>NW_026596095.1:15274613-15451161 GCF_907164565.1 Psammomys obesus | reverse complement strand
GGGTTTTCAAGATAAGATACTGCTATTTGTAAAAGTAGCTTTTATTCACCTGATTGAGTTGTTTTTTCAGAGGCTTATTGTCTCCTGCCTGCTAATCTAGGAAATTCATCTACAGCTGGTACTTCACAGGCAGTGTTTTCTCTTAACTCATTGGATACTTTAACTTTTAGTCACCCCGAAAGAGGCAGATTATGAGGCAAAGACTGAGAATTGAATAATTTTTCCTTTTATTCAGGACATATCCCCCACCACCTGCACCCCTACCCAAAAACAGGATCTTACCATGTAGTTCTAGCTGTCCCAGACCTCACTAAGTAGACCAGGTTGGCCTAGAATTCACAGACATCCATCTGCCTCATGAATTCTGGGATTAAGCGTCTGCACCACTATGTCTGGCTAAGAAGCATGTTTTCTTAAACCCCGATGTCAAGCTTTGAGGGCAAGTCTAAAAGGCTGAATTCTGGAAGAGGAAGCATTTCTCTTCCATCCTAGAAGAGGACATTTCTACAGAAACTACAAGGTCCACTTAGTAATCAAAAATATTCCCAATTGGGGTATGAAATGTCCATATAGTACAGTATAGGGATGAATATACTAAGCAGTGAATAGATATTTTATCCTCACAAGGCAAGTTTTTAAATATTTTTATTTTGCTGATAAGGTTTGTTGTAATTTCAGTTCTCTGCTAATTATAAGCTATACCCTGTGTTTGGTAATCTAAACCATGAAGTGAATTAAAATAACTGTGTCCCTGTTTGGTAATAAAGAACACAGAACTTCTCCTAAGAACTGGCATTGTATGAGAACATGCTAACACACAAAGAAATCAATAACCAATGAGAAATTCTGAACAAAGAAAATCAAATTTGGAATCACATGATCGGAAGGCAGTTAGAAGATACAAAACATATCCTGACTCCAGAGCATCTATGAAAAAAATGACTTCATAATAAAATACCACAGAAGAGAATATTGACAAGGGTGAGGACAAGAGGCTCCATATACCTGGAAGGCCAGGGCCAGACTCTCTAGAAAGCTGACATTTAAAGTCCTCCTCTGGAGCTGATCTCGATGTGTGTGTCTGATTGATAAGCTGAATATTCTACTTGGTTGATTTTCTTATCATTTCATTTCATATGAATACACTCTCTAGCTATGATAAATTCCATATGTGTGTCTTGGAATATTCTTGGATATTGTTGTTACGAACTTCACTTTCTGCCCAAATTTAAGAGAAACAAAATTATATCTTAGTAGGGACCTAAGCCTATGTCACTAGAACTAGGTTTTCTTCACATTCACCTGGCTCATAACTTTACAGCTACAGGTTTTCTAACTGTCAGTTTTTAACCATCAATACTTAACTGGTTGCATGAAAAACTTCAAAACATATTTATTATTTCACATATTTATTCAGAAAGATGGCCCCCACCCCGCAGCATTGAGGGATATGCTTATAACCTTACTGTTCACTCAGTAGTAGGAAATAGAAAGATCACCAGTTTGAACTAAGCCTGAGCTATATGGCAAGACCCTAACTCAAAAAAAAAAAAAGCCCAAACAACTAGCATTTTCACATAGTATTCAAAAAGTATTTTTCTCTATTATTAGTTTACCAAAATATTTCTGATGATACATAATATAAATATACCAACAAACTTACCATTCTTCACATATTACTCATTTATTTGGTGATTATTGATAAATATTTCCCATTGATTTTCCATAATAAGTTTCACTGTCTGAAGCTCAAAAGAGTGCTAATTCACTGCACCTTTGCAAAGAATGGTTATTTCATTTGCAAACCTTTTTTTTTTTTACTTGACTTATTATTTTAAGTTGCTTACATTTGCTTAGTGAAGTTTGTTTTTATTCATTTGGCATCAATTATGAAAACAATGCACATCCTCAACAAAGAACTGATTTAACCAATGTTAGCATTTACTTTTCATGGAGGTTTCTAAGAGCACCTATGAGAAGTGCTCTGTTAAGTCTATAGGTGTAATTCCTTAAGTTTTGTTGCTGTTTTTGAGAAAGGGTCTCACCATGTTACTGTATATGGCCTGGAACTTCAGTATGTATATCTCAGTTTGAGGCTGGCCTCAAACTCACAGAAATCTACCTGGTTCTGCCTCCTCACTGCTGGAGATAAAGGTATGTACCACCATGTCCAGACCATTTCTTAAGCTTCTTAAATTAGCAATTATCATGGTGTCACAAGGAGTTTCAGGAAATAATAAAGAGGGGATGGAGAGATGGGTTAGAGGACCTGAGTTGGGTTCCCATCACCTACATATGGTCACTTATAACCACCTGTAACTTCAGCTTGTGGTGATCCAATGCCTTTTTCTGGCCTTCCTGGGCATCTGCACGGTACATACCTACCTACCTACCTACCTACACACACACACACACACACACACACACATTTTGAAAGAAGTAATACAGAGTACCTTCAACTACTTTCCCTCAATAGCAGTTTCTGACAAAACCACAGTGCAGTATCACTAATGAGGGTACAATGATATCCACAGAGCCAAAATTCAGACTTCCTGTCATAGACTCACTTCTCATTACCTGCCCCATGAACCCTTTACTGTCTGTCATTTGTACAACTCTCTCTTTTTAATTTCTTTCTGTAAGTATAATTGTGTAACATGTAAGCTTTACAAGTTGTTGGGTTTTTTTAATTTAGCATAATTTTCTGCAGACTCATTCACTCAAGGCATGTTCATCAACAATATGGGTAAATTCCATAGGATGCATGTATCAGCTTCCTTAAAACATTTATAGTTCCATTTCTAAGACTACTTTATTAATATTGATTGCGGGTACTGAAAAAGAGAAGGAAAGCACAGTAGCAATTTAGGAAACAAGTAAGTCATTTCACTGGCATCCAATGAGCTGTAAGTTTGTGTACTTTGATACCAAAGAGCCAAGTACAGTAGTTAAGTTCTAAACTGAAATCCTGGTTGGCCTTAATAGTAAGAACCAACAAAATAAGTAGTTCAAATAATGTTTTATCATTAGTACTATTTTTTCAATGTAATTAGTTCACCTGCAGTAAAGAAGGTGAAAACAGTAGGATCTGGTTGTCAATGAAGCATGTTATCCACAGAACTAGTAAATTATGAAACTATGCTTATATCCAATTGGGATGGGGGCAGAGTTTCATTACATACTCATGACTGGCCAGAAACTGGCTCTATAGACCAGGCTGTTCTCCAACTCAGAGGTAATCCTGCCTTCTGCTTTTAAAGTTACCTGGTGTCTGAAACCGGGTTTTAAAGTAGCATTTGAGGACATGGATCTTTCCCCCAACTTCCTCTCATCTTGGGACAGTATATTTGAATTGGAAACGGCTAAGTGCGCCTGAAAACCACAAGAACTTTAGCTGATTTCCGCTGGATCTCAACTTCTACACCTGAAATTACACGAGAGAAAGAGACAGAAAGAGAAAGAAAGAGGAAGGAAGGAAGGAAGGAAGGAAGGAAGGAAGGAAGGAAGGAAGGAAGGAAGGAAGGAAACAAGTCTCACACAGCCCAGGCTGACCTCCAACTTTTTATGTGTATTTGAGGGTGACCCTAAACTATGTACGATTCTGCTTCCATCTCTCAAGTACTGGGCTTGCAGATTTTCCACACTTCTACCAACTAAGCAACATTCCCAATCTGGGAAATCTTCGTTTTTGACAAAAGAAAACCTAGCTAGTGGTACACCATTAACATCTCTCCAATACGCTGGCAGGGTAGAGAATCGTGGCAACGCAAACAGGAGTATCTGAAGACTAAAATGACCCCCTGGTGCATCCTAAGCAATGGCAATGAGTCCCTAGCCTCTACCTCCAGCTGCGGTGCAGTGCTGGAACGCACTTGCTGGGTGACTTCCGACCTACTCCTGCAGGCGGGAGGCTCGCATGCTTTAGGGACAAAGTTCGAAGGCTGAGCTTGCGCTCGAGGCTCCCTACTTGACCGCTACGAAGACAGCAAAAAACGGCGCGGAGAGAAGGCAACTGGCTATCTGGGATCAGGGTTCAACCTACCGCACCAGCTGCAGAGAACAGCGCCTCCTACCACACTGAGACAGCCAAACCGGAGGCCAGCGGAAATGACGCACGCGCCGGCCGCCGGAAGCGGGACGGCCGGAAGCGTGTCCAATGGCAGCGCTGAAGCGGTAGGGGGCGTGGCGGCACGGGCCTCCCGCGGCTGCCGGGGCGGAGACGGGCGCGGGCTGGTGCCGAGCAGGCCATGCGGACAGCTGGCGACCTGGGACCCCACGGCCCTGCGCTGGTCCCTCGAGCCGCGGTAGCCCGGAGCCCGCGGGCCTAGCGGCGGCCTTTGTTCCCTCCGTCGCCGTCTGCCGCGCTCCGGTCGGCGCGGATGCAGCTGCTCCGCCTGGGCTCGCGCTCGGGGCTGCAGAAGGAGCGGCGGCGCCGGGCGGGATGCGATGGGGAACTGCTGTTGGACGCAATGCTTCGGGCTGCTCCGCCGGGAAGCCGGTCGGCTGCAGCGAGCGGGCGGAGGGTAAGCGGCAGCGGAGGCCCGGGATGCCCGGCTGGGGTTCGGCGGTGGTGGTGCTCGCCGCCCCCGTCCAAGCTACCTGTCCCCAAGGACTCGCCTCGGGACGCACCCGGCACTGCCGCCTGGACACACCCTGCTTTGAGTTTATTTAATGCCAAAGCTTCTGTCTGTGTATTTGATCTTCATTTTGGGCCTTGACAGAGCAGGTGAAAATCTGGTTCCAATGTTGATGCCTCAGGTGCATTTTAAGAAGTCACTTGTGCTCCAGGCTCTGCTAGGTAAAGAGCTGCCAAATCACAATGCATAATGGGCATTTAAGTAATTGGTGCGGCTGAATACGAGTCTCTTCATACTAATACTTAGAAATTTGGAAAGGAATTTGTGATTGCTGCTACTCCCATGCTTGGCAAGCTAGGCAAAGTATCGCCGAACATCAGCATCACTTCTCTGTGTGAAAGTGTGATATGCTTAAGATTTTTCCATCTACGCTAGCCAATAGAAAAATTTGATGATATTTCATTGTTGTGCCTGAAAAGGGGGTGAGGGTCGCGTAGCGTGATGTTGATTTTTATTATTACCGAGTATTTCCCAGAAATTTCCTAGAATCGGAAATCTAGGACAGGCACTTTAAGTAAAGAACGTGTCTGCTGTGTACTTTCTTAAGCGTCGTGCTAAATTTTCAGCCAGTAGCATTGTATCGCGAAGTCTTCAGCAAACACAACCTGCATGCAACGAAGTGAGTTGTAATTCAAATCTTTGGGTCATGGAGACTTAAAATATGATTTAGTAATTAGTCAGTGTGTCACTTACGATACAAAATAGCTAAGGCTTTACATTATGCATTTCTAGAATGGGAGTGGATGGACTTAAAAGATTTGTGCTTAGTTTGGTATTTTCATTTTCCTGGTTTCCATACTGTTACTTTCACAGGGGTGTGACAACTGCTTTGTGATCCAAAATCATATTATCCTAAGTTTTGTATGGATAAGCCCGTTCATTAAGCTGTGCAAATAGGCTCATGGAAAAACTGGTCAGAACACCATCTTTATTATCAGCTTTATTATCATGGGTTATTTGGATGGTGAAACATTCAAACTCTAGGAAGGAGTGTTTTGAATTCTGTGGTAGACAAAATGTGCTTAAGATTTATTTATTATTTATACAGCATTCTGCCTGCATGTGTGCCTCTACACCAGATCTCACTGTAGATGGTTATGAGCCACCATGTGGTTGCTGGGAATTGAACTCAGGACCTTTGAAAGAACAGCCAGTGCTCTTAACCTCTGAGCCATCTCTCCAGCCTCCAGACAAAACGTTCTTATATTTGACTTTGGAGTACTTTGAGTTCTGTAAGAATCTTTTTATAAGCAGTGATGTTGCAAACTATATTTTAGTTATACGCCAATCATTAAAATTGTTGAGCACAGGCTTGGCAGCATAGGGTGGGAATAGCCGTGGAGTTATGAGTCATGTGAACATTTCTGTAGATGTGTCACAATACTTGATGGTGAATCTGTACCTTGGTTTTGGCCGACACCTTGAGTAAGTCCTGTGGGCTGTGGATGCTGCCATCTAAGACCATATAATCAGTGTCAAACCTTTTTCATCTGTGAGCATAGGTTTCAACAGTTCCCTTGCTTGGTTCTTCCCATAAACTTGCTGTTTAATATTAGTCATACAGTTGTTAGCAGCCTCCTGAAAGCATGTAGACACTTGCACAGTGATATTACATTGCCTTTCCGCTCGCTCGCTGTTAGTCGTTCTCTTTTAGGCACGCATCTGTACAGTTAATGGGTGCTTCTAATGGTGAAAAAAAAAAATGGGTAATCACAAAAGCTGGCTTTGATTTTGTGTTACTGTACTGACCATGGCTAGAAAGAAATAGGACATCCAGGGCTTTGTTAGGCTCACTTAGGCTGAACTCCACAGGGGTGCTTTGTGATTTGAGGCCTGGTTTCGTAGCCTTGCAGATTTCCCAGGAGTCTCTCAAAATGAGATCGCTTACTTCTACACTATATAACCTCAGCACTATAATTACCAAATATACTAGAGTGTGCTCTAGTACTTTGTATGCTAGGATAACTTGACTAGTCAGAGTATCAATATTTTGTTGGCATGTTGGATACCTCACCACCAAGAAACAAAATACTGATATCCTGATGGTTAGCCTTCTTTATTTTGAAGATTAGCCTACCGTCATATTTTGGAGAATTCCATCAAATGGCCAGTTCTATTTCTGTGGACAGTACTAGAACTCTGCTTCTGATCAGTCTGCCTCCTGTTCCCAAGTTCTGAGATGAGAGGCTTGTGCTACCTTGCCAAGTTTATGCAGTGGTGGGGCTCAGACCCAGGGTGCCATACATTTTAAGGAAGCACTCTCCAGCTAAGCGCTACCCTCAGCCCTATGTGTTACTTTTTTTTTTAAGATAGTTTCTTTGGAACCTAGTTGTGTTTTGATGTGTTGTATTTTAGTTCCCATCTTTGGATTGCTGTAAAATTTTCCACCCTTGCTCCAGGTAAGTTGTAGTATGACTTATGCAAAGTTGTGATCATGTCTGAGATGCCCTGTTTAGCAGGTGTCAGCCCCTTGTGCTCTAGCAGCAGACTTGCTTCTAGGTGATAGTTTACAGTAACTTGCTTTTCCTAGTGAAAATGACTTTAGTGCCTGTCAATAATTAGTTATTACTTACATGCTGGGCAGTATTCTAAATGCTACATGTTACCCCTTTTATTCTTTTCCACTCTCCTGTCAAATAATAGGTGCTATTGAAAATTGAGTACGCTATTCAAAATGCATGAGACCAATTTATTATTTTTTAATAAGATTTTGGAATATTTCTATACACAACACTCTCAGACATGGACACAAGCTAAAGTACAAAACTGATTTGTATTTCATCACACGTTGTACGCTTGAGAGTGGTTTTATAGAGTATTTTTTAGTTTGCCCATGGTTTTGCTTTAAGTGGCACAGCATCTTACTGTTACCCAGGCTGGCCTCAGACTTTCCTGCAATTTGACTATTTTCCTGTCATGTGAAGTCAGGTGTGGAATTTCCACGTTGTGACCTCATGTTGACTCACAGAAGGCTTCAGAACTTGGAGCATTTTGGATTTTGAACTTGCAGATTAATGTTGTTCAACTTGTGCATGTGTTATAGACTGAAAACCAAAGCTTAGAAGTTTAAACTTGCCTGAGATAACAGAGCTGAAATTGCAGTCAAAGTCCCTCTGAAACCAGAGCCTTTATCTTTAACTAGTAATACCCTGTAGCTGTTTATCTTGTAGGTAAACGCTTGGTTACCCTCTACATCTGAACTATCCTGGAGCCATTTGCTGAAGGTCTTATGAAGACCTCAACAACTTGACCCTGTCTCATGTAACAAGCTTCTTAAAGCTTCTTGCACTTGATCCCTGCAGTGTAACTGTCTTCTCCCTTTTGTTTCTTCCTGCCTACTTTCATTCTTTCTAGCAATCAGATAAGCGGGTTTTCTGGTGTCGTTTTAATTTCCTTTACATGTGTACTGCTTATCCCAAGGAAATTTCAGCCATTCCTGTCACTTCAGTCACTACTCAATTTTGTACCTTTTTAGCCTACTATGCTTTTGCCTAGTTTTAGCCTCCCTTTATACACGTGACCTCTGTTGTGTGTTTCTGTCTTAACTGTTGCCTTTCTTGTCATCCAATTAGTGGCTTGCAAATTGCTCTCCTTGTACTATCTGCATGTCATAGGAGTTGAGCTTTCTAAAACTACACTGTATCATGCCATTTCCTTGTTTAATGACTTCTGCTACTTTCTGTTCCCCATAGCCACATTTCTAGGTCTTGTTTTTCTCCGATGGCAGCCTGATGAGTTGTGTGGAATTCATGTTCAACGTATATCCATTTGTATTATGTGCATTTCTGTATTTGAGTATAATTTCACTTTTTGTTCACAGCAAAAAATACATTAGTACAAGTAGATCAGAAAAAGTTTTTAAATTAAAGGGAACATTGAAGATACTCTAGTTTCAGTACAACACATTCACAAGTCTTCATATTTTAACTTTTTGATAAAATATTATCCTTCATTTGAAAATAGTATTGTCCCTGTCTTGCCAGCATTGCTCTCTTCAGTTCTCCGATTTGCCATTCTTTCAGCATCCTGTACACTAGCTGGACTATGTTATCTCTATTAAGGAACAGTAGTCTTTCATTGTTTGCTGTATGTGTGATATTTTGCCATAGTATGTGTTGCTAAGATATGGGAAGATATGGTGTCTGTGGTAAGAATTTTTTTTATTGTGTGCATGTTTATGGGGTTTCAAAACATACAGATGCTTGGCTCCTGCCCTCTGAATTGCTCCACTCAGCACCTGATGGAAACAGATGCAGAGACCCACAACCAAACATTGGGTGGAGCACTGGGAACCTTGTGGAAGAGTTGGGGGAAGGATAGAAGGACCCAGAGGGGACAGGAGCTCCACAAGAAAACCAACAGAGCCAGCTAGCCAGGGCCCAGGGGGATCCCTATGGAGACTGAAGTCACCAACCAAAGACCATGTATGGACTGGTCCTAGGGCCCCTACACATATGTAGCCATTAGGCAGCTCGGTTCTCATATGGGTTCCCTAGTAAGGGGAATAGGATGACTCTGACTTGGACTTTATTGCCTCTTTTCAATCACTTTCCCCTGGCAAGGCCACCTCGCCAGGCCACAGGAGAAGAGGATGCTCCGTTGACGTAACTCGATAAGCTGGGGTGGGTGGGAAGAGGGGGGTCCCTTTCTCTGAGGAGTAGGAAATGAGGATAGGGGAAACAGGGAAGGAGGGTCAGACCAGGAGGAGGAGAGGAAGGGCACTATGACAGGAATGTAAAATGAATAATTAAAATTAAAGAAAAACATGCAGATGGAAGCTGCTTCTGTAATTTCACAAGTCACTTTTCACAGTAGTGGATTTAAGTGGATATAAAAATCCTGCTCGTTTTGTGGTTTTGTATTACAACTTAGAGATTCCCAGGGCTTTGTTCTGACCTTTAGTCTTCCTTAATATGTACATATTTTTCCCATTGTACTTTTGGGTAATACTGTGAAGCACACGGCTTTATCTCCTCCATTTGTCTTGTTGCATTCAGTCCTCTTCCGCTGAGTTCTGAAATAATCTAATTGCTTACTGTTTCTAGTTGATAGCAGTTGTAACGCTAAGCCCATCTTGCAGTGCTGCTGTTACCTCTTCTCATAGCCCTTTCTTTTCTTTATTTTCAGAGGAAATGGTGATTTCCTAATCATTATTTATTTTTGCTTCCTCTCTTCTGCATAGAAATGTAATCTGTAGTCCCCTTAGTTGTGAGCACTCCTTCCTTCCCTCTTCCTCCAAATATAAATTATCAGATCCTACAGATGAGACCGTCTCAGTGTTAACCTGTGTCCTTAAAACCTCTATGTCTGTGCTGGCTAGGATTGTGTTTTTGTTGTTTGTTTTTGTCAACATGACACAGACATATCTGAGAAGAGGGCATCACAATTGAGGAGTTTACTACATCAAATTGACGTGTAGATGCTTACCATAATTCTAGGATAAAGGCTAAAATTTATAAAGCTTACTGTATCTTTCTAGATTCTGCATTATGTATTTCTTGTCTAGTTTTTTTTTTTTTTCTTGTCTGTCTCTGCATTCCATTCTTCCCTAAATCTATCTCTTCCCTTCTTACTTGAATAACACCTACTCATCTTTTCCCTGGCAACTTAAGAATTATCCTCCAAGCTTTTCCTAAGCGTCACCAATCCTCTGGAAATAAGAGCTCACAGCACTGCAGAACAGTCATGCTTCTGAGCTTCACCTTCCTAACTTCCAAGTGCACGCATCTATCCATGTCCATGCTGATTTTGGCTTCCTGTTGAGTACCTGGCTCATAGTTAAGTTCCTAGTACATAGTAGATACATGTATTTGTTGACTCCGTGAATACAGTTTAAGTGTGTCACAGTTTCACATCCCTGGATTTTGACCTCTAACACTTCTGAACCACCCTTCCCCATATTTGGGGATGGGCTGATTCCTCCTCTTCAGGGTGGTTAAAAAACCATGCCTATAATCTACCTGTGTCTGCCCCATTTGACTGTAGGGTTAATTTCTATCTTTAGATATTTAGAACATGACATTTCTAGATGTTAATATGTTGCTTTACCTGTCGTTCAGTAACTAGGGAAGGAAGCAAAAGAGAAGACTCAGGGTCACACATGAAGAGAAATCACACGTATCACTCTCCAAAAGGAGATGATGGGTGATTTCAGATGCTGCACAAAGCGTGGAAGATGAGCAGAAGGTTCAGTCTTGAGCTCCCTTTTTGTTACCGATTTCTTCTCAGAAGGCACTGGCTGTGTGTATGAGTTTGTTTGGCCTTGTCTTCTGTCTTTGCTATGCACTGAGGGAAGGTCTGTCTCTCTACTGCTCTTGCAAGGCATAAAATTAATCTTCTGAATATCCATTCAAAAATTCCTCCTTCAGAAGGCACTACTAATACTATTTTTACTTTATGATTACTAGTTCTATTGGGGCTTCCATAGATAATAGAACCAGTAGAACAACACCATATGTCATCCAATAGCTACAGCTGTAGATACATCACATTTGTGATGAGGGATTGGCTGTGTGCAAGCTAGTGACCCAGGAAAACCAATGCTTTGAATGCCAGGACCTGGGCATAAGATAGCCAGAGTGGGAGCGCAGGCAGTGTGGCAGAGAACTAGACCTGTTCCCATAGGCATGCATACCGCTGTTGACATCATCCCTCCTCAGGACATCCGTCAATTCTTACTCCTTTAGATTCCAGTGGTTAAACCTCTGCTGAAATTTTGATATCAGCCGGAAAATAGTGTCCATCATCATCTTTATAATAGCTTTTGCCAGGCATATGATTTATAGCCTGCCCTGTCTTTTGTTTGGGAATGGAAGGCTGTCTTGGAAGGCTTTTAATTTTTAGTAGACTTTGGAACAATTTACCTTGGCTACACATCATTTATTTATAATGTTCAACCAAAAAGGATTGTCTTACTGTATTTCACTAGGTATGATATAATGTTGGGAACAGTATCAATGTATAGTTTTGAGTTTTTGTAGTTTTTTTAAAGGCACTATGCAATATAACAGAAAAACATTAAAAACAACATTTTCAGTGTGTTTTCAATAAAATTTAAGTATTTAGTATCTATCTTGATAACAAAGTAGTAGGTTTATAGGAAATCTCCATTTCTTACTTTGAAGCTGTTGTAAATTCTTTTGTTACTGTTCTTTTGTTACTGTTCCATGTACCAACCACAGCCTTTTTTTTTTTCCCCTTCCCTGTTCCTCGTTATATGTGAGCCCATATTCACATTTTTCATGGTAGAATGAGTATGCAGGAATCTGTCTGGTGTTGAGACAACTCTCAGGGACATAAGGATTATCTCTGACTCATCTGTGGATGACGTTGAACTTTGGAGAGCTCCTCCAAAGAAGGAAAATACATTTCTGTTTTCTTTAATCACTGTTTGGAGCACCTTTTTGCCAGGCATGCAGTGGTCAGGTTTTGCCCCTGTTATTTTTCACTATCCTCTTTCCCAGAGCATTTGCCTGAGTTGGTGAAAGTTAAATGTATATACAATGTGACCCTAATTTTCTTCACAGCTCAGCTTTGAGTGACCCTGCAATATTTCCTGAGGACTCTTCTAGCTTCTTACATCACTGTTTTTTATCCTTTCACTGCTGGAAGTTTTGCATCTTTGACTTATTGTGTTTGTTTTTGTGCTCTATGAACTTTGATCCCTGCACACTGTAACACCATTAGGACTCTGACACTACTTCCCATCATCTCTTGTCTTCCCCTAGATCAGGTTTTTTTTTTCTGCTAAGTATTTGTTTATCTGCTCCCCTCACTGACACCACCCTAATCCAAGCTATCATTGCTTTTTCTGTAGCCTCAAGTTGATTACATGTATTATTCATGCATTCACTCTGCCCCATCCTCTCTCAGCTCCCTAAGGCTCTTATGGTTCCTGGCACTTGCACTGGCTTACCCAGCTAGATTTAAGGGGGAAAAATGTCTTCTTGCTCACCTGTAATTATTTTAAACACAGTAAATATTAGTTGCTTAGGTCTGTCTTTGCTCTCAGTGATTTTGAATGGTGTTTGTCCAAAACTCTGATTTTCATACCTGATCATCCACTCCTCTTTCTATGTAGCATTATTAATATATCACAATTTATCCAGCCCTTTATTGATGGACATTTTTGTTGTTTCAAAGGTAGTTATGGGGTTTTTTTTCTTCATCTTTTGTTGTTATCATCAATTAGCATTAAAGTTTTTCAAGTTTTTCACCTGTTTATACTTTTGCCAATAAGGGAGTTCCATGGCTCCACTTTCTGAGTACTGGCAAGATGCTCTTTTCCAGCCTATTAGTGTGAAATGTCAGGTATTTGTACAAGAACTTCACAGTAGCCCTATTTGCCTGGAGCAAACAGAACATGTATATATATATTATATATTTTATATATATTTACCCCTAGTGATAGCAGTGGAAATATATAAGAAACTAGGAATAAGTAAAAGGAGGTGTTTAAAAATGCAGTGGCTCTTTTCACACCTGCCAAATGAATGGAGAACACTGCTGTGTTCACTGGTGAAGACTCTGTGCCTCAGCGTTCACCTGATGACCACAAGTTAGGCACCATTCAAAATGAGATCGGTAGCAGGCTTCCTCTGGAAGTTGACGGGGTGATTCCATGTATTATGAAGAAGGTGGTGGGTTTGTCTTAGGACACAGCAAACGCTAACAGATGTTGCCACAAAGATGGGCAGTAGGGAGCGGCACCTGGCAAAGCAGTGACCTTCATTTTACCAAGCTGGAGGAATGACTGGAAATGACTGCTTCACTGAAATAGTTAGTGGGACTAAAAAAGAATTGTTATTGTATGTATTTTGTCCAGTTCAGAGATTCCTCCTTACTCCGGCCCCTTTCCCCTCTTTTTTGTCTCCCTAGTTCAACTACCTAAAGTGGGTAGCAGTGTCCTGTCAGGAATAAGAATTCATTGTTTTGTTGATTTTTGCTTCAGATGGGACCTGTGTGCCTCCTTATACTTACTGTTCCCATCTTTTCTTGTTACTGGCTAAAAAGTCATGCCTCTAAGAATCTCTGAACTTGGGAGATGTCTAATGGCACTGTTGTATTATCATCATAAATAAAATTAATTTTAAGTTGAGTACCTTGGCCCTTACCTGCTTTCTTTTTTTTTTTTCTTTCATTTTTTTTTAATTTTTCTTTATTGATTACACTTTACTCACTTTGTATCCCCCCCCCCCGTTGTTCCCTCCCTCCTTCTGTCCCAGTCCCTCCCTTCCTCCACCCTCTGCATGCATACCCCTCCCCAAGTCCACTGATAGGGGAGGACTTCTTTTCCTTCCTTCTGAGCCTAGTCAATTAGGTCTCATCAGGAGTGGCTGCCTTGTCCTCTTCTGTGGCCTGGTAATGCTGCTTCCCCCTCAGGGGAAGGTAATTAAAGAGCAGGCCAATCAGTTCATGTCAGAGACAGTCCCTGTTCCCATCACAATGGAACCCATTTGGATACTGAACTGCCATGGGCTACATCTGTGCAGGGGTCTTAGGTTATCTCCATGCATAGTCCTTGGTTGGAATAGCAGTCTTAGGAGAGACCCCTGTGCTCAGATTTTTTGGTTCTGTTGCTCTCCTTATGGAGTTCCTGTCCTCTTCAGATCTTCCTGTTTCCCACTTCTTTCCTAAGATTCCCTGCACTCTGCCCAAAGGTTGCCCATAAGTCTCAGTATCTACATTGATAGTCTGCAGGGCAGAGCTTTTCAGAGGTCCTCTGTGTCAGGCTCCTGACTTGTGCCCTCTTTTCTCCTATTTCTGATGTCCAGCCTCTTTGCCTTTCTGGATAGGAATTGAGCATTTTAGCAAGAGTCCTCCCTCTTGATTAGTTTCTTTAGGTGTACAGATTTTAGTAGGTTTATCCTATATTATATGTCTATATGAGTGAGTATATACCGTGTGCATCCCTCTGCTTCTGGAATAGCTCACTCAGGATGATCTTTTCCAGATCCCACAATTTAACTGCAAATTTCATTATTTCCTTGAAAAATGGGGAACAGAGCTAAACAGAATTCTCTGCAGAGGAATATCGAATGGCAGAGAAACACTTAAAGAAATGTTCAACCTCATTAGCCATCAGGGAAATGCAAATCAAAACAACCCTAAGATTTCACCTTACACCCATCAGAATGGCTAAGATCAAAAACTCAAGAGACAACACATGCTGGAGAGGTTGTGGAGAAAGGGGAACCCTCCTTCACTGCTGGTGGGAATGTAAACTTGTACAACCACTCTGGAAAGCAATCTGGCCCTTTCTCAGACAACTAGGAATAGCGCTTCCTCAAGATCCAGCTATCCCACTCCTAGGCATATATCCAAAAGATTCTCAAGTACACAATAACGACATTTGCTCAACCATGTTTGTAGTAGCTTTATTTGTAATAGCCAGAAGCTGGAAACAGCCCAGATGCCCCTCAGTGGAGGAATGGATACACAAATTGTGGTATATCTACACAATGGAATATTACTCAGCAATAAAAAACAAGGAAATCATGAAACCTTACCTGCTTTCTTAAGTATGTCTTTTTTTTTCTCTAAATCCTTAATCTTTGAAATCTATAGAAAAAAAAAATGGCATCTCTTTCGAAAGAATTCAGTATCTGTAGTTACACTTTACAAATACAAAGGCAAAGAACAAGGTTTGTTTTCACTGATAAGCATAATAGAAGAAAAAAAAATCAGATTTTCCATTGCTTATGGTTTTTTTCTTAAGTAAATTCAGGGACTTTTGTACAACATGACCCACTTACGTGCTAACAATAGTAGTTCTAAAAAGTAGGATGGTTGCTTTTCTTTATAGAGAGTATGGTTAAAATCATTAGAGCAGACTTTCTTTGAATGATGTCAGCTATCTACTACCAATTTTTGGTGAAAATCTTTTTTATGAAAAATGCAGGCATGCCTTATACACAGAAGCCCTCGTGTGGATGGCATTTCATAAAACGTGAGCACAGTTAGACTCAGAGCTGCACACAGGGCACTGAACATGTGTGGTAAGCTCTGGATGTGTTTTCACGTCTCGCCGTGCACGTACTGAAGAGCTCAGTTACTCGAGGAGGTATTCCAGGCACGTTTGTACTGATTTTTTTTTCTTTAAATTTAAGAAAACAATTCTTGGACAGTTGTGAAACACAGGACTTGGGAGACCTGAGTAAAGCAAGTCTTACTAGCTTTCGTCTATGGTTAGTTTAGTGTTAGTTAGTTTAGTTTAGTTTAAATGTAAACATGGTAATTTGTTTTAGGCAACTACATAAATGGTTTCTCCATGTCCCTGTCTTTCACCTTTAGCTGTATTTGTTCAGATATAGAACATTAAATTATAAATCTATAATTTAGGATGAGAAGTCAGCAGCCTGCAAAGTGTGTAGCAATTGTCTTTCAGTAAGGACGTCCTTTTGCTTTGAAATGGCCAATACAGCAGGAGGTATTTGGTGTAGTTTGGAACAAAGGGACAGCGTGCCAACGTAACTGATCTTCTAGGGATGGTTTAGTTTTAGTCTGTTTCTAACTTAACAAAATTTAACTCGCTCTCCCTGCCTCTCCATTCCAAGAATAGTTCCATTTTTTTTATAGTAATTAGGAGTAATTTCCTTTAAAAATCATAAGATATATATTATTTGCATTCACTTTGTTTGAGAATGAGGTCTGAGGCTTTTGTTTGTCACCGAAGTTCCATATTAGCCCACACATAAACATGTTCATTCAGGTCATGACATGAGGTATTAGTATGAAAGGAGAAAATGCTGATCTTACCGTCTTTGTCTATAACCAACCTTCCTTGGGATAGAAAATAAATGATTTTTTTAGTTTGAAGCAAGAAAGAAAAGAAAAATGCTTCTAGTGGTCTGGACCTGAGAAGTAGCCCCGGGGTTGTTTATAAGAAGTGCTGAGACAAAGCCTGGATGGTTGTCCTTTCAGGCTGGCCTTCAGCTCTTCTCATCTTGCCTCTTCATCCCCAGTGCTAGGGCTAGATAGCACTACTGACTACGTATCTAGTGACTAGCTACCTAGTGGCTAGATAGCACTCCTAAGGGGTTTGGGACTGATGTTTGTGTTAGTGTTGTTCATTTAGCATTAAATAGGGGATTCTCACCCAGACTCTTGGTTTTGTACTCACATTGATCTCCAAGCTGCACACTGTACCACTTCTAACCTTCCTCATCCCTGACGTCTGTCTCCATCCTTGATTTCTGACGTCTTAAGTACTTCTCCCTCTGTTAGCATATTCTGGGAGCCTTGTCTTCAAAGGACTGTCAGTACTGCCTGTTGCTACTATGATCCTCTCCACTGCCATTCTGCTCTGTGCCACTACAGAGGATTGCTGGTTGGTCTCTTAAAGCAGTAAATCATTAGATCCCCTAAGGAAGTTCTTAATAGAGCAGATGGCTTCTAAAAAATCTGTAATGAATCTGAAAAATTATGGACCTGAGTACTCTAGTCAAACAGTGAAGCTGAGCAGTTAATGGATATTAATAACCATGGTAAAAGGTTAATATGCTACTTTAATGATGGATGGGTTAGGAGCCTGAGTGGTTGACAAAAGACTCACCCTTACTCTGGAACAGAACTGTGAGGTAGAAAATAAAAAGTCAAGACCGCTGTCCCGAGTGCTGTAGCTAGAAGGTAGGCCTAGCTTAGACCCAGGGCTTTGAGTTGATCCACCCCAACATCTATGAACTGCTGGACTGTGTGAAGGGGTTGTTCTGCGGATTCAAAGCTGCAGGATCTCTATGACACAGGGCAACAACAGGATATCTCAGGGGAGTCCAGTATTGATGGTTAGCAGAAGCCAGGGCCCCCAAAACAGACCAACAACTCCTTTTAGTGGACATTTGCAAGTGAAGATGTGTGGATGAAATGGTGGCACACTGCGACACACTACAGCTTCCATGATGAGATGTTTTTTGTTTTGTTTTGCTTTGCTCTTATATTTTATTTTCTTTTGTGAGTGAGGTCACAAGGGAGGGGGTCAGATATGAAGGGATGGAGAGATGGGTAGGACTGAGGTACATGATGTGAAATTCATAAAGAATCAATAAAGGTTTTTAGAAAGCCAGGAAGCATTTTGTAGGAAATACTAAAAGCATATAGTCCACATTTGTTAGACTTTGAGCAGTCAGTAGTATGAAAGGCTTGGGTCTTGGTGTCCTCCATTTGCTTGAGGGATAGAGCATTTACTGAAGGGCACTTCTATGAATTGGCACACTGCCTATGTGTTAAGGAGGCATCCTTGAAATAGAACCTAAAAACATTTGCCTTCTAATCATGTTCAAAATATCAGCCGTGGAAAAATTTGAGGACAGCTGTAGTTTAGTGTTTTATAGTTTTTTATGGCTTAAAATCATCCAAATATCACTGATCCAGTTTAATACTGCGCATGTCTGTGGAGGGTCTGTGCAAGTGCCAGCAGTGTTTAAAGAAATAAAGACATCCATAATTCATTTAATATGTATATATGTTCCAATATCCAATTTTTTTTTTTTTTTTTTTTAGAAAAGCCCCACAGTAAAGTTTCTCTTAAAAAAAAAGTGCCTGACTTTGCCAAATTGCTAATTTACTTTAACCAGTCAATATGGTCTCATTACTGTAGGAGTCAATATATGTCCTTTGTGACTAAGGTTTCAGTCTGTGTTTTTAAAGTGAAGCCCCGCCAATCTCAGGAAGATATTACCTATGTTTGGTTTCCTGACAACTCAAATGGAGTGTAGCGGTGTGTAGCTTGACCACTCTGAGTCAGGCAAGACTAGGAATCTTCTCCCTGTAACCAGTTGTGGGGAGAGAAACCAGAGAGCCCTTGGCTTCCCCAAAACTCCGGTTGTGATAGTCACCAGCCTATAGGTGTAGTGCAGCAGTCACCTCCCTTGTCTTGACTGTTCTGTGCAGCGTGGGGAATGTCCTAGGCTGCGCTACTGTTGCTGAACTTGTCATCATTCACTTAGCCCGTTCAGCAGGCCTGAACAAGAATACTTTAAGGAGAGACAGACTGTTCAAGCAAGTGGGTCACGGTGATATGTAGAGAAACAAATCTGATGCCCGAAGCAGGAATCCCACCATCAGAGCACAGTGCTTCTGGAATATTCTGTCGTTTTTTGGTTTTGCTTGAAAAACTGAAGCATGGAGACCCTGGGTGACTAGAGAATAAAAGATACTGTGTTTATGCTAGAATATTCCATGAGCTTTTTAAAAGACAGTACAGAATCCTTTACTTTCTACCTATAACCTGGGGGAAAGGAAGACATAAAACAACTGTTATGTTTGTGTGGTTGTTTGACCAAAATACCCAACATACATAGATTAAAGCAGGAGAAAGGGTTGAGCTCTGCTCACACTGTCAGAGGGTCTAATTCCTCGTGGCCTGGGAGGCATATGCTGCTCACATCATGGCAGCCAGGTTCTCTGCTGCTCTTCTCATTTATTCTGTCCAGGACACTGGCCCGTGGAATGGTGCCTGTGATGGCTCCTGTGTCAGCTTCACACAATCTAGAACCACCTGGGGAGTCCCAAGGAATCGTCCAGATTAGGTTGGTCTGTGGAAGTGCTTGTGAATGGTATTCTTAATTGTGTTGATTGAGATAGAAAGACCCACCCTGACAGTGGGTGGCAGCATTTCATGGTGGTGCCCTGGGCAGAAAGGAGGAAACACTGACATGCACGCATGCATCCTTGCTCTCTGCTTTGACTGGGTGTGACCAGCTGCTTCACATTCCCGCCACCTTCCATCCTCCACAGTGGTGGACTGTGACCTGGAACTGTGAGCCAGGTAAACCCGTTCTCCTTTATGTTATCACAGCAACAGGACATGACACTCAACAGTGTTTCCCTTCAGTGAATTCTTCAGGGAATGCTCTTACAGATCCCACATGCTGCTAAGCCCGGTCAGCTGACAATGAAGATGAGCTATCACATCTCTCAGCTTAAAAAAATGTCTCAGGAAAAAAACAGCAACTATAACCTTTTGCTCTCTTATTCATTGTTTGCAATAATATGTCATTTTCCCCAACTCTGTAAGCCGCCTTCATGCATATGTACATGTACAAAGCGTCAGATCTGACCTCACCCAAAACTCAGTGTTCAAAGAGGTCCCTCTCTAAGAAACCTGACAATTAGGAACCGTAAGAGCAAATATGGCTCCGATGAGGGCATCCCTTACTCATTTTGACAACTCTTGTGGGAACTGCACATCAGTGAAAGTCTTAAAGATGCCTGGTACTTTTAGTAGCAAAGGAATTTGAATTGACTTTGTCTGCGACGGACTTGGTGTTACGGTAGAGCATAGATTTATTGTTGGGGCAGACATGGTAATGAAGGTGCTTATTTAATGGCATCTAAGTGTCAGAGAGGCACAGAAATGAATTATCAAAATGAGGGAAGATTTGCTCCACCCCATAGAAAAATTAATCTAGTGGACATTTCTGACTTGTTTTTCATCATTCATTTGTGAAGGCATAAGAAAAGAACAAAAGGGCTTCTATAAGTATATGGCCCATTAATGTCTGGTTTTGTTCGGATACTAAGGCCTTGGCTATGTAGCCCTAGCTGGATTCAAACTCTCAGCAACCCTCCTGTCTCAGCCTTTAAAGCAATGGGATTATAGGATCTTCCTCTCACAGCTCAGGATAACTGTTCTTCTTCCTACATTGACCTACATTATCCTTTCAGAGTTGTGGTGTTTTGCATATATTTAAAATGTAAGGGACATCCTAATTGTATATATTATTTAGTTTCACATTGTGTGTGTGTGTGTGTGTGTGTGTGTGTGTGTGTGTGTGTGTGTTAAGGGCATTTTTGGTTTTCTTTGTTTTTTGACATGGTATACATAATGATGGATTTCATTGACATTTTCATACAATGCATGTGATTTCATTATATTTCCCTTTTTGTGGGGTGGAAGTTGTTTTCAAGACAGGGTTTCTCTGTGTAGCCTTGGCTGTCCAGGACTCGCTTTGTGGACCAGTCTGTCCTCCAACTCACAGAGGTCCGCCTGTCTCTGCTCCCTGAGTGCTGAGATTAAAGGCAGGTTCCACACTCCTGGATGATTTACCTCCATTTTTAAAAAGACATTTTATTTGATATAGCAAAAAGATAAAATTTAAAATGTCGCTGCATTCTGTTCTATGTAATATTTGCTTAAATTAACTTATTATTACAGACTTAGTAAACATTAGTGCCAATAAAAAGATTGGTTAGTTAACTAGCAATGAAGTTTAAAAATCTAAACTAGTGATATATATATATATATATATATATATATATATATAGTCTTACGTACATTTTATTTGTTTTTAGAAATACTGTTAGAGAATTTAATGTTTTGTTTTTGTTTTTGTTTTTCTGCCATATTCAGTTTTAGACTTAGTTTTGATTTTTTTTAACATTGTTTTTATGTTTTTCTTCCTAGATCAAAATATTTCAGAACATGCCCAAGAGGAGAGCACCTGACCATAGAGGTAAGTCTTGAGCCCTGGATAGGATCTACAGTACCCAGAGGTCTTCTTTCTCTTTTGAGATTTATGTGTGTGGAGTTTGCCTGCACTGTGCACTGTGTGTATGCAGTGCTCAAAGAGGCCAGAAGAGGGCGGCATATTCCTAGCAAGTAACAGACTTTTGAGCCACCATATAGGTGCTTAAAACCAAGCCTGGGTCCTCTACAAGAGCAGCGAGTGTCCTGAGCTGCAGGCTTCTCCCCAGCTTTTCACTTTCTTTATTTAGATAATAAAGATTTAGGCCCACAGTTAGTACGGATTATAATGTGAAAGAGTAACTACTTCAAAATTGTTAATTATTTTGGAGGCAGGGCTCATGAATACTAGGTTATCACTCTGACCCACATCCTCATCCCTCGTACTTCACTTTTTATTTTGAGACAGGGTCTCACTGAATCATACAGACTGGCCTTGAACTCACACTGTCACCAAGACTGGCCTTAAGCACTGCATCTTCCTACCGTCACCTTCAGATTAGCTGAGAGTATAGGTCTGTACCCTGGGTCTGGCTCAGTACTGTGGATTCTGATAGACAAAAAAAAAAAAAAAAAAAAAAAATTATATGCATGTGTGGGTTGGCCATTTTGTTGACTGAAATATCCCAAATGTGCTAATCATAAAAGGCACTCAACTTCTTAGGTACCTTATAAATAGAAAGTTGCATTCTTTTCTTTAAGGTTAAAAAAGTGGTAGTTTCTTGTGAGATGTGTATACTCGAAAAATATCCCTCCTAATGGTTACCTTTTTGTCCTTTCAGTTTGAGAATCTAGTAGAGAGTGATGAAGTAAGTATTTGACTCACAGTTTTTGTTCTTATTAATTATTGTATTAATTGTACCACTTTCTGTCTTGCTTTTTACTTCTCATCCATTCTGTATCTTTTCCTTCTTTGATTAATTTATGTTAGTAAGAATTCACAAATTTCTACTGTATCTTGAATATAATGCTGGACACAAATTTTTTTATTGCCTTTTATACAATTCAAGAAACTACAAAAAGAAGATATTTCTAATGTCTTTTCCCATACATAAGTCAAATACTTCAATCTAGAATCCTTTCTGTGGATTCTTGAAGGTAGAATGCATGTATGACTATAAAATTCCCACTTAAGCCATTACCTTGATCAATTGTTCTTAATATTGATTTTTTTTTCTTGTTTTTTTGACACAGGGTTTCTCTGTGTAGCCTTGGCTGTCCTGGAACTAGCTCTATAGACCATGCTGGCCTTGAACTTAAGGAGATCACCTGCCTTTACCTTCTAAGTGCTGGAATTAAAAGCATGTGCTATCACTGTCCAGCTATTACTGATTTTGTATATCTCATTTTACTGAAAGTTCAGTCAAGTTTAAGAAAAATCTAAGAACAGAACAAAAATACTCAAATATGAAAAAAATGCACTTTCAAACCAATGAAATGTGCTGTGTACTTAATATGCAGACATATAATTAGGAGATCTTGAGTTTGTATGCTCATGTCCAACTTTAATTGTCCGAATTTTGTACAGATTACTCACCCTCCCAGGGCAAAATGTATCCAACTTTTCTTTTGAGCATATAAATCATGGGGCCAATGAGATGGCTCAGCATATAAAGGCAATTACCACCAAACCTGAGTTGAGCCCTCAGGATCCACATGGTGGAAGAGGAAAATGGACTCTCACAGGTTATCCTCTGACCTCTACATGCCTGCCATGACACACCTGTGTGCACACGAGAGAGAGAGAGAGAGAGAGAGAAAGAGAGGGCACGCGCGCGCACACACACACACACACATACACACACACACGTACAAATAAATAAAATGTGATTTTAAATTATTAAAGTAATTTAAACGTATCCAGTTCAGCATTTCTCAAAATAATTTGATAGAAGGAGCTTCCTAGCCAGGTGGTGGTGGTGCAGCACTTGGGAGGGAGAAGCAGGTGGATCTACAGAGCAAGTTCCTGGTCAGCTAGGGCTACACAGAGAAACCCTGTCTCAAAAAGCAAGCAAACAAAACAAAACACAAAAGACCTTTCAAAAGCAAGATACATGCATCGTCTGGTAGGACAGTTGAGGGAACTGCCCAGCCTTTGTTCTTCCAGTGAAGGAACATCTGCGTTCCATGCAGCCTTCCTCCCCAACGCCCAGCCCCTCCTCCTCGTCCTTCACAGGGAAGGCTCCTTTCGGCTTCCTAGTTCACCTCAGCAGCGTCTGCTTCTCAGAAGAGCCTGCCCCTCCCTGCTTCCCTATAGTGCTTTCAGTCGTTGGCTCAGCGCTTTTTGCTGGCTCTCACTTTGCTGGCCAGCCTCTCCTCTGGCCCACTTGTGGTGGGTGCGTAGCACCCTGTGTTGTGGAGCCGCTTCGGACATAAGTGTGGACCACTGATTGTCTGATTCCTGCTGCCAACTTAGCAATGGGTGGCAGCTGAACTGTTTAGGTGTAGAAGAAATACTCATAGGCCCAGATTAGTCTTAAAAGAATTATGGTTTGCTTTGAAGAGAAAAGGGGCAATAAAACTTTATTATTTTATAAAATAAACAGTCGGTTTAATTCCTTTTACTTTTTTGATTTCCTTTTTCCTCTTGTTCACTGTGTATGGATACCTGTTGCACTTATGCCATGTGTGTGGTGCTCTCCCAGAGCAGGGGAGCAGCAGATCATGTCTCTGCAGCTGGACTCACAGGCAGCTGAGCCACATGATGCAGGGGTGGGAACTAGGCTCAGAACACTGCAGGAGCAGTGCTCTCAGAAGCACTCAGCTGTTGGCCAGCCGCCATTCACGTTGTAATTAAACTGCTTCAGAGTCCTCACGAATGCTGTGACCAAATCCTTCCTCCTGGGGGACTAAGAGGTGGACTCCTGAAACCTCCAGTCACAGCACGCGCATCAGCTCACAAACTCACAGGCTTATGTTGTGTGTTGGAAACACTTTCCTGAGCATGGATTGCTGACTCGCCAACTTCGAGCTCACAGTGAACACACTTTATTGAAACTTATCCACATACTCTCTATACAAGACACATCACACCTTCTTGTGCTTAGGATCACCAGACAGCAGTTAGACACCACATTTTGGGGCGTTTTGTTTTCTTTAAGCCAGGATCTCCCTGTGTCAGGAATAACTTTAGGCAGTAAAGCCACAAAGCACAAAATGCAAGCAACGATGGCAAAGGCTACTCCTTTAGTGTGAGAGATGTAGCAAGAGGCCAGGGTGGTACCTGTGCACTGTAGCTAGGAACCTAGGTCCCCGGCCAACTCTTCAGTTATTTGCTATTCTGTGTGCTTCCAAGTGGCCAGAAAGTCTAAAGAGTATTTATTTCCAGGAAAGGGTTATAAAACCTTTTCACAGGTATATAAATTCTAAGACACTGAAATCTGAATAATGGAGATCAGCCACAAATGCTGAAGACTTAGTAAGTGTGTTGTCTGGCATGTCCCAACAGTGAGAGCTCATTTGCTACATAACAAATGTTAAAAAATTAAGAAGTATCCAGCAAATGGTTTTTCTATAATTAGTTTTGCCTTGAAAAATAGTTCAGGTTTTTTTGTTTGTTTCAAATCCTTTTAACAATGAAATTTGCTTTCTGTGACAGAAATAGGTAAGTAAAAAAGTATTTTTGATTAAATGAAAATTTCTTTGACTTGCCTTAAGTAGTGAGTTCAACTAGTAAAAATTCTTTTACCTGTTTAATTTTTGTGCAGGGGGAGAGCCCCGGAAGCAGCCATAGGTAAGGTTTTTCAAAACAACAAAATATGTAAGTGTTGTGTAACTAAACTTTCCCTGGGGAGATGCTGCACACGCATCTACCCACCACAGATAGGGAGCCCATGACAGACCAAAGTACAAATACCCCCAAAGCCCAACTTGGTGAACCAAGGTTATGGGTGAGGGGTTACTTACAGGAACAGAAATGACTCAGAGACAGCTACATCAGCAAGGCCACCCTAGCGTAGGTGATAGCTCACAAAACTAGGAATCATGAACTCACTGCAAGCAGTTCAAAAGGTTGGAGAATATCCTTTTCAGATGCCTCAGTTGGTCTAAACCTCTTGTAAGCAGCTGGTTTGGTCTCATAATCGTCTTTGCAGCTTGGCTTGCACATGGCTTATCTGAGAAGGACTCTCAGTTTTTCTTACTCTGACAGGGAAGGCCCTCGTGAATCTAGTCAGTTTCAGGGATTTCCTGAAGCCTTTTGAGTTGTTTACTTCTTGCTTAAGGAGCTTCCCTGCAGGATGGAATGGAACTTTTAAACAGCGGAATGTAAGCTCTTGAAATCTGAATTCCCAAAAGATTAAAAGATTCTGATCATAGTCTTTGAGACACTGAATACTTTGTTTCACAAACAAAATTTTCTCTGTACATAAAAATAAGACATATTTCCCAAAGCAATATTTTTAGCAGAAAAATGATGTATATTGATTTTTCAGGTTTTTTTTTTTTTTTAATTGGGCCTAGGTTATAAATCATTTAGTTTTTTTAAAGCCAGTTAGGATTGATAATTCCTTTTTTTTTTTTTTTTTTTTTTTTTTTGATACAGTTTCTCTGTAGCCTTTGATGCCCTGAGTCTCCCTGCGTAGATTTTGAATTCACAGAAATCCACCTTTCTCTGCCTCTGCCTCTGGAGTGCTAGGATTAAAGGCTTGCGCCACCATAACCTGCTGATAACTCCATTTCTTTTTATGTTTCATCCCCCCTTTTCTTCTTGACATTCTAAAACATTCTACAAATTAAAAGCCCTTTTATAACTTCAGAAGTACTCCAGTTTATTTACATAGCCTTTATATCTGCTATTAAAATTGCTTAGACTGCTTGAAAAAGAAGTATATATTTTTAACTCAAAAGAAAGTTCCTGGGCTAAAGAGAAGGCTCAGCAGTTAAGAGCACTAACTGTTGTTCCAGAGGACCCAGATTTGCTTTGGCTCACAATCATCTGTCATTCCAGTTCCAGGAGATTTGGTACCTTCCTGTGGCTTTCCCAGGCACCCCGCATGCAAGTAGTATACAGACATACAAGCAGACAGAACAGACACACACACATACACACGTATATGAAATAAAATTTTAAAAGAAAGTTTCTCATGTCAAGGAAGTTGTTTCTTATTTTAAGTATGGTTTTTTTTCTTGCATGTTTTGGTTTAACAAACCTTTATTGGCAGTTGACCATATGCCAGGCACTGTGTTAGATATTGGGATGGAAAATTAAGTATGACCTTGGTGCAGTATTGCAGATGTGTAATAATAATAATAGCACTGGACACACATGAAGTAGGCTTCTGATAGACACTCAGGAGAACTGCCTAGGCTGTATGAGACCCTTTAAAATACGACAAAAGTCAAGAACATGGCTCAGTACCTAGGATATGCAAAGCCCTGGTTTGGTCTAGTCTCAAGCTCTCTCTCTGTCTCTCTTTCCCTCTTCCTCTCCCTCCCCCCCCCAATCCGTGTGTATGTGTGTGTGTGTGTGAATGTTGGTCTCTAGAAGAAGGGGTGTGTGTGTGTGTGTGTGTGTGTGTGTGTGTGTGTGTGTGAATGTGAATGTGAATGTTGGCCTCTAGAAGAAAGTGTATCCTGGAAGAAAGATCCTAGAGATAGCATGTTAGTGTGAAGTAGCACTCATAGAGCACACTAGTAAATCTAGAGAGTCCCTGTGACCAAAAATGTGCATCATTAGATCATCAGCCCACTTCCTCATGCCAGATATTACTAGCTCAGTGGTAGACGCACCACCTCAGAAGGCGTGGGGTCACATCCCCGGGTTGGGGGATGGTGGAGGAGGGTTCTTAGAGCATGGGGAAGAGTGCTGTGAACTAAGCAGAAACACAGAGAAACAAAGAGCCAGGAGAGGGTAGGGAGGCAATAGAGAA
The DNA here is from genome assembly GCF_907164565.1 of Psammomys obesus. Classification (NCBI taxonomy): domain Eukaryota; kingdom Metazoa; phylum Chordata; class Mammalia; order Rodentia; family Muridae; genus Psammomys; species Psammomys obesus. The sequence goes on along the minus strand of NW_026596095.1, from coordinate 15,424,192 downwards.
ATGAGAAGGTCCAGACACAGGCCAGACTAGAGAGCAGGCTCATACTGATTGTGAAAGTGAGGTGAGAAGGACGTGAAGCTGTTTGCTGTGTTTATTAAACACCATGGAGACAGTTGATTACCAGAGATACTTGAGTGATGGGAGCTGATGACTGCAGGGAACTGAGTGAGCTGAGGCAAGTACATGGAGACAGGAAACATACTAGTTAGGAGCAAGGTGCTAGACTGCCTGCATTTAAGTTCTAGCTCTACCACATGCTTGTCCTTAATCTGCAGCCGTCTCATTTCCCTCACATGTAATCTCTGCCTTTACTCGCTATGGGTGTTGGGATGAGCCGGACATTGTAAGTACTGGAGGAGCAAGCCCTGGACTTGAGTGACTCATACTATGACCTCAAGGAAGGGAAGGAAGAATAAGATAAAATTAAGTGTAGAAGTGGAAGTGAAATGTAGTTGCTTTAAAAAAAAAAAAAAAAAAAAAAAAAAAAAAAAAAAAAAGCTTAAATAAGAAACTTAAGAAAGTTTTGGAGTAGTTAATGTAGGCGGTCACCTTGTGTAAGTTAAAAGACTGTTGCTAAATTGTTGGTGTATTTTTTTTTTTTTCTAGTGGCCCACAGCAGTAGGGAATAAAAACAGGAAAGACTCGGGGCCCAGAGTGAGTAAGCTAGTGATTGGAATAATGGCAGGAACATAGGAAGGTGTACGGTGAGAAAGGAAATGAGGTCTTCATTGTCCTGAGTAGAGACTAGATTACTGGTGAGGCAGAAAGAAGGCCTGCGGAGCCCAGGGTGACTGGAAGGAAGGTTAGGCATTGCCTGTGAGCATGGAGAAGAAAGTACAGCACAGTGAAAATAGGCTCTGTGGTTGTGTTCAGGGTGTAGTCAAGGATAGCCGTGAAGTAGAGCCTGTGTAGAGTAGCAAAGTCCATATTTCCTAACAGGAAACTGGCGAGAAAAGGGAACACGGCATCTTGAGCTGACGGAAGGACTGTTACTGTATTTCAGCTTTTAGTTTCACAGGACAATTGAAGCTGTGTTCAGTTGCTTTAATTCATCTTTTGGCAGTAAAAGTTCAGCATTCCCCTGGCTTTGGGAATGTTTTATTTGGACTAAGGTTCATCAGAAGGGTTTTTGTTTTGTTTTTTCCTTTTCCCTCCCTCCTGTTTTCTCTAGGCCACTTACTGAGGAAGAAATTGTTGACTTACAAGAGAGGCACTATGATTCTATTGCTGAGAAACAGAAAGCTGTGGATAGGAAAATCCAGAGGGAGGTAAGTGGCGTGTGCTGCTGTGAATACATGTGAATTGAAGCCTGTGGGTGGGTGCTCACGGATGTGTTGCCAACAATCACTGACCTCTGCTTACGTAAATACAGAGAAAGGTGATTCAAAAGCCATATACTGTATGGAATTAGTTTGATTTCATGTTAAGAGGTCATGTAATGTCACATGGTAGCTATAGAGCACTCTTTAAAGATGGTTCTCAGTTCACTAGTAGAAGTGCCAAGCAAAAAACAAGTACCTTGGCCTCCGTCAGCCTAAATCAACTGCTCTGTTTTTGTGGGTCTTGGATTTATTTGTTCTCAGTGAACCAAGGACCTCCACCAGTCCAGTCATAATGAACTGTTACATATATTTATGGAAGTGGCCTGTTATCATGGCTTCATTATCACTGAACTAAAGAGAATTAGTTATATTTTAATCTACATTTAAAAAGCAGTCTTTTTTGCCGGGCAAGAAAGTATTTGCCTAGCACTTGGGAGGTACAGGCAGGAGAATGAGCTTGAGGCTAGCCGTGGGATCATAGCAAGCTTAAAGACAGACCAAACTATATATAGTGAGATTCTATATCAAAATAAAATAACCTTCTGATCTTCTAGGGAAGCTGTTGAGTACAAGGTGCTGGGTTCAGTCTGCAGTACCAAAAAGAATTTTTTTAAGTAAAAATAAAAGTCAGTATGTTTAGTACCATAAGTGATTTATGAGTGTATTAATTTAATCTACTAGTACTCTACAAATCAAAGAGGTTATTCTTGGCTTGTTAAATTAGATTTGATCTGCAGTACTTATGACCAAGGTTCTGTGTATGCTATTATGAATGGTAATAATTTAAATTTGAAAGTAGTTTCTGGATAATAAGTACTAGTAAAATTGAGAAATATGTATGCGGTCAATTAAGTGGAAAGATGGGAATTTGGGAAAAGAAGAGATATGATTGGCCTTGGATTTAGGTTTCTTTGATTTGTCAGGGCCAAAACCATTATTGTCAAGGTGACAAGTATTAAAATGATTATTGAAAATGAAGATCATTGCATTTTCTAGAGATGCCTTACATACCATGTGGGGTATTTTATAAAATTTGAAATGAGCAGCCACAAACATCTCTATTCTAATCTGCTTCATAGATATCAGTTATTTTCAATGATTTATGTTTTGTTTTATAATCGGAATAGCTGATTTTTAGAGCAGCTAGACAGGTTCTGGTTTCCGTTAATCCTTATCGTTTTGTTCATGTACAGTTAGCCTTACAAGAGGAGAAGTTAAGACTAGAAGAAGAAGCTTTATACGCTGCCCAGCGTGAAGCAGCCAGGGCAGCAAGGCAGCGAGCGCTCCTGGAGGTGAGGGGGAGAGACCCCAGCGCACACCAGGCTTACTTCTCTCCTTGTTCTCTCTGACAGTTTCAATTTGGGGCTTTTCTCCTACAGTCAACAGCTCCTTGTTTAGCTGAGGATGTCCTTAGGCATATATTCTTAAGAATGTCAAAGGCAAATTAATTAAGCTTTATCCTCTAGAAGTAATATAAACATGTGCTTAACACTGTGTAAGTGTAGGTTAGCAGGAGCTAATTCTTGGTTAGCCAAAAGATAAATTTAGTGCTTTGAATTCAGATTCTTTTGGGGGAAATACTGTGTTTAGGAGGTAGATATTTCAAAACTAACCTTATAATTTGTCAAGTATTTTAGTGTATTTTCATGAAGATTTTTAGAAACAGTTTCTGAAATTGTAAGACTCATTTTTATATTAGACAAGCTATATGCTTTATGGCTCACTAGGGGTGTTGTTTAATTCTCAATTTCTTAAGTTTTTGAGACATTAAGAGTCTTGAGAAATCTTTGGCTTATTATCAGGGAAGACAGATTTACTATCTTACCATGACATGGGAATATGACATTATCACACAATGCTTGACAGCTGCCAGTCACAGATTTTTCTAGAACTAAGCGTGGGGACCAGTACTGGGAAGATTCTTAGTTTAAAATTCACAGCCGTCCTAGGAGAAGGGGCATTTGAACCCCTGTCCCGGCAAGGAAGCTGAAGGGCTAACCTCCCAGCGACACCCGGGAGAGCAGAGCTGAAGCGTGGGTTGCCGGTACACTGCTCACTGTCCTCCCTGAACTGCCCGGGTGGAGTTTTTCCACCCCAGTGTTAAGCAGTACAGGGTCCAGCACAGAACTCGGATAACACGTGGAAATTCAGACAACCTGAAAAATCCCATCTTTGTGATTCTTTGAAGAACTCTGTCTTTCTTTCTTTTTGAGGGGGTGTGTCTCAGCGGATTGTTTATGGGGAAGTGCCTTTTTGGAGTACATCCTAAGTAATGGAAAACTTTAAAGTAACTTTCACTATCTATGAAACTAATTGTTGTTCTTAATATAGGCATTCTTTTTTACAATAATAAATGCTCTACCATGACTTTTGGTTAAAGCAGTGGGTCTCAGCCTGTGGGTCAAGACCCTTTGGTGTCCAAATAACCCTTTCACGGGGTATATCATATTTCCTACATATCAGATGTATACATTACAATTCATAACAGTAGCAAAATTACAGTTATGAAGTAGCAATGAAATAATTTTATGGTTGTGGCCATCATCACAACATGAGGAATTGCATTCAAGGGCCGAAACATTAGGAAGGCTGAGAACCACCAGCTTACCATGCCCTATTTGATGTGTCAGTTTGGGTAATCTAGGTTCTCTGTGTTCCTGCTCTGGGAATACATCATCTGCATATTGTACAGACATGTGCTGCTTCATTGCTTTATTAGCAACTGGCTCTGCTAAGGCAGGACATTAGCCATCTGTAATCAACAAGTGGAGAAGCAGAAGCTAACCCTCATAGCAGGAATGCACAGCCACTATCAAAGCCCTCTGGTGGCTCCATAGGATCCTGCACTGAGTCCCTAGTGATCCATCGCATTAGAGTACCTGGGTCAGCTCGGCCTTCAGATCCTTAGATGACCGCATATGACTTAACAGTTGACTTTCCTGCCTGATCCTTCTAGTCACGGAAGTTCCCAGCAGGATTGAGAGTGTCAGGGCACCATTACACACCTGTTTACATCTGCTTCACAGCACTGATTAAGAACATGACACACTGATGAGCTGAGAAAACGCCTGTCCTTAAATAAGAGGATGCAGTGTAATGAGGAGGGAAAGGCTTTCAGTGGATTAACACTAACTTTTAGTTCTTAGAACCTAGGCAAGAGGATGTTGGCATTGCATGGGTGTTTTTTAAGAATGTGACTTGACATCAAAATGATTTGTATTACATTGTGTTTCCAAAGCAAGAAAAACAGAGAGCTGCACAGCACTATCATCCTAGCAGTGGAGACTATCAAAGGTAAAGAGCAACGTGGGTTTCCTCCTCCATTTGTGGCAGAAAGTGCTATTTCCGAACAGATATCTGTAAATATATTCTTCATACACTCAAGGCCGTTGATTCAATCCTTAGTGTACCCCCCTGTGTGTGTTACACCTCCAAAATTATATGTACATATATTCTGTGTTCGTATATACTTTCTTCTAAGACACTGTCTTGAAGAATACTGAGACCATTGTGTTTGTTAAGCTGTACATGATCGCTCAGACAGATTTTGATGCATTTGTAAGAGTACTAATGTCTTCCTGTAGAAAGGGATGCGGCAGCTGGTTTCCTGCAGGCCGGTGGTAATAACCTTAGTTATTCTCCGTAAGAGAGAGCATGTGTGTGCTTGTCAGAACAGGGCTACTGTACAGACCAGCTCTCAGGGTCGGCCTCCACAGTCAGTGTGTTTTCAGTTTCATGGTAGCACTAAAACATTACCAGCTACTCACCAGAATAATCTGATTGTACAAACAGAGACGCCATCGCTGGCATAGGTAGTCATTCTATTGAATCTGTTTACAAATGCATTTAAATTCACTTCTGTTACAGTGCAGGACCAGAAGATGACTTTGAATATTGTTTGAGAAATACAAAGTCACAGTACGAAGTTTTTCGAAGTAGTAGTAAGTCTTTAAAATATTCTCTGAACATTTTCAATTTACTTTTCGCCACATGAAGAACTGTATTTGTAGAAATTTGCAGGAGAGAAAATGACTGCTGTGGTAGAGCACAGTGGCATGTCAGTTTGTCTGGCGTGTGTTCCAGGGCTCTCATCTGATGCCACAGCACTGACACCAAATACCGAAAGCAGCTGTGACCTACTGACCAAAACCAAATCAACTAGTGGAAACGACGACAGCACCTCCTTGGACCTGGAGTGGGAAGATGAAGAAGGTATGCCGCCTCAGTTTCCCTAAGAGTCACATTAACCTGTGTTAGCCCAAATGTAAATATTTTCTGCCTTGTGTTTCATGGTATTTAAGTTGAATATATACAAGGTTAAGTTTGTGAAAAATCATTATCAGACCTTTTTTAATTTTTTTTTTTAAAGGAGTCTCACTAGTTCCAGAGTCTTGGAACTCACTCTGTAGACCAGACTGGCTTCAAACTCATAGAGATCCACCTGCCTCTGCCTCATGGGTACTGAGGTTAAAGGTGTGAGCTAAAACTTAACATGACTAACAATTATTATTGTTTGTTTTTTATATTCTGTGTGTGTGCTCATGATGTGTGTACACCACAGGGTGTGGAGGTCAGAGGACAACTCTGGGAGCACTGGCTTCTCCTTTCACCATGTGGGGCCTGCGGTTCAAATTCAGACCCTTCTGCTTGGCAGCAAGCACCTTGGCCAACTCAGCCATCTTGCAAACCCATGACTATTATTTATTAATAATTATAATCCCAGAATGAATTCTTTAGAAAATTATGTAAGTTTTTATGTTTCTTGAGAGTTAGAAAGCAAATGTTAAGTTTTAAAAAGCATTTATAACCTATCTCAGTTTTCCATTTGAGGGATTACTACCTCCTTCTAATCAAGTTAAGGTCAAGTCAGATAATGTCTGGTTAACTACAAATAAACAATTTAATTCTTAAGGGTTTTTTTTGTAAAACAGAAGCCATTGTTCAGCTCTAAGTTTAAATTTTATCTCATTGGTCTTGTAAGCTATAGAACTTATATAGATTCTTAATCTCTCTAAGCCATAATTGTTCATCCTCAAGAGGGAAGAATAAAGGGTAATTTTCTCATTTTATGTAAGTGCTAATGTATTAATAAACAATAAAGTATTTGGCTAGGGAAGGTAATGTAGCTCAAAGGTAGAGTGTTTGCCTGTGCAAGGACCTGGGTTGATCCTCAGCATATAAAAAAAAACAATAAAAATAAATAAATATTTGGGAGAAATTAGTATGGTAGTCATTAAATACAAATACCTAGTATATATAAATATATAAAGCACCTAGTATAGGGAATGGCACATACAAGTGCTCAGGATTGTAGCTAAAATATTTACTTATTTTCAACACAACTTCATGTTTAAAAAAAATAGGCAATGCAAGAAAGAATTACAGAGTATAGAACTTAAAATAGTAAGTTTAAGCAATTCATAGAATGTGATGACATGGATCTTAGATATCCTTTAATCATGCTATTTTGTTTTGTCAATTAAAGACGGATAGGCAGACAACTTTAGCTTTATGACAGGCTACATTAGCTTGTTAAATCTTTACACACACAGCATTCACCGTAGTGTAGGTTTGCATCCCAGTCACCAGTTCGTTCGTACTTACTCTGTCAACTACGTGTGTGCTAATCATATAAATAAACTGTCCTGCTCATTACCCAGCTTATTAGCAAAATTGTTCAGCTAGAGCAGGCGGAGAAAAGAATCCACCGAAAACCTTTTCGGTTGATATACAATTGCGGCTTCCTTTAGAGAAATTTCAGTCCAAGGAAGCAGGTTCACTGTATACATGCATATGACTTCTCAGCCCACATTCGTGTGTGTGTGTGTGTGTGTGTGTGTGTGTGTGTGTGTGTGTGTGTGTAGACGGGTCAGCCTCAGTGTTCTAGGGCTGTCTATCTTGTGTCTGGGACTTGGCCTCACTGACTATGCTAGGCTGGCCGTCAGAGACTCTGCCTCTCCAGCTCTCAGATTATAGTTGGGACCACACTAGGCCGTCTGCATGGGTGCTGAGGTTCTCTTAGTTGTTTGACAAGCAGCTTACCACTGAGCCATCTCCTTAACCCTGGCTCATATTTTATAGTGTTCTCATTTAGTATAACAACTTACTTGATTGACTTGTCTTTGTAATTTTTTATGAGTAACACACAACAGTGTCTGTCCTTTTCCTTTCTTTACTGTGAGATCTGATTCTTTAAGTTCAGAAAATAAAGTTGGTTGTGTCTCCTACTTCCTATAACCTCTTTGCCCATCCTAGATTTTAGTTCTTTCACCAATGTTGATTTATTTAGAAATTTCTGTCCTTTCTCCCCTCCATCTGCTTCAGGATTTTTGAGACTCAAGTTACTAACAATTTATACTCAGAATTAAATCTAGAACTATGCAATATCTACACCCTGTTATAGTAGAGGATCAAGATATCATGAGAACAGAGACTTTGGAGCCAGGCTGAGTAAACTAAAATTCAGCCTTGGCTAGGACGTAGCTCAGCAGTGAGACTGGCCCAGCATGCGGGAGCCCTGGGCTTCGCTCTCTGCCTCATAGCTGTGTGACCTGGCGACCGTCCACCTCTCTGCTGGAGTCGATGCTGGGCAGTACTTGACTTCACAGGGCTGCTTACAGGAAGTGAGTGCAGTGTTAGCAGCGGCCTGGCAGGTGCTGGGAAAGCCTGTGTTGTCACTGCGGTGCCATTTTTGCCTTCTCCAGGAAATGCAGCCATCATCTGGTGGGAAAGGATCCTGGCAAAGATACCAAGTGATCTTACAAGACCCAGAGTGATGAGCTTTAGGTCTCGGTATATTTGATTTGGGGCCCTTCAGAAATTTTATCTTATCAGATGATCGGTGTTGCAGTTTTTTTATTTGCTTGTTTTTGTTTTTTTTATCAAAGATGTGTGTCTTGTGACGATGACAGCCCAAATTTTTCCATTAAGAAATCTCCAACAGGTTAATCCACACATCAAACCTAAGAAGCAATCAAAAACATTCATATTATTAAGGTGGCAAGACTTATCTGTTTGTCTGTTTTCCAGACAGGGTTTCTCTGTGTAGCCCTGGTTGTCCTGGAACTCTTTGAAGACCAGGCTGGCCTCTAACTCAGAGATCCACCTTTCTTTGCCCCCAAGTGCTGGGATCAAAGGTGTGCACCGTACGCTTGGCTTAGCTGGCAAGTCTTTTAGCACAGCTTTTGATCCTTACTGAGATTCTTGCAATGTTCTTCAAATGCTAGGAATGACCAGGACGTTGCCAATGAGAGAGCGCTCCAAGACAGAAGAAGACATTCTGCGGGCTGCACTGAAGTACAGCAGCAAGAAGGGTAGCAACCCCACGTCGGCCTCTGATGACTCCAATGGACTGGAGTGGGAGAACGACTTTGTCAGTGCTGAGATGGACGATAATGGCAATTCTGAGTATTCTGGGTTTGTGAATCCTGTGTTAGAACTGTCAGATTCTGCCACCAAGCAGTCTGATATGGATCAGCAGATCAGATAGGATGAATCTTGTGACCTTACTTACCAAATGTTAACAATCAACCAGAATGTACAGTTGGCATGCCAAGCCTTTTTGTAAGGTGGCAAAAACAACCATGTGACAAATGTTTGTTCTCCTAGAAGCAGCAGCAATAGAGGACAGAGCTGAATGCTTCAGTCAAGTGCGATTTCAACATCTGCCTCTGCGCCCCAGGACTGCCTCGCTGACTCTGACATATCAAACACTCATGGCATCTGTTCACCCAGGTCAAGCTCTGCATCTTAAATCTGTATTAGTTTTACTTTGATTGCTTTACAAAGCCTATCTTACTATGGAAATAAACCTGAAAGTATTTCTTTGTTGTTAATTCTCAGCATAGGTGGTAAAGGCAGCATGAGGAGGGACGGTTAGATTCATGTGGAAGGCTCGTTTTTCCTTTTTCAGCACTGTTTACTTTGGTTCCTTGTTTTAATTTGTTGTCTGGCAGCCAGTAGATAGCTGGAGATGTCCCAAGGCATGCTGGTGTCCGGCCTCTCCTCACCTGTCACATACACATACCCGGCTTGTTGCTCACCCCTCTAAATGAAGGACAGTAAGACTAGAGAAGCTTCCGGAGCTTGGGCACTTTGAGTTGGTGACAATTAAAACTAATCCTTAAAAATATCTATTTAAAAGTTGTACTTCCTTTTACATACCACTATATTGGCTTTAAATTGAGATCTTGAGTTTCATTTTTTTTTTTCAGTTCTGTATTTCCAGTGAATGATCTTTGAAAGATTTTACACAGAAAATATTCTGTGAATGACTTAAGAAAACACTAAAATACGGGTATTTGAAAGTAAATAAAATCCTTTCTGCTATGAAAGGTCCCAGTGATTGTATTGCCCTTTACTCTGCCTTGTGGTACAAGGTGCTTTGTGGGGTAGAGCTAATTCATGGGTGTATGGAAGCCGTATAAAAGGCCAGGGCTGTGAAACGTTCCCTGACTGCATTGCTTGGTTTGGCTGAGGACTGGGTGTCACTTGGGCAAGCACACTATAGTCTGTCTATCTTGCTGTTTTCTCTCTTCAGCAGTGATGGTGCATGCTCTCAACAGTACAAGCAGGTCCCGGTAGGAATAGTCAAGTTCTTGCTGTATGTGAAAAATTATGTGGCCCTTTCGGTATTTGAACTGCTGTACAATGACATCTGTAGTCTTGCCATTTTTTAATCTCGTACAAATAAATACACTTTGATATGTAAATACACATTAGGTTATGCCATTATTTATATCTGTCTTAAAATTTAAATTGTAGGCGTGTCATGGAAATAATTTAAAGGTACTCTATATTCACATTGCCTGTGTTAATGCTTTTTAAGGTTTATATTACATCAGATGTATATTTTTGGTTTGGCATAAGCTACTGTTGTAATTTTCTTGGCTTTTTGTTCATAAAGAATTTTCTGAAGGAATGGTAACCTCTCAAGGATTGTGAATAAACATTTTTACATTTAATGGTATTTGCATATTGCTGGTATTGCTTCATAATGGTACAGGTTGGGTGACTCTGGGCATATAATTTTCTTAAGTCAGCTATGAAGATAAGGCTGGAACTACATGTAAAAATACCCTTTAATTACCAAGAAAAAGGGGCTGGAGAGATGGCTCAGAGGTTAAGAGCACTGACTGCTCTTCCAATGGGCCAGAGTTCAACTCCCAGCAACCACTGGGATGGTTATAGATGGTTGGGCAGCTCCCAACCATCTATAGTGAGGCCTGGTGCCCTCTTCTGGTGTGCAGGTGTACATGCAGACAGAACACTGCATACATAATAAATAAGTAAATACATCTTTAAAAAAATGAAAAAGAATCCTAGATCTCTTTTTCCTTTATATTTATAAAATTCTGGCAATGGCATTTGTTCAGCAAACCTTGGCGAATTGTTGGGTATGGTGGAGTATGCAAGCCCCTGCTCTCGCTTCCTGTTCTGATAAGAGAGGTTGATGAACACTGTCTTAGTCACTTTCCTTCTGCAAAAACAAAACACCATAACAAGACACTTTTGTTAAGACTCTGTTGGGAGCTTATGGTTCCAGAGACTTAGAGTCTATGGCAGTAGGCGTATAGGCATGGTCCTGGAGCAGTAGCTGAGCGCTTACATCTGATCTACAAGCACAAGGCAAAGATAGACAGAAAGAGCTGACTGAGAATTAGCATGGGCATTTGAAACCTCAAAGCCCAGCGACACCAGCTGAGGAACAGACATTCAGATGAGTTTGGGGCCATTCTCATTCACACAACCAAATTCTACTCCCTGGCCCCCATAGTTTCGAGGACATATATATCAGAAGTCAGTGGAAAGCTACTCAACTATTCAAAACAGGGACATCATGAAATTTTCAGGCAAATGGACAGAACTACAAAAGATCATCCTGAGTGAGGTAACCAAGACCCAGAAAGACATACATGGTATATACTCACTTATAAGTGGGTTTTAGCCATGTAGCATAAGATAACCCATACTACAATTCACAAACCCAAAGAAGATAAGTAACAAGAAGGATCCAAGGGAGAACGCTTAAGTCTCACTCCGAAGGGGAGACAGACTAGACAGTGGAAGTGGCTGAAGAGGGAACAGGCTAAGAGAGGAAGTGTAGAGAGAGATGAGGGTGAAGAGCAGACCTGGGGAAAGCAGGACAAGAGGACTGAAGGCCTGCAGAAAGGAGAGAGACCATGACTGGGGCCGTCTCTGACAAACTGGAGACCTATGACAGGGTAGGCTCCTGGGAGGATATGGGGGTGACCCTAGCTGAGACTCCTAGTAGCAGGGGTCGTAGAGACTAAAGAGGCCGTCCTCTAACTAGTGGATGGAGGGGAACACTAACCCGCCCACAAAAACTTCCACCCAGTGTTTACCCTGCCTACAAGATGTGCAGGAGTAAAAATAAAGCAGAGATTGAGGGAATGTCCAACCAGTGCCTGGCCAACCTGAAATGCATCCCAAGAGAGTCAGCCCCTGACACTATACACTGCTGTGCTTGCAGATGGGAGCCTAGTACAGCTGTCCTCTGAGAGGCTCCACCCAGCAGCAGAAGGAACAGATGCTGAGACTCACAGCAAAATAGGAGCTCCACAAGAAGATTAACAGAACCAGCCACCCAGGGCCAGGGGAGAAGCGGGGGGGGGAGAGTTGTGGAGGCTGAAGCACCAAGCAAGAACCATGCATGGTCTGGACCTAGGACCCCTACACAGATGTAGCCGGTCTTTATGTGGATTCCTTAGTAAGAAAACGGGCTGACCCTGACATGGACTCTCTTGCCTCTTTTTGATCACTTTCCCCTGTCGGGGCTGGCTAGTCAGACCACAGTGGAAGATACACTCAGTCCTGATACAACTTGATATGCTGGGGAAGGTTGGAGGGGAGATTCCCCTATTCTGAGTACAGGAAGGGAGATGGGGGAAGAGGGAGAAAGGGTGGGACCAGGAGGAGATGATGGAGGGGACTACGATTGGTATGTAAAGTGAATAAATAAAAACTAAAAGTTAAAAAAAGAAAAAAAAAAGTCCCTGTGGTCTTTCACAGTCTCAACATAGTTTCCAAGTCCAGAATCTCTTCTGGGGCTCAAGGCAGTCAACTGAGGAGTGGATACAGAAACTGTGGTACATTTACACAGTGAAATACTACTCAGCAATCTTTAAAAAAGGAAATCATGAAATTTGCAGGCAAATGGTGGGAACTAGAAAAGATCAACCTGAAAAACATAGCCCAGAAACAGAAAGAAACACATGATATATACTCACTTATAAGTGGATATTAGACATGTAATATAGGATAAACATACCAAAATCTGTACATCTAAAGAAGCTAAGCATGAAGGAGGACCCTGGGTAAGATGTTCAATCCTCATTCATAAAGGCAAAACAGGATAGACATCAGAAGAGGGAGAAAATGGAACAGGACAGAAGCCTACCACAGAGGGCCTCTGAAAGACTACCCAGCAGGGTATCGAAGCAGATGCTGAGATACATAGCCAAACTTTGGGCAGAGTGTAGGGAATCTTATGAAAGAAGTGGGAGACAGAAAGACCTGGAGGGGACAGGATCTCCACAAGTTGAGCAAGAGAACCAAAAAATCTGGGCCCAGTGGTCTTTTGCTGAGACTGATACTCCAGCCAAGTTCCAAGCATGGAGATAACCTAGAACCCCTGCACAGATGTAGCCCATGGCAGTTCAGTGTCCAAGTGGGTGTCCTAGTAAGGGGAACAGGGACTGTCTTTGACATGAACTCAGTGGCTGGTTCTTTGATCACCTTCCCCTGAAGGGATGGGCAGCCTTACCAGGCCACAGAGGAAGACAATGCATCCAATCCTGATGAGATCTGATAGGCTAGGGTCAGAGGGAAGGAGAGGAGGACCTCCCTTATCAGTGGACTTGGGGAGGGGCATGGGAGGAGAAGAGGGAGGGATGTTAGGATTGGGAGGCTATGAGGGTGGGGGCTACAGCTGGGATACAATGTGAATAAATTAAAAGATTTATTTATTATTTATTTTCTATACATTATTCTGCCTGCATGTATGCCTGCAGACCAGAAGAGGGCACTGGAGCAGTGGCTTAGAGCTTAACATCTGATTCACACATGAGGCAGAGAGACTGCTGAGACATGGTATGGGCTTGTGAAACTTCAAAACCACCCCTAGAGACATACCTCCCACAAGGCCACACCTCCCAATCCTTCCCAAACAGTTCCACCAACTGGAAACTGAGTATTCAAGTCTATGAGTCTATGATGGCCATCCTCCTTCAAACCACAAATATATATTATAAATATAATAATATAATATATAACATATTTATATATATTTATATTTTTTTAATCACAGACTAGCTAGGAAATACACAGATTGAAAGGGCAAGGTAGCAAAGCCAGGAGAGGGCTTTGCACAGGTCAGAAGGAACAAATTATTTAAGGAGACATTCGTTCTGGGTCTTAACTGAACAGGTGGGAGAGCCTGTTAGAGCATGCTGTAGGCAAGGACAAGAGTATGTACAAAGTTCCTGAGGCAGAAGCAGAAAGATTCGGGGACTGAAGCGTCATGAGTAGAGGAAGCATTGTAGGAGATGGTGTTGGGGTAATTAGTGGAAGCTCTACAGACTGTGGTTAAGAGCAAAAGAAAAAAAATTTTTTTGATGTGTCATAGAATGCTCCTGACTTTTGTTGGAAGCTTAGGATGTATAGTGATCAGATTTGCGTTTCTGAAAAAAGCTGGTCTAGCTGTTAAATAGGGACCAGGTCATAAGAGGGCATGCATGGGTGCAGAGTGGCGTGGGGTGGGGCTTAAGTTTACAGTAGCCATAGAGAGTCAGCCGGTTTAGAGGCAGAATCACAAGGGTTCCCCACTGAGTTGACTATGGGGTTGAAAGCAAGGGCTGAATCAGATAATCCACTCCGTGTGTACATTCCGCAAGGTGGGACTGGACGCTGAAGCAGATCTTGGCAGAAAGCCTCGGGATCTGTCCTGGGATGTGGGAACGTAGGCTGTCCTTAGAGGAACTATCAGGACGTTTGTTATCTGTCTCTCTGCCAGAAGGCTGTCCACATCCAATTCCATAGAACAGATGTCACCCCATTCGGATTCAGAGACACTCTGTAGATCTTCACTACAGTTCACAGCTGGCTCCTCAACACAGACACAGACTACTCCAATTCTGCTTATGTCACCAGCCATTTGGCCTCCTTGGTTAGTGACATCTTAGGAGCATCCCTGAGAATGACTCCATGCTTCTTTTGCTTTGCTCTATGCAAATAATAAGTATCTGGGTTCACTGTTTCCCTTCTGGGCAAATCTGTGGATATTTGACAGTCAACCTAGCAGCCACGCCTCTACCTGACAAAAACTTCCTGCTTCTGACCTGACTTAATCAGAACAATGGGAAGAACAACTTTGGTAAAGTGGAAGAAATGAAAAGTTTTGTTGGGAAGCCTAACTATTTCTATGGGAGTATCAAAAGGTGTTTGTGTATATGTCTGTCGTCAAAGAAGAGGTGTCACTGTTAAGTTTGAGGATTCTTGGTAGATACGTTACCTGTCTCATTGCTGCCATTAAATACCCTAGCAAAAGCAACTGTAGATGCTATTTTTTTGAACTCTACTTTATTTGGGGTTCTTTAGGCCTCTACCCCCCTTCCAACCTCCTGACTAGGTCAGAGAGAAAGGTTAGATGGGATAGGAGACATAGACCTCCTTAGACTTCCTTGTGGTTAGGGTTGTTGGGCTTCTTGGGACAAGGCCAATCTTATCAGGATATCTCCAACTTTTTCTCCTCATCCAACTGCAACCACAGCAACCAGGAGAAGCATGGGGAACAGCCTTCTTCTTCCTCAGACACCTCTCTCAGAACATCTCCTTGGAGCGTTCTCCTCGGAGCCACTCTTCAACGGAGCAGAGTCCTCTCCTCAAGCTGGACTCCAATCGTTACACCCTTTCAGTCCTTAGAATTAAACTATCTCCAGCTGGCAAAGACCTTGCCCTTTTCTGAGTCAAATGAGGCTCCTATCAGCTGGCAAAGACCAGGCCTCTCACGAGACAGTTACCGGCTGTGGATAAACTAGAAGCAGGCCCACAGCCCACACTTGGGATTAAAACAAAACAAAACAAAAACCCTGTTTATATAACAACTGGGTTTTTAAAGAAAATAAAACTTCCATCACAAGCATCTTAAGGGCAAAAGGGTTTATTCTGGCTCATCGTCAGGTATGCAGTCCATAGCAAGGGTGTGTTGGCCCGGGAAGTTTGAAGCAGAGGCAGATAACACATTGTGTCCACATCCAGGAAGCAGAAAATGATGATGGCTGGTCCTCAGCTAGCTTTCTCCTTTCTCTGTAGTCCAAGACCCTTGAAAGGTACCATCCACAGTTGAGGTGCCTCTTCATTCTATTTAGACGATGCCTCTGAAGCCTCTTGCCCACCCTTTGGTCTCATGGTCTCTTAGGACCATCAAAACCTTCTACATGTATTCTTAGCAGAGTAGCTTCACCAATCCAGAAGATAAGAATTCAGCCTACCTACCTTCTAGTCCTACCAACGTAGTCCTTTCTTGACTAAAACAAATAAACAAAAACAAACAAACAAAAAACACCTCACATAACCACAGCAATGAAACACCCTGTGGGGCAGTGGTTATGGTTACTCAAGTTTGACTCAGGAATAAACTATCTCCTATCCCATTTTCAGTTCTGTGGTGAGCTGTGGTAGCCCAGAGAACATGAGACACAAGGACCAGTGACTCCCTGCTACTCCTAATGTGGAGCACTGTGATAACTCCACACCTCACCTCAGCTGAGCCTCACAGAGGCCCTGTGTGGGAAGCGCTGCCTTAATTCTTAGTTTCAAAAGAGGAAAAAAGCATCAGGATACATCAGAAATAAAGACAAACCCTGGCAGTCTGATTCATAGCCCACATTTAATAACATCATGCTTCCTTCTCTAGAGACTGGGTCAACATCGTTTGTGAGGGTTTGGGAAATTCCGGGTTTATTTTGTTTCATTTACTTAGCCGAGGATTTGAAACTCGTTTTAAAATAGCCCAGTGATGTTTTCCTTCAGGACTGTCTCCACCTGGACAGAAGCCAAACCCTTCCGTGACTGTGGAGTTTAGAATGTTGCAGGTCCAGAGACGAACTGCAATTTATCCCGAGCTATTTTTAGACCACTGAATAGCCACCGTTGCTGCCCTCTATGTAAGAACCTAAGGTCCTGACTACAGATAAAACCTTTTGGAGTCTATTAACAAGCACCCTAATTTCCCACCAACCGAAAGGTTATTAAGAGTCATCAACTCGCATCTGAGGCTTCCAGCAGGTTTTTCCACTGTGCTGCAACCACCCACGCAATGTTTATAGCAGTGCATTTGAAAAGCACCTTGATTGATGACTTTCCTTATTCTGTTACTATACAAACTTCATGAAACTGCTTCCAAGCTGATGCATGGGATTTAGGATAACCTAAATCTGTATTCCCAGGCCACGGTCACTCATCTTTGGCTCCAGAATAAAATGATTTCTCATCGCCTTTGAGTTGAGATTTGTGGGTTTTGTGTCAACACCTCTGAACTAAACTGCTCTCGTCATCAAATCATCTGTGGCCTGCCATGAAAGAACATCAGAGCTGACCTTGTTGACTGCTGACTTCCTTCACTGGGGGGGGGGGGTTTGGGAAGGGTCTTGGGACCCTCACCCACATATGTATCCTTTCCTCCTAACCAGTTGTATGCAATTCTACCTTCAGTGCACTTGGCTTCAGGGAGAGTGAGAATACAGAAGTGAGGAAAGACTGGGATGCCGGGGTAGGGGTTAGTGGGAACCGGTTCCATCTATATGACCGCAGAGGAGTCATTATCCATCCTAGATGGAACACACCTTCCTTGTAGTAGGGCCTAAGGCCACCCCTGCTCCTTCGGGGTACCTCTTACCCACTGCCCTGTCTGGAAGGCTAATAAGCTCACAGGCCTCCCAGAATGAACTCGGTGGGAATCACACCTTGCTTTGTGGTTGGGGCTTTGGGAAGAGTGGTATGTGTTGTTTGTCTTCCTCAGGGAACGAATTTGAGCAGCACAATGTCCTAAGGAGGCCTAAGATGTGTTCCACTGTCATAATTTACAATCCATCTAACCTCAGGAGTTTTCTGTTTTACCACGATTTGGGCTTTTGAGCAGTGGTAACCACACCTCCTTCATTCCCAACTAACAATCAAGGATGTAGATGAACACTAACTAGAAAAAAAAAAAAAAACAAAAGAACCATTAGGTAACATAGAGGCAGCTGCTACTCAGACTACCAACAGTATCTCCTGACAGTAAGGTTATGGCTAGTTTTCTGTAACACGAAGATATTATCTGCATATATCAGTTATTTTTTAAAGTACATGTTGGATGAATACCCCCATCCTATGCCCACTGAAACAAATAACCTTTATTCATGTTAGAGCTTCTGCCTGTCAGTCAAGGCGTTTCATATAGAAATAGAATTTTCTAGAGAGTGGTTGTAAAACTCCTATGTGGAAGAAGATAACTGATCTCCAAAGTTGACCTCTGACCTCTACCAATTCACGTGTGTAAGTCTTCACACACAGAAATCTATTTAAAAAAAAAAAAAATTAACCCTATGCTAGAGCCTGGAAAGATGACTCAGCAGTTAAGAGGGACTTGACCACTGTTTTTGCCGAGGACCCAAGCTCAGTCCTAAGCACACAAACAACTGCCTGTAACTCTAGCACTTACCCACATACACCACTTACCCACTTACCCACTGTGTATTTTAAAAAAAAAAAAATACATAGATTTTTTTAAAAATAAAAAACTAAAAGTCACATGCCACGTGAGTTCGCTTTTGCCAGCCCGTTGGGTGTGATACTGTCACCAGCTGACATGCCCCTTTAAAAGCCACGTGCTGACCCCTAGAGGCGGAGTCCTTAAGACCCGTGCTGAAAATTTCACTTAGCTACACATACGTTGCACCAGACACCACTTTCCCTTTGTCCTCATTTCCACTCTGCTATGGCGATTTTGTTGTAGCTGTTGTTGTCAGAAAATGCTTTTTAATCCCTACACGGTCACCCACAAGGCTGCTGTTTTAGAGTGTGATTGTGTTACCTTCAGAGGGTTGGTTGGTGGAGGCTTGGGCACCTCAGTGGAGCTTACCCTGTGAGGCCTGAAAAAGAAACTCCGCCTTAAGGGTAAATGACCTGGACATGAACTCCAGTTTCAAAAAGAAGAAAAAAAACAAAAAAAGATGCTTCGACCACTCACGTCTGGTAATATTTAACCATCACCCCTAGCAACGGCTAATCAGTGAAGACCTAGAGTTTGCCGGGGGTTCTTTACAATGGGTAAAACAATTACGGTTTGGCCCTCTTGACACCCGGTATTTGCTAAATGTCAATCAATCCTAGAACTGCCAAGCTGGAATTCCCCGGATCTTGCTGTAACTCCGATAAAAACCCCCTCTCCCTGAGCCCGGGGCTCTACACTGGAGAACCAGTGTGACAGTGACTGTGTCAGTGACTGTGGCGGTGATGGTGTGGACCCCCAGCTCAAGCTTGAAATAAAGACCTTACTGCATTTGCATCAGAATCAGCTCCTGGGTGGTCTCTGGGGTCTGTGAGACTTGGGCATAACAACCCTGTCAAGAACTGAGCCAGGGAGGTCTGGCTCTCTGAGCCACAAATGTAGGCAAATCTTGCAAGTTCCTGGTGGCCATGTCTAAGTCACGTGTGTGAAGACTGGGGTCACCACAGGCCAAGGAATGAGGCTGGGTAGTGCAATCTCACTGCAAACCTGCAGCATTCCTTCCTTCCTTCCTTTTTTTTTTTTTTTTTTTTTTTTTTCTGTGAGGGACTTTGGTTTCCCTTTGAGAATCCCCTCTATGATTGAATAGCCCAGGAGGGGTTTTATTTTTTGTAACCAAACACTATTACACTCACCGCGAGCACTTTTAACAGGCTAAGTGATCTAGTTTGCAAATTTGCATCAGAAAAGAAGGTATAGTCCGAAAACAAAGTGGTGTAATGGAGGCCATTGATGGACTGTGGCGAGAAATGACAGTGTACACCTGCGGTGGGTTCAATGAGAACGTCCCCAGCTTGTGGACTGCTGAGGAAGGATTGGGAGGTGTTGCTTTGTTGAAGGAGGTACATCACTGTGGGAGGGCTTTGAGATTTCAAAAGCCCAAGCAAGTCAGGCCCAGTCTTCCTCTCTTTACCTTTGACCTTTGGATCAAGCTGTGAACTCTCAGTTGCTGCTCCAGAGCCGCACCTACTGGCTTGCCACCCCATGCCCCACTATGATGACCATAGACACATCTTCTAAAACTGTAAGCCAGCTCTCCAATTAAATACTTCTTTTATTTACTTTTCTCCCCCTGGGACAGGGTTTCTCTGTGTAGCCTTGGCTGTCCTGGACTCACTTTGTAGACCAGGCTGTCCTTGAACTCACAAAGATCCACTTGCCTCTGCCTTCCTGAGTGCTGGGATCACAGGTTCGCGCTGCTGAGCGTGGCTAATGCTTCCTTTTATAAGTAGTCTTGATCATTGTGCCTCTTCACAGCGATAGAAAAACTAAGACAATACCCTTATATAACAGGGAGTATTTTTGTTTTCTCTTTGCTGCTGTAATAGATTGCTGTAATTTGCAGCACAGGTATAAAATCTTAACGTTCTATGGGTCAGAAGTCAACGGCAGCTGTCATCGGACTAAAGAGTCCTCAGGATTAAATTCTTACTGAGGTCTCTCTGTCCTCTCCAGCACGTAGATGCTTATGCATATTTTCTGGCTTCAAGGTGCTGCAGCTTTCCTTGGTTCATGGTCTCCTTCCTCCAAATGCAAAGCCCTTACCAGCTGGCCAAGTCCAGTCCCTCTCATGCCTCATCCATCTGGTATCATCTGTTTTACCCCTCCTGCCTTTAAGGACCCTGTTATTAACTGAGTCTGGGATAATCCAAGATGATCTCTTTAAGGTAATCTAATGAGCAACTTCAAGTCATTCTGCTGCATGCGTTTGTCTCTGCTGTGTCATGACATATTCACAGGTTCTGGCAGTTAGCACATAGACACCTGGACATCTGTGGGCCATTCTTCGCTTACCACAGGAGTCAGCAGGAAAACTAGATGAGAAGTGAAACAGGCATCTGGGCACCTAGCACAGAGAAAAAATGGTGCCCATAGCAACAATCCAAGGGCTGGGACAGGCCGTCCTTTGCAGGCTAGGAGTGACTGGTGAGCCACACCAGGAGGCATAGTGCAGACATCATTCACATGGACCCAGGCTTAAATGTTCATTAGAAATAGTTTCAAAGGGTTGTTGCAGAAATAAAGTACATTATACTAGGCATGGGGTGCACATCCGTTATCACAACAATCAGGGCCTGATTCACGAGGATCACAAGTTCAAGGCCAGCCTGATCTTCAAATCAAGATGTAGTCACAAAAACAAAAATAAGATATGTCTGTGGTTAGCTAGCCCCACCTTACTTCTCCCCACTGCAAAAGAAAAAATCTGTACGAGTTACAGGATGAACTTTCATTCACCAAGGAAATTATACAGAAAGCCTTACTTCCTGGTAATGCCAGAATTTACCTTAGCTGTGATGGTTATGGTCCTCTAAACATAACATTCACTAAAACTCATCTTAATCTAGCTAAATGAATTAAATAAGAATCTTTTAAATAAATACAACTTCTTGTGAAACTGAAAGCTTAGAAATATTTAAGCATTTATTATAAATATTCACATATATGCACTTCTATACAGCAGCCTAAGAACAAAAGTTTTCCTTCTTTGAGAAGTTTCAAAGAAGCAGCTCTAGGGGCCTGAGCTCTGACAGTACCAGATGCAAAGAAGCTACTGAAAATTTTGATTTCTGCAACATTTAAATGTGTAATATACATAAAATTCCTTTTCAGTTTTGTAAGAAACTAATTTTAATTTCAATGTTTTTAAATGTTAATTGTAGGCCCTACATACAGGAAAGCGAAACTGCTATGGTTGGAATGAGCATTATAATTCTGTAGAAAGAAAATCAAGGTGTTATTTTTCAAGTCTTTCCATAGTGAAACCACAGTGACTCAAATAGTAGTCTGGAACTCATCCCAGGACTATGGTTCTACAGGTACTAGCGTGTCACAGACACCAGCGAACAACCCGCCCCAGCTCTGAACTTGAAAAACAAAGGCTGCTGGGGAATGATCTGACCAAGCCAAGAGACGGCTGCTACCAAAACTTAAGTACAGGAGTGACATCAAGCAGAAAAAAGGGAACCCCGTTACACAGAAGATGGGCTTTCTACACCGACCCTCACAGGTGTGCACTTAATTCTTTGTAGGTCCAGAATGAAATCAGCTGACTAAGCTGATGACTAACACGGTCTACAGATACCCAGATGCTATTACCAAACCCAAAGTCAGCACACTACACTCCCAAACTCCAAAGAAGCAGAACGGCTCGCAAGTGCCTAGCCAGGTGCCCTCATCCTTCGTGTTCCTCTCCTTGCATACTGTTCACGATTCGTTTTCATCCATTTCTGTAGGAGACGTTCGATGGGTGAAGTAGGAGGAATACCCCCCATCCTCGAGGACGGGACTCTGCGCTGGCCAGTTATTTTCTTGCAGGAGTGGTCTCGGGGACAAGATGAATTGAGTCTCAAAGGATTCCACTGACTCTCCATCCTCCTTCTCCAGCAGGAACTGATACTCGCCGAACCTGAGCATGCACCTGTAAGGCAGGTCCACCTTATTGAGGTAGCCGAGCTCCTGATTGTCCACCATCAAGCTGGTCTTCTTACTCATGTTTTTAATTTCAAACGAGAGGACTGAGCTGTTGAACTGTTTAAACGGCTGCAAAACAAACTGAACCCGGGAAACCTGCTTGTCCTGAAAAGTATACCGACAGATGTTGGAATTCCGTCCAAATTTCACCACCTCGATGGAAGGAAATTTCTCTTTGATGCAAAACCTGATTGACTTAAATATTCCACTTTGCAGCTGTCCCGGATGATAAACCGTCATCTGGAGACATGTGACGGTCTCTTCCGTATCGGCGTCTTCAAAGGTGGACATGATGCTCCCGGCCTGCAACAGTCAAACCTCAGGTTAGTTCCCACATGTGGTTAGGGGACTGAGAACAACCTACACGGACTGCTATCCCTCTTCCCCTCGCTTTGTCTCGTTTCTCCTTTGACCGTCCTCATCATGTGGACGGCTGTTAACAAGACAGTGATTTAGGGGGAGCAGAGGATCCGTGTGTCTGTTCCTCATTGAAATAGTGATGCAAACCAAAAGCCGTGCCGTGGCGGTAAACCCTTTTGAGAAATTAAGGCAAAAACATGATGAGTTCAAGCCCGGCCTGGGCCACCTAGTGAGACTGTCAAAAAGAAAACTGGTTTGGGGCTTAATTGGCGCCATACACACACAAAAACAAAAACAAAAAAACATAGAGACGATTAATTCCATTATAATATGAAGATAAATTGTGAGGCCTTCTTAAAATAAGAAACTTAAAGGTTCTACACAGGGGCCTGGAGAGATGGGGCCGCTGCTTGCGGCTCTCCTTCCACAGGGGCCTTGTCAGATTCCCAGCTCCCACGGGGTGGCTTGCAACCTTCTGTAGCTGCAGAGGATGTTTGCCCTCTTCTGGCAACCTCGGGTACTGCAGACAGCTGGTACACAGACATACCCACAATGTGGTCTGGTGCCCTCTTCTGGCCTGCAGGCGCACATGCAGGGGGCAGAACACTACATAACAAAGAAATCTCTAAAAAGAAAACGACATCACTTCTTCTTTGCTTTACAAAGCCATGCTGCTAAAATCAAGCTTCGTTTGCTTATTTCATAAAGGACAGCCAAGCAAAATGTCTTTTGTTGACTTAGAAACTCATCTTTCATTTTAATTTTGCATTCCTATCTCTTGGACATTGTTGCGGCATACTGAACTGCCTAACAAGGGAAGAGACCCTCAAATGTAAGGTAAAGAACAAAAGCAGCGAGAGGAATCCTCAATGTCTTGGGCCAATCCTGGAAAAAGGAACTGAAACGAAAGCCGCCAAGAATAAACTCTCATGCAGTGGGTGGAACTGCCGAAACCACCCCACGCTGCCCTTTCAATGCACTTTTATTACGATAATAAAGTCTCACTGACTCAAGAAGCAGACAACGTGAACGAGAATAATTACACTAACTTATGCAATGAGGCAATTCGCAATTGATAAATGGAATTCATTGGTATGACTCTTGAGTAACCTCCACTGTCCACCTACATTCCTTGTTTATTTAAAAAAATTTTTTTCTACAATAAAACTGCATTACACTTGCAAGTTAAAGCACCAAAATAAAATGGCGAACTTGGAAGATGGCTCACTGGCATTTGCCTTGCCAGTGTGAGGACTGTGTCTCGGTCCCCAGGACTCACACAAAAAAACTGAGGAGCATGTCAGCCCTGTAATCTCAGTGCTGGTAAGAGAGGAGGTCCCTGCGGGCTTATGAGCCAGCTAGCCTAGCCTACTTTGCAAAGTGTAGGTTAATGACAGGCCTTTACCAAAGAGGGTAGTAAATGCATACAACACACACACACACACACACACACACACACACACACACGATTTTTTAAGCAAAGAGCTTAAAAACAAAGAGTGGGAACCATCTCCATTTCTGTCTAGGAAATGCTTCAATTGCAGCTCATCCTTGGGCTTTGCCAGTTCCACAAGAACTACATTAAAAGAGTATTTTTTTCCAAATACAGTGTTTTTGGTGACAGCTCAATGTTGTTTTGTTTGCTTTATATAGCCTGTGAGTTTGCAGTTCTGTCTTTCGAGAAGATCCATTTGGCGAAAGTATCTGCTGGAAGTAGGCTCTCACACCTGGGACCCAAGGCACCATCAAGGGAAAGCTGGCATCTTAAAGAAAGTCAGGGACACACGGTAGTCTTGGTGAGAATTCATTCTTAGGGCTTGGTGAACCTCTGAGTCCACAGTTATGATCCCTTCCAGCAAACACCAAGGTAGGGTGTTTGCTGCCTCTGCTCCTCGCTCCCTGCCATTCCCCAGCTGGCCCTTTTGAAAAGGCTCCCCTGCTTTGGACTGCTGGCCGCTTCCATGACTAACCATGTCAACACGACCAGAGTCAGAAGTGGAAGCTGTGCAGAAGCTTACTACCAAGCTGACGTTTTAAAGTGCAGTTTCACCTTCATTCATAACACAGCATCTCTCGCCCTAACATCAGCAGTCCTTAAAGAACTACTACCCAGGGGGAAAAGCCAAAGACAAATGCCTAAGACATACAGCATATGAGCACGAAACCCATTCTTCCCTGAGCTTCTTGGGGCTGTTTGTTACCTCACCTTAAGCTGACAGATGCATTCCCCTGTCTTAAGATGAGATGATGGCAAACTCTGGCAGTCAGAAGGGCTTCTGCTTACGATATGCCTTTCATGGGCCAGGTTCTGTGCTAAGCTCTTGTACCTTCACAACAGCCCTGTGAATCACCCCTTTCCAGGCGAGGGAGATGGAGTCATGTAGAACACAGAGGATGGGTGCAGGTCTAGAACAAGGTGTCAAAGCCAGGACCCAAACTCCAGTGCTCTGTGTCTTAGGACCACACAAACTGCCACCCTTCCAGGGTTTAATGATATACTTTGCAAGCTATAGAAGTTGAGAGAAGAGGGGCTCAGAAGTATGTGTGCTGCGGCCAGCAGGACCTGAACCTAGCATCGTTGTCAAGGAGGGAAGCGCTGCCTCACAGGGGGATGTGAACCAAAACGTGGCTTACCACAGATGCCAAACATCCTTACGCCTGCATGTGAGAGTATGAGCAGAGGCCTACCATTCGCTGGCCACTGTGCAGGTTGTTTGAGGGGTCATGAAGGTCAAGAAACAAACCCATCTATGTGTCAAACTCCAGAGGCAGGAAGACTTTCTATAAAGTAGCTTGGATCCTTGTCACCTCAGTATTCAGCAGCAAGACAGAGAGGAACAACTGAAATAACGAATTGACGAGCGATACTTTTTTGTTTGTTTGGCTGCTTGTTGTTATCGTTGTTTTTAAGTCACTGGTGTGTGGAGGCCTCAAAAAAGTTCTTGAACTCTGCTGGTTTTCAGTTACAAAATACACAGAAGGCCAATGGGCTGAGCAGTAGTAACAGTGATTGTCTCAGGAAGGGGAAACCAAGGGCCAGGGGCAGGAGAGGAGCTTCTCACTGTGTCCCACGGGCCTTTCGAACTCGACACCACGTCCACTAAGACCTATTCAAATATTTAACGATTTTTTTTTTTTTATCTACACAAACCACAAACCATCAGATTTTTGTGGCATGAGACGGAATTGGAGATCATAAAGTAGCACTGGCCATGTGTGCTGTCTATTAATTACTCTGCTATCTGACATCACAAGGTTGTAAAACACTTAACGTCTGACAAACGGCAATAACCGTTAGCAAAGAAACTATTCTACAGCAAGGAGAGGAATGAAATGAAAAAACAAGTGCTGCTAAGAGGCCTGAGCCAAAGACCCAGGTCCTGCACTCCACACTCAAGACTGGGAACCTTTTGCATGCTGGATACCAAGAGGCACACACCCACCTGAGAACCTTCCAGTGGCCACAGCTAGATCAGGGCAGTGGAGCCTTGTCTCTTCTCCTGAGAACAAAAGAGGGGTATGTGTGGGTGTGTTAGGTACACAAGCATCATTGATACCTCAACTACACACACAGGGCAAGCTGCTCCTGACTCCTGTGTCCCATGAAACCAGTGAAGGGCCACACAGCTCTGCTTTTGCACAAAGCTGATTGGTATCAAATGTCACAGACGAGAAGATGCGCGGGGATGTTTTTACTAAAAAGAGCCAGGTGTCCAAACGGTTTAAAAAGGAAGTTTGCATGGCTCCCCGGTGGCGGTCACGCATGACTTTAAGGTTTCTCGACTTTTGAGATTGTTTTGTTTTGTTTAAGACAATGCTGGCTGTAAATGGAGGTTCCTCTGACTCGATGAGGTAGGGAAGGTTCCCCTCTAAAATCTTGAATTCCCATCCCACCCCCAACGCCTGCTCCAGCTCTTCCTCTCTAAGTTCTCTAAGAGTGAATCTGAAAGAAAGAAGTTTCTATTTTTGCGAAAGAGCCTTTCTCCCTGACAGACACTCTACGCTAAGCTAGTACAAGGAGAAGAGAAACTTGGAAGAAACAAAGACAAAATTATCCTTTTGCCCAACTCCCTCAGTTGCCATGGTCCGGTGGGGCATGGAAGAAAGACCTCTTCCCGTGAATGTTACGCTAAAGCCTCACTGCGGAGTCTTTCAGAAGGAGCGAAGAGGAGAGCATCAGGCTAGCTCAGCGCTTTTCAGCAACCTCGACGCTCGGCGGCCTTGCTCTACCCACCCCCGCCCGTTCCAACCCCCGCCCCAGCCCCACCTTCCTCCGTGGCTGCGGGACCCCAGGACCCCTCGAGGATCCTTCCCCGGGCACCCGGAAACTCCATCCGATCTGAAAGCCCGGGAAAATCCCGGACCGCGAGGACGACGGGCTTTCCCAGTATCCAGGCTGCAGCCGGGAGGCGGGTCTGGAAGAACCTTGTGCACCCGGGATCCGGCTCTCCCCGCAGCCTTGGGAAAGAGGGAAAGTCCCCCTAGTTCAGTAACAGCGCCTGGCGGCGGGGGACCAGCATGTCCGCTCACGAGGCAGGATGCACAAGTGGCATTCATACACACACCCCCCCTTTCCCATGAGATGAAAAGTTTGCAAAGAATTGGAGAGAAAAGACACACACGCCGCCCCCCCCCCCTTATTTTTATAAAGATCTGGGATGGTGCTGTCTGTAACTTCTTTTTCCCCCCCCAAATTCCCTTAGCCTATAGTGCCCGTCCGCCCGTAAGCCGAGCTACTGGAGCGGAGGCAGATGATGGCACAGCTGCCTGCCCTCTCGGAGGGGATGAAATGAGAAAGCCAGTCCCCACTCTCACCGCGGACCGCTGGCCAGCAGGTACCCGGGGGCCTGGAGGCGCGCGAGCCCTGGCTGGACCTCCCGGAGGAAGCGGCGGGGCGCCGTGCCGGTGGGGGGCCGTCCCTGCCAGCGCCCCGCGGGACTCGCCGGTCCTCCTCCCGAGCCGCCGAGCCTCCCACGGGCGCGCCAGGAGCGGCCGTGACCTTGGCAAAGCCCTCGCCGAGAGGCCGCCGCCGCGCTCCCCCCCAGCAGGCCCTGCCCCGCGCCGCCGCTCCGAGGTCCTCCTGAGCCGGTTTGAGAGGCGCAGGGCGCGGCCGCACCTCCAGAGGACGACCCGTGACCCGGGACGTAGGCTCTGTCTAGAAGGGAACCGGGTCAGTCCCGGGTTAAGGGGCGGTCGTGAACCGCGTGTGTGGATGGCGAGGGAGTTGGAGGCGTCGTTGGGCGCTGTAAAGACGAGTGCCTGCTCTCAGCCCCAGGGAGACCGTGGTCAGTTGCTGTCTGCAGATGCTCAACTCGAGGCCCCCCGGGGAGCGGGTAAGAGTCCACCCACGCAGACACCGGATCGGATCCTGCCTCCGGATGTTGCCTCCCCGCGCGCAAGAGCAGTCCAGAAGCTTACTCAGCTTTCACTTCCAGCTAGCCACCCATCAGCCTTCGACCAACACCTACTGCCGGGTGGTGGGAGGGGCAGCAGCCCCGTGGGGGTCTTTCACAGCCACAGAGTGGATACGCGAACGCTGATTTCCTAAGTTCAAGGAGGCTGGGATGGAAAAGCGGAAGGCAGGTGTGGAGAGAGATCGGAGCTGGTTCTGTGTAGGGAGAAAGAGGATGGAGAACAGAGAGGAGAACGAGTGACTGAAGATGTAGCCGGGATGTTCTGGCGGTCCGCCCTGCCCGGGAAACCGCCTACCAGTTCTCACAGTCATCCCACAAAACCATTTATTTGCCTGGACTCTGTTTGAAGCTCCCCCCCCCTTTTTTTTTTTCTTTCAAATTCAGCTGAGAACCTGAGGGCAGGCAAGGAAGTCTGCATTTAAGTGAGGCATTAAGTGAGATTCCTGTAAGGGATGTAATTTCTTCGGTTAATGATCAACATTTATTATTTCTTCTCGGAAGAGGAGACAGCCGTGGTATCTTCTTTCAACTGAGCGGTATCAACGCAGGTGGAAGATACGACATTGCCAATTTGATTGTGGCAAACAAACTCATGCAATGAAATAATGTAAAAAAAAAAAAAAAGTGGAGTTTCTGTTCTCTAATCTTTTTGTCGTTGCTGCCTTTATTTTTAGACAAGGTTTTGTCATGTAGCTCAGGTTAGCTTCCAACTCAAGATCCTTCAGCCTTAGCCTCAAAAGTGCTGGCATCATGAGCCTGCACTGAACTCTTTAGTATCTTTAAAGTTAAATCAAAGAAAATGTGAAGAAAAAAAAAAAACAATGAAGAATGAGGAGGAGTAATAAAGCATTGAATATGATCAAAGAGCATTATACACAAGTACAGAAATGTCATAGAAACCTTTACCTTATGCCAATAAAATATAAGTAGGGCTATTACTAACACTGTTAGGGAAAATACAGATTAAAATTCAGCATCTAGGGAGCATTCCCTTAGTTTCCTTGAACTGTCTGACTTGAGTGGTCAAGAATGTGACTTTGAAGAAGCATGTAGGCTGAATCTAAATAGAATCCAATCTCACTCAGGATTGTTTAACTGACAACTAGTTACAAATAATCGATCTTAAAACTGAAAATGAGCTTGTGGGCAACAAGAATCAGGTAAGAGTTTGTATGTGGAAGTTTCTGTTGCCTCAGGGCCTGAGGAACACCTGGCTGTCACCTCAGATCTCCTTTCAGATAGTTACAATACCATCGCAGTAACTCTGACTAGCCAGACTTCTGGAAGGCCCAGGAGAGCCTAAAACCTTGACTCTCCACAAGCCCAAAAGAAATATGTCCACTTGTTTCTATAGTTTTAGTTTGTTGAGTCTTCTGAAGATCCCCAGAGGACATGCCTGAAAAAAAGTGATCTTAAATCACTCATTTCTATATCAGACAGTCTGTTCTAATTGTGCCTTATTGCTGTCCACTCCTACAAGACCATTAAAAGCAGTCTTTAAATGAGGTCGTTTCACAGTTACTTCAGAGTTGGCTTCATCTTTGTTCAAAGCCAAATCTTCAGCAGAGTCACATGCTTAGTTCTGAGAGATTCACAGCTCAGCAAGGGCTGCCCTTACAGATCGCTAGGAAAGGAGAGCAGAAAGAATATGATCAAACAACAAGTTTCATGCAAACTCTTTGCACAAAAGTCTCAAAAATATGTTTTAATCTGCTAAAATCATGGCTGTTGGAATTCATGTTTGATTTCCTCTTTCTCCTCCTTCTCCTTTTTCTTACTCCCCACCACTTCTACAGTTTCCTTAAAGGAAAAGCAAAACCAAAAACATCAGTAAAACCAAAAAAACTGAGCCATCTCTCTAGCCCACAATTTCATTTTTCTGTTAAGATGCCCTGAAGGAGTGAGGCTTTTTGCACTCAAAGCTGTTCATGGAGGTCAGCATCCTTCATATCAGAGGCTGAACTCCTTTCCAGGGCTTTTCTGAAGACCTCCTCTGGCTTTTACACTTACTTAGCCTCCCTTGAAGGAACCAAATGTGCTGAGTGATGAGGGTTGGGTTTGTAGGAAGTCCACTGAGTCTGAGCTGAGCTGAGCTGAGCTGAGCTCTTTAGGGAAGTGGTTACTCTAAGAACTAGGCCTGAATGGTTTACTAAGCCAAAACGAAAGTGGTCAGTATCATATATGTTCTTGACACAAAAAGGAGAGGTGTCCCACGGTAATGCTGAGTGACTTAGTATTTAGTTTGAATAATATTAGATGCCCACAACCCAGCACATTACTATTAATCCTTCAACAATCTGAAAGACACAGATTCTATTTCTGTTTAAAGATTAGGTAACATTTGGCCAAAGCCCTCCTATTCAGCTGATATTATCTCGATGTATCTGTCCTCCCATCATCTGGGCCAATTCTCTCAATATAGGTTCCACATAATTTCTAATTATCATACTTAGTTATGCGGTAGCTTCAGCCAGGTGGTTCTAGCCTTACAGTCAAGAATGCAAGGAAGGGGTTGTGAGCTCTCCCTCTGTGGCCAAGGAAAGCTGCTGAGGCTAGGAGTGCGTCAGGGTGTCCTGACACACTCCTAAAGGCGTGCACCACCATGCTCAGCTATGAAAAGACTCTTAAATATCTTTTAGGTACTTAAACCATTCCACAATTTTTTTTCCTATTTATTTCACTTAAATAATAGAAGAAGCTTAGTTTTAGTGATACCATATAGAAAAAAAGAAAAAGTTGCTCGTCCCTTGCTGGTCTTGAGTTATCTGACACCTGCTTTCTGTTCAAGGAAGCAGCACTCACACCCATCTGACTTCCTTGTCCACCCCAGTCCTTCAGATTCTATGTGACTCGGTTCAGGAGTGTCCTTCCTTCTAGCTGGAGGTTTCTGCCTTCTGATAGTGTGTAGTGTACACAGCAGCTCATCTAGCTCTTTATTATTATTATTATTAATCTCCTCTCTTTTTTTCCACAAGGAGGAAAAAAAAAAACCTGTAACCAGAATAAGACACCACCACTTTAATTGGGCTTCTAATCGTTTGTCTTTGATTCACCCCAAAGGAAGTAGACCTGCTGGGCTAGACCTAACCAGGTAGATCATTCTTTCTTCTTTCTCACATCCATTTATTAATGCTACACTGTAAATGGTACTTAGACAAGTATAGAGTGATGTTCCATGTTCCTCATCTAACACAGCTTAGCACACAGTTTAGCAGACATATTCATCCTGGGTGGGCTCAGGGAGTGGTCAGCGCTGGCCATGGGCAGGTGCAGGGCTGGAGCCTTTCAAAGCTTTACTTCTTTTATCAGCACACTTCTGCTTTTGTTGAGGGTCAGTCACTAACTTCATTCCTACCCAAATTTCCTGATAGCCCTGAGTACAGCAGGGTTTCATGGGGACCCAGGCACTCTTACTAAGGCTTTGAAGCATCCCAGCAGCACCAAGCTTACAGGCTACCCCAGATTCCACAACAGACTGAGAAACAGGCGAATTCTTAAAAGGTGTCAGAGACACATGCTTCAGCTAGCCAGGATGCTCTCCTGTCCTTACCTATTTCCTCTCTCCATCATCCTCTACTGCTTCATTGCAGGTGTGGCCCAGACTATCAGCACTCCTACCTGCCTGGCATTCAGACAGACCTAATATTAAGGGCATGACCCTGATTCAATGTGTTGACATCTTGTTGAAATCCTCAGCCAGACCACGTTTCAAGAGGAAATACGTATAATGTTGCTGGTTTTGTTTTATTTGAGGTACATAATTTTGTGGGGTTTTTTTTCTACTGTCATTCTGGGCATTCTTTCCCCAAATCCTTTGTAGATCAAATCCCTCTTTTCCTCATAAGCCCTGGTTAGGTCTAGTTCAGTGGTGGTGGCTTGTTAGACATGGGCCGAGCACTGGGTTTGATCCCCAGCACAGAGAGGTGAAGGAGAAGAAGAAGGGAAGGAGACAAGGAGAAAGAAAAAGAACAAAGTGATCTAAGCCCTAGTATTATATTTATATTACGGAGTGTCCTTCTGTTCTTCTGTCCAACCTCCACCTTGCTCATCTCATCTGTACCTACAAATTTTTTTCCTTTCAATCACCTCTAAATCATTTACTCCTATTTTGCATATCTCTCACCCAGGCCTGTTTATTTCCACCGTTATCAAGTTAAATGGGGTCCAGCCAATTAATATCACAATATCTTTGGAAGTCACTTTCTTGATCGTATTCAATAATCCAGTCTTCTTACTGTAAGTCTTCTTTCTCAAATTTATGTCCTTATTATCATATACCAAGATTTATTTCCAAGATCCCGTCAGTGTTTTCAAGGCAGAAGTGCTTACTAATTATGATAAAGCAAAAACTGTTCATCATATATGCTAACGCCTGCCCTATCCTCCTCCACCCGCCTTTCACCATGGGGCCTTGAGGGCATTGCGTGCACTGTCAGCACCCAGAGCACCAAGGCAGCACCTGGCACAAGCCAGACACCTCCTCAGACATTCACAGTAAGTGAAGCTCTCTCTGATCAATTTCTACAGTAGTAAACTGTTACTACAAATAAGAACTGTTATCTTGGGAAACTTTCTAGAACTGAACGCTGTGATTAATGCGGAAACATTCCATCTCTTGTTTTGATGGCTCTGGGAATTTTGCCAGGAATCCTTATCACAGACAGATGTGGCTGTTGCCCAGACTCAATAAAGATAAACGACTCACCCATTGATATCTTTTCATTGGTCAGTGTCTTTTCATATTTCCATGTGTCCTTGCCATCTTTTAGGCACTAAAATATCACTCCTTCTCCCAAAATAATTTCTAACATATTTTTTAACTCACTTGCCCCCAAACAGGGTTGTTTAAAAAGTCACATATGTTGAAGTTGACATTCATTTTTTATTATAACTTTAAATAATTATAAAATATCTCTGTGTGGTTTTCTTAAACAAAACTCTACATTTCTTTCTTGCTTGCTTGCTTTCTTTCTTTCTTTTTTTTTCTTTCTTTCTTTCTCTTCTTGGAAGCAGGCCTCACTATTAAAATTATTTCTCTTCTTTGTTATAGACACTGTTGAACAAACATTCTAAAGGCTGACATATACTGTGCTTACGATACATGCATCTTAAATTTATAATTGATTTAAAAGACAAATATGAAGTTACATATTTGATGAATATTAAATATTACAGTGCTATTTAAAAGTGCATTTCTCAATGAGATTTATGGTATTTAAAAATTCGTTAACATATACCCATTACATACAGCTACAATAAAGCAACATTCCAAGAAAGTATATTTGTTTTTTAAAAAAGAAACTACGTTTACGTAAGTGGAAAGTCGTGTCACAGCAATTCTATGTCTTTACTTGAACAACGTTTTTTATTTTTATTATTTTTCTTGTTTGCTTTTTGAGACAGAGTTCTCTGTGATTTCCTGGCTGTTCTGGAACTCACTATTTAGACTGGCCTTGAACTCACAGAGATCTACCTGCCTCTGCCTCCCAAGTGCTGGAATTAAAGGCCTGTGCCATCACTCTGGCTGTTTGAACAACTTCTAAAGTCACATATAAAGAATTATTATCTATCATAAATTAGTTTTTAGGCAACCTATCTTTTTGACTGTTTGATTCTTTCCTTCTTCTTTGTTGGGAAGCCGAGTTGGAATCTATTCCAACTTGTTCAGGTATGAAGCCATTCACATTCTCATTTTCTTATTTAAAAAAAAATGATTTATTTATTTGTTATTTATACAGCATTCTGCCTGCATGTATGCCTACATACAGAAGAGGGCATCAGGTCTCATTATAGATGGTTATGAGCCACTATGTGGTTGCTGAGAATTGAACTCAGGACTTTTGGAAGAACAGCCAGTGCTCTTAACCGCTGAGCCATCTCTCCAGCCTTGCAGTCTCATTTTCTGGGTGGTATATCAAAGGCTTTACCCAAACCCATCCCATTGCTGTTAATAAAAACCCATTCTTATTAGTTCTAATTTATTTATTTTTTAATGTACATTTGGTGTTTGGAATACATATATATCTGTTTGAGGGTGTCGGATCCACTGGAGTTTGAGTTATAGACCAGACAGTTATGAGCTGCCATGTGGATCCTCAGGAAGAGCAGCCAATACTCTTAACCACTGAGCTGTTTCTCCAG
This sequence comes from Psammomys obesus, assembly GCF_907164565.1. Classification (NCBI taxonomy): domain Eukaryota; kingdom Metazoa; phylum Chordata; class Mammalia; order Rodentia; family Muridae; genus Psammomys; species Psammomys obesus. The sequence goes on along the minus strand of NW_026596095.1, from coordinate 15,390,191 downwards.
CCCTCCTATTCTTTCTAAACTTCCTCGGCATAGCAGGCCCAGAAAGGCTTGAGTAAGTTGAAACATTGTTTACCTCTTAAACTTTCCAATAAAACATTTTCTCAAACACCGTCTCGTGTATTTTTGGGATGCTTTTGTCAAAACTTGAGTCACAAATCTCACTTGCTTTATTGAAAGGCAAAGCAGCCAGGAAACCGGTTCCCTCTCTTGAGAAACTGCGGGGAAACCTTCTTATTTGGACGAGGGGCAGAATAGACTCATCCAGGAGTGAAAGAAGAGACCGCCAATGAGAAATCGGGAACACGGTGACACCGTTTTTGATGCCATCAAAAGACAAACTCTCTTTCTGTGGTCTATCTCTGAACTAGAGCGCAGAGGAGAACGAGGTGTCACAGAGGAACGTGCATGGAGATGTTTATTTGCACTGGAAAAGGAAACTGGGGTTTTCCTCTTCGGCTCCGCCAGACCGGTTAACACAACTCCCAGAAGACCTTTCCCGCAGCAGTCACGAACGGGGCGTGTCCTGTGCCGAAGTTACCCAAGCGCTTTTCTTCTCAGATTCCCATTTCCTGAAACCAAAGCTGCCGGGGAGAAACGCTGCGTTTCCGGGAAGGCTGTGCCGGAATCACGGACCGTCGGGGTCCGATTGCCCGTCCTGAGTGCTTCTCGCCTTCTCTGGGATGCAAGTGAGTACCGGCCTCCAGGTGAGAACGGACAGGGGTTGCGGCGCCGAGGCTCGCAGGACGGGGGCGGCAGAGCTTCCTCGAGGGTGGTGGCCGTAGACTCAGCCGGCTCCGCCCCCCAGACTCGACCGCATTGAAATGAATGGAGCTTCTAGAAGGTCCTCAGAAGGGACAGGAGGAGGAGAGAGCAGAGGAAAGGCCACCTACCGTGTGAAGAGGGGGAAAAGCTTAAACCCTTTTTAAGAACGTAAGGATTAATAGCAGTGTACGCTGTCACAGCACTTGTCAGACCTGCTGGTCGACAGCTAGCCTCTTTCTCAACAGATCAGTGTTTGGTGAGGGCATTAAAGGATTGTCGGGATTTCGTAGTTGAAACTGGGTTTGGAGCACGTAGGAAGCCATCCCAGCAGCTACCACCTGCAGGATGGAGTCAGTCATTTTGCCAGGACACAGCTGGGTGAAAGTGTGAGGAACGCACACTGGGGAAGAGGTGACAGGAATTCTGGGTATGGACAAGATTTCTGTTGAGAAGAAAGCACTCATAAAAATTAAGCTCCATTGTGTGTCTGGGTGGAATAGTCCTTTTTCATTAAGAATTTTCAACATTTGAATGTAGAACTCTGGTCTGGAAAGTCACCAATGAAAACCTCTGAGGTTGTTAGAATTCACAGCGGGGGCCCAAAGAGGGGAGCAGAGGAGAAACTCCCATGTCACAACAAAGTAGCATCTCTATTCTAATACTCCCTACTTGGCATTTGAGAAAACTCTGTGCAGCTAATACTCCTTAAAAAAAAAAAATAAAAATAAAAAAAAAAAATATATATATATATATATATATATATATATATTTGCTTTTGCCTGGCTGAGACGTCATAGCTAAAACTACTTTAAAATTTCCCACGTGGATTTGTTGTTGCGACCCAAGTCTGCACGTGTCTGCATGCCCCTTTCTTTCTCCTCAGTGTTACTGAACGCTTGAGGGCGTTAGTGATTGTACCACAGAACCTGCAGTCGATTGTACTTTTAATTTAACATGCATTAGAGAAATGATCGGTTCTGGAGAGATGGCTCCGTGGGAAAGGACCCTTGTTGCCAACCTGCTAGGTTCAGTCCCTGGGACCGAGATTGTGGACGGAGAGATGCAATTCTCACACATTGTCCTCTGACCCTCGTGTGCGCTGTAAGAGGGAGTGGCAGCTGAAACACAGCCGCACAATCCAATGTCCCTGATTGAAATACTCGTACTTGAAGTATTTTAGAGTTTGGATTTTTTTTTTTAATGTTGCCTAGACAGAATGAGACACTGTGGCAAAGATGGCCAAGCAACAAAACTCACTTCTCTTTCTTCCATGCATACACATATCATGAAGGTGATGTTATATACCTTCATATGCCATGAGGTCGTGTATGGAGTTTTGCCTATCAAGGCTCAAAAAAGTGTCAAGTTCTGGATCCTTCTGGGTTTCAGAGTCTCAGGATAGAAATCTTCGACCTGTAGTCAATTTTTCTTGTGGCTTGCTGTTTCCATAGCTTTCACTTTGTGGTTTTTACTGAAGTCTACGTAGCACTAGTTTGCAGACAAGAAAAAAGGAGGGAATATAAACTTTACCTGGTACGTCTATCAATAGCATCTTAGTCCGATTCTTTTCTCTCACATGCTGCCATAACCTGTATGCATTAATTCATGAGTGTTGATATTATATCTATATTTAATCGCCACATCCTGCATCCCAGAGTGTGCATTTGGCTCACCCAGGGAGCCTTGCTTGCGATCGTCCTTAACCCCAGTTTACCTGTTAACTATAGTGCTGCCCGTTGGTATATAATCGTACAACATCTGTCAAAAAAAAAAAAAAATCCTGCGAGAAAATCCTGTCTGTTCATCATTGTCTTTCTTATATGTAAAAAACATTTTAGAACTTTAGCACGGTTTCTTTTCCTTCTCCGTGTTGTTCTGTTAACATAGCCTATGTTTAAAGTTCAGACCCTTCAGGTTGTCATTTTCTAAGATAACCGTATGACTAGCCAGAAGCTTCTTCCCTTGGCTCACATCCTCCAGTGATTATCAAGGAAGGAAACACAGTGAGTGAGTACTGGTGAGTCAAGTTTGATGGCTGTTTCTATGAGTTGGCGGTGGCTTTAATAATTCCTCTGTGCCCACGTTTTCTGTCCCCTGTCCTTCCCGGGTGGGCAAGAGAGCCAGGCAGGAGGATGTTATGCTATGGGGCTGGGGGCACAGTTTGCCAGAGCCTCTCAGAAAAACCCTCGGACACTCACTCTGTGCTATGTGGGTGAAGCCTCTGCCTGGTGAGGGGCGGGCACCTCATGTTTCTAGCTTTCTGAGAGCACCTCTCTCAATACATTTCGCCCCTCCCCCACACTTACTTCCAGATTCATCTTCTGGAGTTGGCAATCACTAAGATACACCGCAGCTCTCAGCTTTACTCTTTCATACCCGCTCCCTAAGTACAAAACCCTCCTGTTCTTTGTTTGTCTATTACTCATTTGTTATTGTAACTGATCAGACCTCTACATTCCAGTCAACTTTACAGAAGGGTTTAATAAAATAAATGTTAATATTACAACAATTGTAACCAATACTATCACCCTACTACTGTCATTCAACTAACACTTTGTGTGTGGGGAATGGGGACATGACAGGACACACACCCATCCATGAACCTGTGGAGGACAGAGGTAGAGTAAGACAGGTTTCTTACGCTGTCATTCTCCTTGGCCAATGGAATGACTCACCGTCTCCAAGAAGGACAACGTGGCCCAGGTTTCATTGTGCTACTCATAGCAACAGGTCATTTAAAGCTGTGTGCCGCCTCTTTCTGAATCACAGTTGACTGTTTAATTTGGATGGGGAAAAAAATCAAACTGTGAATGCCGTGACCATTGGAAGTAGATTGAGGCATTCACTGAGAAATATTTGTTGACTGTGTCCCATGGGTCATGGTCAAATTGCACACACTTTATCTTGTTTGATACTTTAAAAAAAATTCATTTATTCACATTACATCCCCATTGCAGCCGGCTCCCCTCTCTTCCTGGTCCCATCCTCCCACCCTCTTCCCCCTTTACCCTTCCCTTTCTTCTCAGAAAATGGGAGCCCCCTCCCCGCTTGCCGACTGACCCACCCCAGCACATCAAGTCACATTGGGCCTAAGTGCACCCTCTTCCACTGAGACCAGATAAGGCAGTCCAGCCAGGGGAAAGTGATCCAAAAGCAGGCAAAGGAGTCCATGTCAGAGACAGACCCATTCCATTTGCTAGGGGAGCCATGTGAAGGCCAGGCTGCCAGTCAGCTGCATATGTGTAAAAGACCTACGTCCATTCCCTGCATGCTCTTTGTTTGGTGCTTCAGTTTCTATGAGCCCCCATGAACCTAATTTAGTTTACTCTGCTGGTCTTCTTGTGCAGTTCTTGTCCCCTCCGGGTCCTTCTATCTTTGACCCTACAAAGAGACTCTCTAAGCTCTGCCGAATATTTGGCTGTGGGTCTCAGCATCTGTTTTGATCCTTTGCTGGGTGGAGACTTAGAGAAGACAGTTATGCTAGGCTTCTGTCTGCAAGCATAGCAGAGTATCATTAATAGTGGCAGGAGTTGGCCCTCTCCCATGGGGTGGGTCTCAAGTTGGGCCAATCATTGGATTGGCCATTTCCTCAATCTCTGCTGCATCTTTATTTCTGTACATCCTGTACAGAAATAGGCAAAGTAGGCAAAGTAAATTTTGGGTGGAAGGTTTTGTGGGCGGGTTGGTGTTCCCTCCTTCCACTGGAAGTCCTACCTGTCTATAGGAGGTGACCAGTTCATTCTCCATACCCCACCGATGCTAGGAGTCTCCCCTAGACTCGCCCCCATATCCTCCCAGGAGCCTACCCTGTCACAGGTTTCCAGCTTCTTGTTCGATACTTACTTGGGTTTTATGAGTCAGACACTCTTATTGGTAGTGATTGCAGAAAAAAAGAAAAAAAGAAATGATTGCTATGTCTTTCTCCTTCCTGGCTGTTAGCAGCACTCCATTCCTCTTCCTCATATTGTAGTTTCCATCTATATGCCTAGCCACTTGGTACAACTTTGTCAATTGTCTGCACCTGCATTAACGGAGCTGGCATTCTCTCAGGACCAGACATTTCCCAGGATCCTTGGCTTCTTTCCCCTTCTAACATTGGCCTTACGCACTCACTTCCATCCCACCACTGGCCTCTCACCACCATGGGACTCTGTCTTAGGATACAAAGGATCTCTTCTGGGGAAAGGTTGACTAGTGCCAATGATGGTTGGTTGTTGCACTTAGCCTGGTTGTGTTTAGAGATGAGGGCCAGGCAGAGTGTGGGGAGGGGGGTGGGAGGAGAAGGACAAGTTTTAAAGAAAATCTGAAAGGTTGATAGAAGTTGGTCCTTGCCAAAGTCGTCCCCAAGGACACAATCAGACGCACCAACCAAAAGCAAAGCATCATTTCTAAATACACCTGAGCATTTAAAAACAGACTGCTTGGTTACCCTCAGTCAGGAAGTATTACACCGAATGTATACTTAGTGAAAACTCGCTATGATTATTATAGGTATATAGGGAGATAAGGCCATAAAGGATTTGTGATGCTTATTTCTTAGTGGAACCAAACTTTCAGTGATAATACCTTTTTGCTCTTTTTATATCTATTGTTATGTGTATGAATGTTTGCCCACACACAGGCGCATGCACCCCATGCATGCCTGAACTGGAGGATGTCAGAGAGGACATTGGATCGCCTGCAGCTGGAGTTACAGATGGTTGCAAGCTGCTGTGTGGGTGTTGGGAACTGAACATGAATCCTCTGCAAGAGTAGTAAGTGGCCCTAACCACTGAGACATCTCTCCAGCCCAAGATTACAATGTTTTAAAAGTATATAGTCTTAAACAAATACAAAGATAACTATGGTTCTTCAAGACTTTGATGACTCAGCCCCTCTTAGAAATCTGGGGGTATTCAGTGAGCTGCTCTTGCCAGCCTGTTCCAGTACATGGAAATGGAAATCAGTAAAAGACAAGGGGGAAAAGTATAACTATTACACAAAACATGGCGAAGTTCCACAGTGTCTTAACACAGCGATTACCCAATAACAGTAGATAAGAAAGAGCCTCTCTGTGTGGAAACTGCACATTCATGAAGTAAAAGCTGCATGAGCCGCAGACCATTCAGGAGCCCCAACCGAGTTCCTTGCATAGGGTGTATCCCATTAGGTGCTTGTATCTATGCCTCAGAGCAGGAGCAGCCACTGCCACAACCAGGAAACATGGGGTCATTGACGGAGGCGTCCACCGGAAGTTCAGTGTGAACATGGTGAGAATGTTATGTTTGGGGCTGGATGGCTCTGTGGTTAAGCGTGCTGGCTGCTCTTCTGGAGGACCTGAGTTCAGTTCTCAGTACCCATATGCTGGCTCACGACCGTTCACCCGTCCCAGCGGATCTTGCCCCTTCTGATATGCATACAAACACAAGGACAAAATACTCACATGTAGATGAAATAAATACCAAAGAAAATGTACCTATGAAGTTCAAGACAGAGGTTTGGTCTTGACATGGGTCAGAAGTTGCCAGCAAACTTAAAATGTGCAGTTACAGGATAGGTTCAGTGGCAGAGGCCTCTAATCCTAGTACTTGTGAGGCAGAGGCAGAGGCAGGAGGATCTCTGTGACTTCCAGGCCAGCCTGATCTACATAGAGAGTTCCAGGTCAGCCAAAGCTACATAGTGAGACCTTATCTAAAACAAAAAGTAGCTATTATAGAATAAATAGATAGAAGAGGGTTATCATTTAATACTGCTTAGGCTGAAACGCTGTAAACATTGTCGTGTTTTCTCTTGTTACTGAGTGATTAAAAACAGTAAGAGCCACATAGCACACAATGTGTCATCTTAAGCTCTTTCAGTGCACGGGCTGATGTTATTAAACAGTTCATCATCTCATAGAACCCACTATATCTGCAAGTTTAAGAAGTAACATGCTGAAGTCTGTACTACGACTAGAAAACAGGCATCAAAGACACATTTCCGGGGCACTAAGGTCAAGTTCAACAGCGGAAGCAACACAAACGGCAGGTCATGCTAAACCCAGCTGACTGGAGTTGAGGGGTTTGGAATTCATTCTCTAGACAACACAAGCTTCTTTTAAGTTACAAGGTAACAGTTTTGTTTCTGTTTCTGGTTTTTTTTTTTTCTTTTTCAAGAAGCTACCTGACAGTTTGTGGCAGAGATGGGTAGGAAGGCCAGTTAAAGTTAATGGTCCAAAATGGGTTTGGACAGAGCCTGGCACAGGAGGCATGAAGAGGGCTTGAGAAGCAAAACCACATTTAGGAGGTACAGCTCCATCAGCTGTCAGGAGAGGGGGAAGAAAACAGGAACAAAGACCTTGGAGCAGGTGTGTGCTCAGGAGCACCCCAGGGTCTTAGCATGTGGGAGATCCCTGCGGCATTTGATAAAGACGTAAGTCTCTTTGCCCTATTGATGTTCCCTTTACATACTTAGCCATTCTAAAATACTTGTTAAATGGACCCCCCCACCCCCATCCCCAGTAGTTTAAGCATGCCTTTGCGATGCTCTTCACAGATTTGGCAGCAAACTCTGTCTCCATAGATAGCATAGACGTGGCTTTTGTCATCACCTCACTGACTCTATAGATTTTTGAGACAATTGACCAGTAAGTTGTTTTCCAAGATGATTTTTGGACAGATTAATGCATTGTTACAAAAATGAAGCCCCCAAAAGATTACTGATCAGGTTAACAATATACATGGGCATTTCAATGCCTCACAATTTTTTTCTCTGGGCCTTCACCTGTCTTGTAAATCACATAAGCCGTATTTGCTCTTTAGAGTGCCCCATTTGCTTTCATTAATAAATAAAATAAATAGGAACTTCAAGCGTATTGCTGCTGTTAGGTTCCACCAGAAGAGGGCAGCAGCGATACTCCAGGAAGAAGAATGGATTTAACCGGCTTTGAAACTGGCCTTAAAACATGAACACCCAGGGTAATGGGGAGGGCACAAACAGCCGGTGCCAGCATCCTAGTTAGCATTCAAAATGCACTCATTTTCAGTTCCAGAAACACAATTCCTAAAATTTCAGGGAAAAAAAAAATCTGATGAAATATCGTCACGTGACGAAGCAACATTTGTGGAGATTTCTGTTAATACTTGGTGAGGATTGATGCTTAGAGATATTCTGGAAAACTTGCAATTTTTTTAAATTTTTTTGTAGAAATTAAGTCTTTTGTGCCTTGTTGGGAGTATAGAGAAAGATTATATTAGTTGGAAAATAAAATGTGTCTTATTTTCTTGGAACATTGCAGATGTTCTTGAAACAAAAGGAAATGTTTCCATGTTATCAACAGTTAGGGGTGTGTAGGAGCAGGCGCCTAACAGTGATTTTTCATTGGCGCCCACACAACTTTTTTAAACATGGAACAACAATGGCTGGGTTTGCTCAGACGACTGGAAACTAAAACTTAATATTAAGAAATGTTAGTATTAGGCCCACAGAAGGAAACAGGACAAATTGTTCTTATCTGTCTTAGAGTATTGTTGTGAGGAAGAAAAATATTTACTAGAACTAAATAATTTGGTAGCTGCAGTCGAGAGAAAGTTTTTAAAAGAAAAATTAAAAAAAAAAAGAAAAAGAAAGAGAAAGAAGGAACCAGTCTCCAGGAAGCTCCAGATCAGAGTTGATGTGGAAAGTGAAGTGAAATTGAAATTAGGACTCAATGAGAACCTTTCTAAAGCTACTTTTGTGGAGGGAGAGGTTGAGCGGACTGGGTTGGACTACCAATCCTCTTTTTTCTAACTCTCAGGTGCTAAGATTCCAGTCAGTGCAGTGCAATTCCCAGCTGCTGACTTTTAGGCCCACTTATGTTTTTATTTCCTTTTAACTATAAAGGAAATGGATAACGCGAAAGTTACAAATTCCCGAAAACTGGGAAGTAGTAATGTGTTGCAACAACTTTGCTAGCTTACAGAGCTGTGAAACACTCCACCATCCTCCCTCCCTTCCCCCCCCCACCATAACTGCCTCCATGACCTAGCAAAACCATAGCTGGAAAACCTTTTCTCAGGCCACTCGTCTCAAAGCCCTATCCCAAACACCTCCTAAGACCTCCCCTGTCTGTGCAGGCTCCGCCACCTTCCCCAGTTCTCAGTCTGCTGAGTCTGGCTACATTTTCTTGGCCACATAGGTTGCTTGTGTTTCTACAAGCTCCTTAGACTTTTGTTCTTGTCTCTTTGCTTTCTATCACATCACTTCCTGGACTTGGGTTGACTGAGCAATTGAGGTAAAATCTGAGATAGTCCCCAGTTGGCTCTGACTGGTTACAGACGAGCCTCAGTTGGTTTCTCAGTCACACAACTTTGGCTCCCTTCTCCGACTGTGTCCAGAGCATCTGTTTCAACCCCACCCCCTCTATTCCAAGCCTTACTCACTCCTGCTACCTAATGCCCTGATTCTCCCCCCCCCACACACACACACACAGGTTCTCTAGGAAGAACTCTTGGGTTGCCTGTAAATCATTAGTCATTGTATCCTGCTCCCTATTGTGGGGAAACAAGTGTTCTGCTTTATATCCAAGCCTACTCCTGTTTTCCTAAGCCAAAACCTCTTCTAACTCTTTTATGGTTCTTCTCATTGTTTAAAATCCCTTTTCTATTTTCATTTTATTTATTTATTTATTTTTGCTTTTAAAATCCGTTTCTTCTTAGCTATTGGCCAGATACTGGCCCACAGGATAATTCTTATGAAAGATTCATTTCTCTTCAGACTGTTAACTCCCATCTTTCTCTTAACAGAAGTGCTTTTAAAAATAATGCGTGTGTGTATACTTATTCCCTTTACGTCTTTGCCTTTCACCCAGCAGCCGCTTCCAGTCGGTCCTTTCAGGGAAATGGCTGCTTCAGTTGCCTGAGCTGCTTGCCTCTCCCTGGACTTTTAAAGAGTTTGTTGCTACGCACAGCATCCCCTGTCTCCTGCAATTTGAGGATTCTAGTATTTCCAGTTTCTAGATCCTGGTTTTTGTTTGTTTGATGTTTGTTTTGCTGTTGTTTGTTTTATTTTGTTTTGGTCTGCTTTCCTATGCCCTGGTCTCTGAGTATAACAAACCTCTCATCATCTGGCTCTCTTCCGTAGTTTATCTCCCCCAGCCCCAGATCAAGGACTGATACTAGGACCTTAGGCATGCTCTTCAAGAGCTCAGCATCTGGGCTACATGCCCAGCAGTTTCTCTTTGCCTGCACTGAAGACTGGGGTGTCCTCCTCATGTGGATGATTCCCAAATATATCTAGTCCTCATGAGTTTACCTCATATTTCCCACCTTCTATGGAATGCTTCACCAATCTTCAAGCTGCCGTGGGAGCTTCCAACAGCCCAAGCCTGAACACACGACAGACAACATGGTGTGCAGAATCATGCACCTTTTCCCTTTCTGTGGCATCATCCCAATTCCCTCAGCTTGGTGTGCACCTCTCCACACCGCCACCCTGTCCTCAGGTCCAGCTGGCCACCCGTCACTCACTGGCATCTTCCTGCCCTTCTGTGTATAGCCGCCACTGGTGTTCTGAACAAAGCCTTGCATAATGAAACCTCTCCGTCTTCAAACAGACATCCAACCACTTGTTATCACAGATGACTTGATACACATCGCTGAACCCGAAGCCCGGAAGGTTCTGATGTCCTTTTCATCCTTGTAGCTACTCCAGATCCTGCTGCATAGCAAGTGCCCAGACGGTTTTTATTAATTTACATTGGTGGAAGAACGTTGCCGCAGACTTTCCTTTTTTAAGAATTGCTGTTTGTGCTGGGCAGTGGTGGCACATGCTTTTAATTCCAGCACTCAGGAGGTAGGGGCAGAAGCAGGCGGATCTCTGTGAGTTCAAGGCTGCTCTAATTTACAGAGCTACAAGACATCCAGGGCGACACAGAGAAACCCCATCTTGAAAAAAAAAAAAAAATATATATATATATATATTCAAAGATGTAGAAAGTTTTAAAAATCTACCTTATGCCGGTAAAGTTGGCACTTCTGTTTTTTTCTGTCCTAGTTTGGTTCCTACTGCTGTGACAACACAAGGATCAAAAGCAACATGGGAAGAAATGGGTTTATTTGGCTTAGACATCAGTGTCACAGTCCATCCTAAAGGGAAGTCAGGGCAGGAACTCAAAGTAGAACCTGGAGGCCAGAACAGAGACCAAGGAGGAGCACTGATTGTTGGCTAGTTCCCCATGGCTTACTCCGTTTATTTTCTTACAGTACTCAGGACCACCTGCCCAGAGGCGACCCTACCCACAGTGAGCTCAGCCCTCCCACATCAAGAAATAATCACGCCATCCCTCCTTACATCATCCCATGTTCATGTCTGCTGTGCTCTTCCCTGCTGCTTAGCTTGCCCCATGCCCTCTGGTTATTATTTCTGGCTGAACAGGGTGGACGCCTAACTCTAGAAGTTGTTGCATCCGTGAATCTTCTAAGACTTTGTGTCTGAGATAGAGATGCTGGGACTGAGTCGCTGTTTGTTGAGGGACGGAGTCAGGGAGGGGGTCATGCAGGTAGCTGTGATCAGAAGCGTGGCTAGAGAGGGTACCCCAGAAACTGCCTGCTGGATTCACCTACTAACTACCATGGTGCCTGACATACACAGTAGGCACTGTGAAGCCGGGAGAGACAGACCCAGACAGGTTCTCTAACAGCTCCCAATTCCTGGCTTAATACCCCACAAAGATGGGTTCCTGTCCTTATTTCTAAGAGCCATGCTTGTGCCTGTCCAGTAAACCCTGCCCATGCCAAAGCTAGTCAGGTACGTTGAGTTCTCACAACAAAATTAAACCCGAGACTTTGTCTTAACTTGGGAGCGCCGTCTATCGTCATCCTTCACATCTCCTAGTTTCCAGGTGCACTCTTGGAAACCGGAAATCCTAGTGAGCTATCTAGAAATCACTGAGTTACAGAAATGGGCATGCCTCTGTTTTTACCCTCATGAGTCTTACCCTTTTGAGACAGAATATAATTTAAAACACAATGTATATGTATATGTACACATTGTGTATATGTGTGTGTATGCGTAATAAAGGAAAGATTATGGTCCAAAGTAAAACCTAATGGCCATCTTTAAGGTTAATCCCTGAAGAAAATGTAACCCAAATCCCGATGGGAGGGTTCTTTTGCAGAGAGGGTCTCTGTGCACTGCTGATTGAGCTTCGCTTCATTCAGTGCCTACAGGTAGGATCAGTCCTGGTCAGGAGGCATTTGCCAACCTGAGCTCCAGAGGAGCTGGGCAGGCTTACGTCAGGCTTCTGGAACACCGGCGGCGAGCAGTGTTTGTGGGAGCGCAGGGAACTTCTTTGGAGGTTCCGCCTCTATGCTCAGTACTTGTGCGGCAGATGGGGGAGAAAACTCATTCTTTTCTGCTTGCCAAGCAGCAGAGCAGCACCGCAGCCCAAGGGGAGGTATGCAGGCTTGAAAAAGAGGGGGTCTTTGCAGTTTAAAGAGCAGTGGGCAGCCACCTACTGGAGAACAAAACAGAACAAAAACGTGGCAGTCATGAGAAGGTGTCTCACCTGTAGGTCCGAACACCAACTCTGCAGCCTTGAACTAGCTCTGTGTCCTTAGTCAAACCACCAAACCTCTAGTAATGGAGAATAACAATACTGTGTGGATTTACCTTAAAAGTGGCAAATCAGATAATGCCTGTAACTGCTCAGTTTACCGCTGAGAGCTGAGTTGTCAGGAAGGGGGACGTGGGTGTGAGGGCTTGGGGGTGGGTATTATGTAAGCTGTTGGCGCTTCTGTAGTGCAAACGTTAGTGAAAAGAGGGTTTTCCTGTTAGTTAAAAGAGAAGACAAGTTGCTTTGAGCTGAGAAATGTAGCACCGAAGCTTATGTTTAAGGTTTCCTCACTGTTGCATTCTTACGTGACTCCCTCAACGGTAAGACTAAAGGGGCACAGTAAATGTCTAGGAAGACAGTAGCTACAAGACAAACACTCGTCAGCCGGTGGGTATCACGATGAATGAATGAATAAATGAATGAATGAATGAGAAAGAACAAACTTTCCAGTTAAGAAGCCACATGTAAACTCAGACCTTAAAAGGAATTTGTAAAGCGCGTGCCCTGTAGATGGCGAACTTGGATAATGGAAACAGCCGGCAGCGCCTAGTGGAGAAAGCTGGGGTTTGTGTTTTGCAAAAGAAGAAAAAGAAGAGAAAAAAGAAGAAGAAAAGAAAAAGACAAAAGTGGTCCATTAATAAAGGTTGATTGCGGCTCTACGACAAAAGGATTCCTTAGGGTGTGAGGGAAGCTTCTCGGAAGGGGACTGTTCATCTGTCTGGGGAAGGGATTTTACTTTGTGGCACACGCCTCTGAGCGGCTGGTAGGAAGGTATGGGCTGAGCCCACGCTGTCTCTAGTGCCTGAGACTACAGAACGTTATGTCAAGCAGAGACCATACCCAGTGTTGCCAGCAACCCCCTGAGTGGTACAGAAGTGTTGCCTCTCCTGTATTTGGATGCACCGTGCTCAATAACCCGCACCCAGGCTGTGTCCAGAGTGTCTTTACCTTTTTATCTAGATAAATAATTATGCATGGTAGTGCGTGCTTGTGGCCACTGTTGAGTGTTTGTTCTACCTCCTCCCCAAGGTAACCCTTTAGAGACCAATTATCATCCCTTCATCCTTTATTAGCATCATTTTGCTGGCTGACAGACATTTCCCGAGTGACGTACTGGGCATTCAGGTCTCTCGAGGGATTTCTTTAACGCTCTCATATAATCTGTTTGTTCTACGTGGGAAACGTTTTTCCATTTTGAAATTCTACCATGGAGTAGAATTTTTACCATCCCAGGCCACACAAAGACAATGTTTGTGTGTTTGTATGTGTGTGTGTGGGGGGGGGGGGGGGGGGGGGGGTGTGGCTTTCCAAACCCTGCATGTTCGTGCACTGGCCCCAGATGTTTTGTTGGTCCTTTCAGTTGTGAAAGCCCGGCAGCTCCCCCCCAACATGATAGATGGGTGACCTTTTACTGCATTACGAATCAGGGTCACTGTTTCCAAAGAGCCTCCTGGCTTGTGGGTCAGGTGAAGGGACATCTCTAGGCTCCCATGGATCGTCTGCCCTGCCATTTATCACACAGGGCTGTAACGATCACCCCCACACCCCCACACCCTGGGCTCCCCACCCGTGTGTGATCCTGGAGCCCACAAAATAGTGACTTAGCCGTTTGCTCACTCCTCGCTCGTGTCTGGCATGTGCACTAGAAAGCTCTGTGTGCACCGAAGACTAAATCCTTGCGCTTGGATGTGATAAGAGAGTAAGCAAAGTGAATGTCGATTAAGAAGAGGAAATACAAGCCAGCTGCTTATGGAGCAATGTGCCCATTATTAGACAATAGTATTCCTAAGAAATAGGAAGAGAAATAAGACAAGTAGGGAGGGCGCATTTAAACTAATTCATTAATTTTTACACATCAGACTCTCGAGAAGCTGAGGTAGAACTGAATGCTTGATGACTGTCTCAGGGCAAACGTATGTCTCCAAGGACCTCTGTGTCTGCTTTCTTGTAGCATTCTCTCTCTCTCTCAATCCACAAGTCTCATGCTTTTGGAGCAGAATCCATAGCTTTCGGCAGGAGGCAATGTTTGGTTTGCAGGCAGCCTTTAAATCACGAGGTTGCCATTCGCCTACAATACGGTAAACCTAGGAAATGCCAGAAAACTTGGAAGTGATGTTATATCAGAATAGATTTGGGGGACTGGAGAGATGGCTCAGCAGTTAAAAGCATGTACTGACCTTACAAATGAACCAACACCAGGCACAGTGGGACAGAGGCAGGCAGATCTCTGTGAGTTCAAGGCCAAACTGGTTTATAAAGGACAGTCAGGGCTACACAAAGAAGCCCAGTGTTGGAAAACAACAACAACAAACAGAAAACAACAAAGGAACCAACATTTGTTCTCAGTACCCACGTCAGGTCCAGGAGACCTCATGCCTTTGGCTTCCCCGGGCACCTACACATCTGCCACCCACACAAGTGAAAATGAGCAGACGTTTTAAAAATTATTTTTAAAAGATCATATTTGAATCTTAAAATGCCATCAGTGAAAGGCAGACCAGGGAAGAGGGTGGCTGAGAGGCGTTTTAAGAATCAGACTCTGATCGATAGTCCAAATGCAAGCAATGTCCATGTCGCGCCCAAGTGGTAGTGCTCCCAGTGGTAGTGCTCCCAGCGGTAGTGGACAGTCAGGCATCTGGCATGAATGTAACGGCAACGTTCAAGGACACAGGGACGCATGCACTGGCGCAGGGCTGCTGTGTCTGCCCATGGCGAGCAGTCAATAAGGACTAATTAAACAAACAAGCTATTGTGTGGCGGAGCTGAGGGGAGCGATGGGCTGCCTTCCTAAAGGCAAGGCTTGTTTATTTTCTTACGTAGTTGCTTAGGAACTGATATAGAGGAATCGGAGCGGCGTGCGTTATGTAAAATGTACAGAGAGAAGTGGAGGAGGAACTAATGTGAAAATTTGGAGGGTGGGTGGGGGCTGGGGAAAAGGCGCCGCGTTTAAAGTGTTTGCTGCACAGTGCGAGGAGCCGAGCTCAGATCCTCATACATAAACTTCACATAAACAGCACGTGGGCACAGTTGCCCGCCCGTGGATCCAGCTCTCCAATGATAGGGACAAGGAACGTCAAGCAAGCTGACCAGCTGGACTAGCTCTAAGGGCGAGCTCTGGGTTCAACCGGGAGCCCCTGCCCTGATGAATAAGGTGACAGCAACCGGCGGTCTGGCGTCTGCACGCCCACACACGTGCATCCAGGTGAGAGGAAAAGAAGCGTGTGCAGGAAGCCGTTTAGGAGGAAAGCAATACCCAGGGAGGGGCGGCGAACGCATCCACACAGACGGGAATGACTGGAAATGCTGAGCTGTCTGACAACCGCCCGGGCACGCAGCTCTCGCCAGCCTGCCAAGAAAGTGTGCCCGTTTGTCTGCGGTGCACACGCACTCTTTAAACCATCTCTAGCAAGACTTTAGGACACGTCAGGGAGAGGAATACGAGGACGTTTGGAAACAGCTGTGTGCACACTCTACCTGTACTGCGGTGGACTGAACGCTGGCGTAGCTGAGCATCGCCGAAGCCCACGGAAAGCAACAGACGTCAGGGAGAGGGGAAGCAGAACTTGTGTGTGAAACTACAGAACCGTCCCGGAGCCGTCGCAGGAATTCTGTCAACCACTAGATAGGCCACCTGTAATGCCACATCTGGATCTAGAGAGTGAACACAGTCTGGAGCCGGGATGACTGTTCTGAGGTGGACTCGGCCCCCACCTCCATCTACTGACCAACTGCCCTAAAATAAGAAAGCATTTACTGGTTTGTTTCCTGTGGTTCTGGGCTTGTTCATACTAACCAAGTACCTCATGGAGCTCCTCTCCCCTAGATCCCTTAGTCTGGCTGGGCTGCGTAGACATGATTCCAATAATAGCTAACAGAGCTCAGTGTTTTGCTTTCTCCCACTTACATCCACCCCAGAAAAATCACTGCTCTCCAAGCTTCTTCCTCAGGGCTGCTCAGGGTCTGTCAGCCGCAAGAAAGTAAGAGGTTCTGAATTTTCACCGTGGTCACCCCGGTGACACTTGTGTCTGCCAGGTGGGGACTTTTAGTTCAAGTAAGACCTTAGTGGCCGTCTGCACATTTAACAGGAAGCGCAAGGTCAAGCCGTCCTGATTACTGACCTGGCTCTGCCACTGCACAGCCCTGTCTGTGTTGCCTCTGGCAACCTCCCGGCTTCTGCCTCTTTAATAGACTCTTAATTCCAGAGGAAGTCTATCCTGTAGCCTATTACAGGAGCAGCACCGTTCTCGTCCACTCAGCCGCCATCTTGCTTTATGCCGATGGTGGGATATGAGGAATGATCGTGGGCTGGATTAGGGAAGGACTGAGTGAACAGACTGTTTCTGGGAAAACATCCTTGCTCGTTCACACCCCTGGCTGTGGTTGTTTGTTGTTTGTTGTTCCCTGTTGTCTTTCTACTGCTTTACAGTGAACGCTGATTTTTAACTTCTCCACTTTCTCTATTAAAAACTATAAAGCTATGATTTTTCGTCTGCATGTGGTTTGGTTGCATTGCTTGGCTCAGAAATGTATTGGGGAATGACAGGATGGTATCTAGGGGGTACTGAAATTTCCAACCAACTTGATTATAAAACTTTGCTTTCCCATTAATATAATGCTTTTTCACATGTGTCCAGATTTCTTTTCCTTTTGTGGACTCGTGAGATTTCCTTTGAGCCTGCTATAGTATTAATTTTAATACAGTTCACTAGTTGCATATTTTAAACACACACACATATTCAGATAACATTGTATGCATGCACTTTAAAAATAATTTTGATTGGTGAACTATTTTATGTCTCTTTTATTCTTAAATATAACTATCCTCAGTGTTTTGATCCATGAAGGCTGTTTTTTTTTTTTTTTTTGAGTAAATTTTCTTGAATAGATGCTCAGCTCAAGTTCATTTCATATGCTGTGTATGAGAGGAAATTGACATAAACACATCATCAGGCCAAAGCCTGAGAGAGTGGGACACACCTTGGAAATGTTGGCTGATGGTGTTCTAAGCAGCTCAGACTCAGGAGAAGAGTTTAGCATGTGTGTGTGTTTGTGACTTACTGTCTGGGATCCTCTCAGCTCTGGTGTGGGTTCACAGCAGGGGATGAATTACACCTACTAGAAAGCTAGAGACTTCTGTCTCATCATGGGAGGCAGCTCCCATGCTCATAAGGCCAAGTTTCTGGTACATTTCTCAAGGCACAAAGTGCACTCAAAGGCCGGTAATACAGTGATCCCAGTGGTCATCTGCTTCGGGGTCACATCAGCATGGGGAACAAGTGCCTGCCTGACAGCTCCCCTGTGCTCCCTGGCACACGCTTATAAAACACATGGCCACATTTAACGGATAAAGTGCTTTAAGCTGCATACACTTTAGAGAATACTTGAAATTCTCCTCACTGAACGACTGAACCAAGGGGAAGAGTGAAGGGTCAGAGTAAAATGTCTTACTTAAGACTACCCAAGTCAGATATGCTTGGAACTGAACACAAAATCTAGTTCTGAGTTTCTGGGGCATAGAGCCAAACATGATGGTGAGGGTTGGGGGGTTTATAATCAAATAAAAAGAAACACCTCAACTGGCATGGAAATCGAAGGGTTACATTCTTTGCAGTCATAGAATTTACTAGGTGGGCTTTAAGCAAAATCACATGATCAGTAGAACAAACCTTCAGTATCAGTTTTTACACAGTAATTTTCAAAATTGCAAAGCAATAATTTCATAGCCAGTTACATATTTGTAAGTTAGTTATCAAAAAGTAAGAAAAGCACAGCCAGCCTTGTTGTGGTATAGAAATGTCTTGTTTCTATACAGTCTAAATATAAGAGAACATCTTTAGTATGTGTGCGTGTGTATGTGAGGTGTGTGTGTATGTGAAGTATGTCTGTGTATGTGAAGTATGTGTGTATGTAAGGTTTCTGTGTGTGTGTGTGTGTGTGTGTGTGTGTGTGTGTGTGTATGCCTTTGTGGGGGTCAGAGAACATCTTCTGAGAGGCCATTTTCCTCTTCCACTCTGGTCCTCAGGCTTGCCAGCAAACAAACACCTTATCCATCTCACCGGCCTTCTTTCTCTGCGTTCAACTCAAACAAACAAAGAAAAAACCCCATGCATTTCCTGCAGCATTGTACAGTTTCTCTTGTGTTCCATTTGTTCACTTTCGATCCCTGCATTATTTATCTACCGCTTAGCTGGATGTTGTCAGCTCAGCTGTCTTTGTGGGAAAGTGAGCTACCTACAAACTGCATGAAAGTTTAATGCTGTCCAATAAAGACCAGCGCTCAGGGAGAGAGGCCGGTGACATCACTGAGCCTAGCTCCCCGGCTTATTCAGCAACAGATTCCCTACTTAGAAGATGTGGTTGGCACTTGATCCTAATCAAAGGACCCCAAACACTTGGATCCAGTTCATTTTAATCTTGGCTGAAAAGATGGACACTTAGGGAAGAGGGGAGGCAGCATAATATCTTGCCTTCAAGTGCTGCGCAGCCTTCAGAAGGCGGCGTGGGTTTCGGCCTCGTAATTCTCCTTGAGGCAAACAGAAGGCTCTCACAGCACAGAGAGCAGCGGTTTATGAGGCTGGTACAGACAGCCGCACAAGAGCACTCTGTTCACGGTCTTCAAAGTGAGGCAGCGATGGCATGGTTGCTGCTGTGGCCACATGTAATGTCGCCTGTAGCTCTTTAAAGAGGATTAGTCCAGCGTGCTGAGAGCATTCAAAGCTGGATTTCGTGTAGAGCTGAGTATGCTAATGAGATGGTAATGTGTACGGCAAACATTTCGTAATAGCAAATCCCCTCCAAACTCAGCTTTGTCCCTCCCACAGTGGGAAACCAAACTATCATATCAGAAGGACTGGTTTTCCTGCCTTATATATCTACTTGGATAAAAGATGAAGCTAAATACTCGTACATATTTGAGCTAAATTCAACTCTAATGTAAGCTGAAAATCAAAGCCTGTTGAAAAAGGCAGTCATTCAAAAGTATGTTTACGGGGTCTGTCTGCCTCCAGGGGTGAATGTGAAATAATTTATTTTTGTAGAAAGCAACCTATATAATGGGGGAATTTTTCAAATTAGGAGTAGAAAGGCTAATGGAGACCACATTCTCCTCCAGCTTCACTTTAAAATTTCTTTTTGTGATTCCCCTGTTTGCCTGTACAGTACCCTTCTGCTCAGTGTTGGAAAATGCTGTATCATAACTTCCCAGATCACGTCTCTACCTACTCTTCCAGACTCGAGATTTGCAGTTTCTTAAAACTTGCTGTGTGCTTGGCTGGTGATGCATGAAGTCACTTTCAACCTAGCATTTCAGTTTCAGAACCTGTTTGGCATGGCCAAGGTGAGCTCATTGTTAGACGGTGGTCGCAACCCGCGTAGACACGTCTCGCATCCTTGCATCCGTGCACATGGATCCTGAGATTGAACCTCCCCCCGGCCCCCCCCCCACCGAAAGACTTCATCTTTACGGCTGGGAAATGCAGACCCAGCGAACACATGGACCCACCGGCCCTGGCTCAGTGTCTAAGGCGTGAGCTTCCATTAGTTATTATTATCTCACTGCACTTGACTGAGGGGCTTTTGCTCCCTTGGATATTCGTTGGTTAGAAATGGTGTGTGTGTGTGTGTGTGTTTGTCGAAGTTTTGAAGGGTTTGTCTGTGGACACAGAGGGACCATGATACATATTCATGAAAGAATGCACTCTCCACTCTCTGTTAGCCCTGACAAAGCCTTAGCTGTTTCACACAGCAAGCTGACTGGGATTGGGGGGTGGGAGGGGGGGGTGCTGCATGGACAGATTAGTGCAAACAGGGAGCCCACTCCTCTGCTTGTTAGGCCTTCTCTTCCCGACAGTTTCCCCAATTGTCGCTTGTGACAAGGCTGTCACTAGGTGATGGCTTCTTTTGGCCATTTTCAGATAAAGATAATTTCCTTAACTTCCATTTTATTTGCCGACAAGCACTGTGGGTGATAGAGGAAGTGCTTCCCGGAGGATCGGGGCTCTGTCACTTCAAAGGCACCTTTGATCTAAAAATATGTGCTGTACCAAATTCATTATGTCTTTCCTTAAAGAGCTTTTAAATTTATTGATCTTCTTCTCAATTATTCCCCTTTTTACATCCAGTGAGGATGTGTGAGCTGCAGTGTTGGGAAGAGCCTAAGGAGGAGTGGGGGGGGCGGCGGTGCAGCCAACTGGCCATTTCTAAGGTCATTACAAGAACCAAACAACAGGTGCTTTTGTTTCCACTCAATTCTCAATCCCTGAGCCACAGAGCCCGGCTGCTGCTTGCCGATGCAAGTAGCAATATCAGCACCAACAGAACAAGACAAAACAATGTTTGATTTTATGACTCAATAAAGGAAAAAATTCTATACGAAAATTGTGCCAACAGTGGTCTCACACCAACCCCCTGTTGGGCCCCTGATTTGGAAAGCCAGTTCACAGGGACTATACAAGGATAGCGCAGCCTCTTTGTTGACGAACAATTTGGCTTCCACCAGGAGCCTCTTCCCCTGGGCTGAGGGTTAGCTTGCTTAAGTTCACATAATTGGATTGATGAAAGATTATACGAAGCAGAAAACAAGAAGATAACAAGTTCTATGGACATAGATGAAAATTTACTTCAAAATAACAGCACAGGGTTGACCTGAGCGGAGTGAGAAGAGGAGCGATGTTCTCAAAGAAGTAATAAAAATACTTCTTAACGCAAAAGTTGCCATTACTCATAAGAGGAGTATTCGGGATGGTTTAAGAAGCATGTTTCGTGGTATCTTTAATTTACTTTGAGTAGTTCAGGTCCACACACATGCATGCAAACACATGGAAGCAAGCACGCATGGCAAATGTTATGCACAGAGTAATTAGCCCTCACTATTCTTTGAACGTCGTTGTATATTTAAATTTGTCATAATGCAAAAAAGTTTAAAATGAAATAATAGAGGGAGGAAGCAAAAAGCTTCCTTGGGGAGCGAAAGAGGGGACATGCTCTTTCTGGAGGCTTTGGCTCTCCACATTTCCTTTCTCTCTTTCACTGCTCTGCAGCTGCAGCTGCAGGAAATCACCATTTTAAACAACACCTAGAATGAAGCGGAATATAGACTCCATGAAAAGTATTCTGATCAGCCATTCACCTCTAAAACCTCACATATAATAATCCATTTTGACCAAGCACACTACCACTGTTCATTCCTGCCATTAAAAAAAGTTCAAACAGCGTAACCCCCATTTTCTTGTCCCAAGGGCACTATTCCTCTCAGTTTCAGAATGCCTTGGTAGTTTTGATGGTGTGGTAATTTTGGAGAGTCATAATTTCAGAGTCTTATACATGAAGGAAAATGTGCAATTTCTTTTACCAATGCAGGAGATCAAACGTAGGGTCTCCTATCTGCTAACAAGTTATGCCCCCCAGTATGAAAACATGTTAAAACACGTTTAAGATGTGTTGTTAAAACATGTCGTTAGGCTCCGCAAAGTAATGGAGATTGCTTCTCTTGGAAATTCAGTTCTCAGAATTTCCAAAATTGTATGTAGTGTAATGGTACCATGGTTTTGAGAAGCTAGCTTGACACTAGGGCACCCATGGGCCTTCAGTGCTGCCTACGTACCAGGATTCCCACAACTTTTTCAGCAGTGCCAGACACCACTTCCCTGTCTTATGTCAACTCATCCAGACTGAGAAGGAGATACAGTGGTCAGCTCAGGTTTACACATAAGGAAACTGAGGTTCAAAGAGCCCACGTTACATGCCCAGTTCTCACAGCCAGTCAATGCTACAACCAGAATTAAGACTTGGGGACTTGGAATCTGGAGCTGTGTTATTAATGCAGGGCCAGAAGGCACGGGACCCATGCTACATGAACTTGTCATTTCCATGGGCAAGTGAATGTGCGTCCTGTCTTCAGCCCCAATTCTTTTAGCGCCTCCACTCTAGTCTCCTTCCCAGCGTCCTCTGGACAACTGGACTGGGATGTGAAGACAAGGAGAAGGGCTGACGAGGAGCCATAGCTTCTCTCTGAGTTTCCCCAGTGTTCTTTCTCCCTCACACAGAAACTGACCTCTGAGGTCTGCTCAGTGAGACAACAGGATTCAGGATTCACAGCTCTGTGTCATAAGCAACCACTCACCCATCCCTTCCTTTAAAGAACTCTGATGTAGCTTCTCTTGATGTCATTTAAACGTGAACACTTTTATTTTTGTTTTCCTTGTGAAATCGGTAAAGGAAGAGGAATGTACTCTGGTTTAAGGAGGCACAGTTTTTTGTTTTGTTTTGTTTTTTAAGGATGATCTCTGCATTGCCTTAGAGTTCACCTGCTTTGTGACATGTAAATGAGCCACAAGCTGGCAGACAGCAACACCATCAGCTTGCCTTGGAGGAGACAAAAGTAAACACTCTCAAAGAGATTGCTCTGAAATATGATATCAGCTGCAAGAGAGGGCCATCTCCTCCGGTCAAATGAGAAAAATCATATTATCCTCACTGTGGTATACAAATAGCTTGTAAGCCACATTCCCCATTTTGAATGGTGACAATGAAGTGCTAACCTCAAGGCCTCAGGCCAGCCTGATCCCATCTCCAAACACAAACACTTCTGCCTCGGTTTTGGCTGGGGGCTGTGCGGTGGCCTCCCAACCCCCACCTCTCCCCACCCCCTGTTAATTGGCTGAGACCACCAGAATTCGGAGGACACAGATGTCACTGATAGCTTTCCTAGGGAACACATTCATGCCCATCTGTTGCAGCCTAGAAGGCTGTTCATATATCCACAAGGCCTTCATTTAATTCTTGTCAGAAAGTAATGTAAATCCAGTTTACCTCAGAGGTCGCAGCCGAGATTTATGCCAATGAGCCCCCTGCAATTTACACACACTGTAGTTGTATAGGATGAAAAGAAAGCCTTTCATGTTGGTGAATATTAACAAGAACGGCTGCCTTCCGAAAGGCTTTCTGACGGAGCTTTCTCCTGATTTTAATACAGACCGTGCCAGTTGGTGTACCCAGCTTTAGAAGGGAAAGAAGAAGAAGAAGGGGGGAAAAACCCTAATCTTTAAAGTTTCTTCTTTTATAAGAGGTGAAAGCGAAGGAGAGAAATCCTAGCAAGAGGCAGTAACTCATCTGTAATTATCTGTTAGGAGACAGGATACCCCTACCCTTTGATAGAATCTGACAGGAGAGCTGTTCTGGCTTGAATTATTGGAGTTGAGGTCTAGAGAGAATTCAGTTGTGAGCAATTATCTTTCAGTGTGAAAATGGTAGGACTGTCCCGCTGAATTAGTCTCCTGACTTTTCAGCGGTCTCTCTTTAGCATTGACGGAAGGGATGATGGGATTTGATTAATTTTATTAAGACCAAGGTAGGTTAGAACGGATCCATCAGTAAAGTGGAAGAGGGCATACAGGGAATGATTTTAGTGGAAGACTAGAGCATTTCAAAGGACATCAATGGTACTGGTATATTTTGAAATGTTCAGGTTTGTGGCCCTAGGCTGGTAGGCAAAGGTTTTGAAAATACCTCTGGGATCAAACTGTTTTTGAGATTCTGAATACAACCCCTTTGGAGTGTGTGACCTTGGCAAGTTACTTAACCTTCATGACCCTCAACTTTCTCATCTCTAAAGTGGGGATAAAGCCCACATCTTACAGTTTCCTATCTGAAGTGGGCAGCACAGTATCTAACCCACAAAAAGGATAGGCACCGGCATTTGTCCCTTCTCACCTTTGCCCGGGACAACAAATCGTGTATTGAAAATGTTAAGATGGCTCAAAATCCCTCATCGTCCCGATCTCGACAACGCTTTTCCGTATTTGAAAAAACAAAAACAAATAAACAACAAAAACCCAAACCAACATGTTAAGGGAAGATAAAACAGGGATTTTCTTCTCCATAGTCCATAATTTTTATTTTTAGTTGATCGGGTTTGTTTTTCTGTAGAAATATGCACGTTTGTGTCAGAGAAAGCCTGGCTACCCTCCTCACTCGGTTACAGCCGCTGATTTCCCAGGACAGTGTCTCTAGGCAATGTGCTTCTGGGGAGACCACCATCATTTGCTTGTGCTGATGGCTTTGAAGTATATGCTATGGTTATTTTACACATCTAACCTCTTGCTTGTATTTTGCTTGCGATAATATCAAATCCCATTGTGATTTCCAAGCTCACGCTAACAGGAACTTGGCAACAGAGGAATCTAAGAGTGTTCTACGGCAGGGCTGGAGGCGGTCGGGCCCTGATTGAAAATGCAATGTGTTGTTAGTCACATACACAGTAGATACTCCAAGTGTGCACAGTGTGGGCTTAACTGCAGAACTGGACGAAGCAGGAACTGTGCTGTGTGGGCTAATGGTCATACTACAAATTGATGTCAATGGTTGTTTACAACCAAAACCAGAGACCAGGAAAACACAATATAATGGAGGGTAGAGGGATGGCTTAGTGAGGAAGACTGCTCACTGCACAACCATGAGGGTCTGAGTTCAAATCCCCTGTGCCCATATAAGAAACCAGGTGTGCTACACTAAAAACTATTATAATATAGTGTGTATATTATTTACTATTAGAAAGTGTATTGTTTTCTAAAAATGTATTATTTTCTATTAGTGTCAAATGAAATTTGATTTGGGAGTCCACCATGTAAAGCAGTGAGAAATGAGCCAGCTTTCATTTTATTTCCAGTTGTTCAGGTTTGCTTTTCTGCAGAAATATGCAAGTTGGGGTCAGAGAAAGCCTGGCTACTCTCCTCGTTCGGTTACATCTCTGATTTCAGCCACAGCATCTGATCTGTCTTCCCATCCGTGGAACATTCAGGTTTTAGTGTTTCAAAATGCTTTTTATAGATGTACACTGTTTTCCCATTCTGATTACACAACAAGATAAATTGCATGGGAAGCAAAGTTTAAAAAAAAAAAAAGGTGGGTTGTCCACATAGCAGTGTGGATGAAATTATTTTCAGGCAAGTTCAGATTCCTGTTAAGCAAAAATGTTTCACTTAAAGTTGTGAATGGATTTACTACAATGGGAAAAATCCATCGTGCTCATAAAAAAAAAAAAAAAAGGACCTCACTTCTCAGCTGACTCTATGGAAGCCTCCTGGGAGGAGATGTATTGACTCCTGTCAGGGTTAATCTATAAACACTATCAGTTCTTAGGCCCCATTAGTCTTTGCTCCCCTTCATTGGTCCCTCTGGAGTCATATTGTCACTTGTATCAGGTGAACATTAGGACCCTTTCTTCCCAGGAAAAATGCAGCATTTAATACGCCAGCGCCTTCAGATTTGAGGAGGAGTGTACACGCCTCTGCTTCAAATAGACCGGAATGTGAGTGTGTATCATAAAATCGCTGATCAGTTTTTCCGTTTTAGGGTGGGATTGTTAGTTTCTTCCCCCATCCCCCAGAATAGACACAGAGTGATCTTATGTTAAGCCATGGATTAGATGTTTAAAGGCACATATGTAGCTCCAGCCAAGTAATTCTGAGAAATTGTTGTTTAAACTTAAACAACCATTGAAACGTTGAATGGGTTTGTTTTCTTTTTTAAGGGTTGGTTTAGGGTGTTTGCATGTGCCTGTGTGAGTGTATGCACATGTGTGTGGAGGGGCTCTAGGATGTCAGAAGAGGGCACCACTTGGAGCTGAGGTTATGGGCAGTTCTGAATGCTGGGCTCTGCTCTCCAGTCCTCATGAGCGAGCATCAGGTGTTCTTGACTTCTGAGCTCTGTCTCCAGTCTCCAAACTTTTGACTTTTCTGATTTTAAACAAAGGCCATTATTATTTTTTTTTGGTTATGGTTTTTGTTTGTTTGTTTTTTAATTAATTAAAGTTTATTCACTTTGTATCCCACCTGTAGCCCCCTCCCTTGGCCCCTCCCAAACCTGCCCTCCCTCTCTCTTCTCCTTCCATGCCCTTCCCCCACTCCACTGATAGGGGAGGCCCTCTTCCCCTTTCCTCTGACCATATTCTATCAGGTCTCATCAGGACTGGCTGCATTGTCTTCCTCTGTTGTCTGGTAAGGCTGCTCCCCCTCAGGGGGAGGTGATCAAAGAGCCAGCCACTGAGTTCATGTCAGAGACAGTCCCTGTTCCCCTTACTAGGAAACCCACTTGGACACTGAGCTGCCATGGGCTACATCTGTGCAGGGGTTCTAGGTCCTCTCCATGCATGGTCCTTGGTTGGAGTATCAGTCTCAGAAAAGACCCCTGAAGGCCATATTTCTTGCTGCCAAAATTCAAAATGAATTCTAACGAATGCTCTCATCACAATTTTGTAATAGTTGGGTTATAAACCCAGTTTTTCTATTTTATTTATCAAGATCTAAGTGTGTCTACACCTTTTCTTCTAATGGCAAGAAGGATGCCATGATCCGTAAAGCTTCTCTCAGTTTATACAAACTGACACTGTGAATCAGATGTTGTTGAGGAAAACTTATTTGGAAGTTGAATCATATATGTGTCTACTTCCAAGATATCTGTCACTGAAGTTGAAAATGTTTGTTTTGATTCTCTGGTAGGCTTCAAAAGCACCACACTAGTACACATATGTTACTGTATACAAGTCAGTAAATGCTAAATGTCATTGAGGAATTTACAGATAGTCTGTCTGAGACCTCTAAATTATCTTCAAAGCCAAGCAATAAGACAAATCTAGGAGCTGGTGCATGCTTTTAGTCTCAGCACTTGGGAGGCAGAGGCAGGCAGATCTCTGAGTTCAAGGCCAGCCTGGTCTACAGAGTGAGTTCCAGGACACAGAGAAAGTCTGTCTCAAAAATAAAAAAGTCTAGGAAATGAGTATTTTCATCAAATTGTATACAAATTAATGTGTTTCATTGTTTATTTGTTCATTTTAACATTTTTTTCTTGTATCTCAGTTAGTTTAATCTGGCAAGTATTTCTTCATTAATTAAAAACAAATCATTGGATTAATGCTAAATCTAAGATCAGCATCTACTTTATTAGGGAAAGGAGAAAAATGAAAGTGTGTCATGTGTCCCCCCAAAGCTACCAAGAAAAAAAAAATTAAAGCGCTTCAAACTCAGGTTCCCCCCAAATGAGATGTTTGATGGCATGTAGCACGTTTATTGTGCTCTGAGAAGCATTTCTGCAGGAACAGAAATCTCACAGGACACAGAGAAGCTGACAGCTGGGGAGCTGGGGAGCAACAGTGCTTATTGCCCAAGTAAAAGGACTGGATCAGCTACACACACACACACACATACACACACACACACACACACACCAGAATTCTGTCATTCTATACTCTATACTCATTTTTCAGATGAGTCTGATGAATTAAGGGCCCAGAGCTACAGGCTGCGGGGTGAGCTATGGTTTCTTAAGCTATGGCTTAAGAATGTATCATATTAAGGACCCTGGCTTTGATTCTACTATATAGGATGCTTGGAAAAAATAACAATTAAATGTGCTGGCATTTCTCTATAGACCTTTTTAGGGTTTCTTCCTTTGAGTTGCTCAAGAGTTGTAAAATTCTATTCAGTTCCTTGTCTTGAAGGGTCCTATTGTGTATTTTTCCTCCCAGCCCTAAACTCCTGGAATGATGCCTCATGAGACTCAAAATATAATTACAAATACCTAGGCCATATAGCTAGGCTCGTTCCCTGACTACCTCATCACTTAAAATAACCCATTTATTCTAATCTATATTCTGCCACATGGCTGGTTACCTCTGCTCAGGCACCATGTTGCTTTCCTCCTCATATCTTGCTGGACAAATCTTCTGTGCCTGGCTCTAACCAGAATCCTTTCTGCCTGCTGAATGTCCCACCTTCTATTTCCTGCCTCATCTCTAGGCCAACAGCATTTTACTGACAGGTGATGTGCTTCTATACTCTGCACAAGGGATTCCTTCTACAGGGTCCGTAAGAGCTAGGCCGGCTAAGCTACCACCGGACTGAAGGGATGTGGTGGATAGAAGGTAACACCTCAAAACATACTACTACCTATGTGGTCAGTGGTACAGGTAGCTCTTGGTGGTAGCAGTAGACAGCTGCCTGCAAAGATCCATCTTTAGCTGTGCACGCTATATGAATTACATAGCCACATAGTAGGGTTCTGTCAGCTCAGGACCATGGTCCAGTCCCTTGTCAGTCCAGAGACCCATGCCTGGTGCCTTTGACATTTTAAGTGTAAAATAAATAGAATTGTATGTGTGCTGTGTATGTGTTAGAGAGAAAGACACAGTAAGGGAGTGGTTGCTTCTGTATGAGATGATCCTTGGACACTCTTCTTCCCTATAAGCCATCTCAGCCCCTACTTTCTGACACCCTGACAGAGGGGCTGGTGCCTGAAGGCAAACAGGTGATTACATCAAGTTAGCTGGGCTTGGCTGTTTTTTTTTCTTCTTTTTTAAGTAAATAAAACACATCTTTCTCTTCAAAAATTGTCTAGCTGCTCATTCTTCTCCAATTTGTTAACAGGATTTCTATTTGTTAAATCAAATGTGGTCCTGAGGAATTGTTTAAAGGATAATTTCATCGTCATGTAGCTTAATATTGGTTTAAAAAATGGAGAACTTAAACTTTGAATGGCTAAGCAATTTTCTTTCTCAAAAACATAGATAGTAATGAAGCCACCCGGAATCAATGCCCTGCTGTGGTAAATAAGGAGAAATTGTATGGCTCTTTGGAAAAGTAATGTGGAATTGAAGGGTTTGGTGAGTAGGTGGTATCCCAACAATATCCTGATGGGATAAATGTGGAAAATTTATAATTACAGACTTGGAAGCATTTTTATTGCATACCGAACCGTAATTCCTGCATTGACTGTTCTCATCGAAAGTGTGCATTGCCGGGCTGGAGAGATGGTGCAGTGATGAAGAGCACCTGCTGCTCTCCCACAGGACCCAGCATCTAGTATTGGGTGGCCAACAGTTACCTAGGAGTTCCAGGAGACCCAATGCCCTCTTCTGGCCTCTGCAGGCACTGCATACATATGGTACACATGCATTCATCACACACACATACATACACATAGAATAAAAGTAAATCATTTAATGGTGTTCATTATTACACACATGGCAACTTCATACCAAAGTGCCCTGTGCGCCATTTCTCTATAT
This sequence comes from Psammomys obesus, assembly GCF_907164565.1. Taxonomy (NCBI): domain Eukaryota; kingdom Metazoa; phylum Chordata; class Mammalia; order Rodentia; family Muridae; genus Psammomys; species Psammomys obesus. The sequence continues at coordinate 15,360,819 of NW_026596095.1, read as the reverse complement.
GCATGATACCATCACTTGGCTCTCTTCCTCCAGCCCCCACACATACACAGCATTTTCGCCATCCAACTGTTAATATAAGCTGGCCATTTCCACACCTCACCTGCTGAGGCACACAGTACAAAATCAGGCTGCTTCATTTCTGCTCCCCAAAATTAACTGTCTTCCATGAAGTTGTTCTTGCTAGGTTTCTCTCCCTTCTCTGGTACTATTTAATGGGAAGTGAAGTAGCCACACGTTTTGAGGTTAGAGTCCTACACTTTATTATTTTGACCTTCTCGGCTTTCTCTACTCAGCCTTCTCTTATCTTCCAGTGTTTTACGTAGAGCTTGGATAGATGCTGTCTGCCCCTCAGGGAATGCACCTCAAATGAAAGCCCTTCGAGGTCTGTGAAATATTTCCCTGCTTCATGAGTGTTCTTTGCCTCATGGGGGCTCTGGATTAGGAGACATATGGAGTACATTGACGTGAGTGCTCTCCTGTCACTTACGGTGCAAATGTGCAGAGGAAGAGCTACTGGGAAGACCATTTCAAAGCCATCAGCACAAAGCCTGGAGCCAGGGCCAGATGGCAGGCTTGACTCACCTTGACCTGAGATGCGGCTCTTCAGCTATGGGGCCAGGCTAGTCGTTCTTCAGATGTCATCATGGCTGATGGAGCAGGTAACTGTAGCTGGGAGCAGCCACAGCAGTCCCTGCCGTGTGGCCTTTTCTGTTTCTTCTTCTCTCTTCCTGGGACCACCACCTAACCCATTTGTGACCCAGAACACTCTTTCTGCACTTTCTTGCACAGTCAAGTTTGGTAAACATACTCAGTGGTAGGGAATTGGAGAAGGTAGGCACAGGACCAGAGAGACAGAGGCAGGAGGCAGCTTTGCCAGCCAGTCTCTTGTCTCAGTAAGGTGTGGCCCATAGGCTAGAATTAGATAAGAGATGTAAAAACAGACTATTTTCGCTTACAGAATTTCATAAAACCCATTTGTCTTTTTAGGAAAATCAAAGCACACTTTTGGTTTTGGTTTTGTTTCTACCCAAAGAAACAAAATGAATGAAGCGTCCTGGCACTCTAGTTTGTTTACCTACTGGGTCAAACTGCCCGTCAAGGCTTCCTGGAGCTTACTCATCATCAGCCACACGAGAGTCCCCGCCTCACAGTCTGTTCACGTCGTTACCCAAATCCCACTTCCACCACAGTTCCCTGCCCAAGAGCCATCTCTGCCCTGAAAGGCTGTATCTCTAACCATGTCTGCCTGGAGTCATGGGCTCCCACCCCCTGGGCAATAATTGATATCTATTAGCTGTTCAGTACACCTGGGCTTCAGTACAACTTTATGCTTTTGGATTTTCAGTTATCAGATAGTAGACTTCTAAGACTGGCACCATATGTGTGGACTACAGTGAACACAGGTGCAATCCCATTTAAGAGCACACTGCCCCAATGTTTACGTGTGAGTCTCCACTACTCAGCTCCACCCCATCTTCCTTTCCCCCGAAAAACCCTTGATTCTAAATTTCTACTTTAGCGTTCGTATACCTTCCTTCTTTTAAAAATCTTTAAATTGCTTTAATTAGACACATTTGCATTAGAGAGTGATAATTTCATAGATGTGGATGACTCATTGGTTTTCTCTGTGACTTCGCCATATGTATTTGTACCCCACAATGTATTACTTAGTGTTTATTAGATTTATGTCCAAACCGACATGTGACTGACTTGCTGTTTGTATTTCTGAGCAGTGTTTCTCAGAACTGCTAGGCATCCTTTGCTATCATAGTGACAGGATGTTTTGTTTCCTAACTGGTACAGATTGTGTCACTGAGGACATTGTTGTATGTTTCAGCAAGGCTCAGACTGGAGAGTTTCTCTAAGCTGGAGTTTATACCTAAATGTGGGCTGAGGGTATAATGTCTATTTATGGTTTGGCTGTGGAGCATGGGATAAGCAACACCGCTCTCCTCAACAATTCTTATTATAGCTTTTAAAAAGTGTTTTCTAGTCAGGGAGTAAATATTTCTCATGGGACAGAAACTCATCATTCCTGATGGATAATGAAGCTGAACACTTCTCACATTTATTAGCTATGTGTGAGGTGCCCAACTCTTTTGTGTATTCTTTCCTCCCTGCACAGATAGTTCTTTTCCTAGTGGATAATGGGAAAATTTTATAAATTCTGGGTAGAAAATTTTTGTCGGTTACCAAACTTAACAACTACTTCCTTTGCCAGGCACGATGATGAAAGCCCTTAATCCCAGACTCAGGAGGCAGAGGCAGGTCAATCTCTGTGAGTTCAAGGCCAGCCTGGTCTATGTAGACAGTTTCAGGCTAGCTAGGGATACAAAGTGGAACCCTGTATCACAAAGAAACACTTTTTTCTCCCTTACGACTTATCATTTTATTTGCTTTATATTGTGGTTTTGTAAATCCAAAGTTTGTCTTTTTAATTAAATATATCTTTTCCCTTATAATTTCCTTTTCTCTCTTTTTTTTGCAAGTGTTCAAAAATTCTTCCTTAATCAAAGGTGATTAAAAAAAAAACTCTTTTAAGATCTTGACATCTTACCCACAGTGTCTTGTATGCTAGTATGAATACCAACTACATTCACAATAATAGAAACATGAGGGCAATGGAAATGTGCTCAATGTATGAACAAAGGTGGTTATTTGAAAAGAATAACTAACCACATATATGTTTCCTTTTTGAGGCTATAGAATATTCTGGAGTTGTTAGGGATGGCTATACTATAAACCACTGAATCGTAAACATCAAATTGGCAATGTTTGATATGTGAATTTTATCTCAAAATTTGTCTTCACTTCTGGAACTAAATAAAAAATTTGAAACACAGCTCAGTCCTCCTTTAGTGAGATCACAATTTTATTTTTATTTTATTTTATTTTAATTTTATTTTATTTTTCACATTGAAGCCTTTAGTACTGATTTTTAGAAAGTAACACAACAGCCCAGTGTCACCCACTGCTCTGTGATGGCCAAGTCTCCGTACAGATGTGGTTTTCTGTTGGGACCCAGGCTGATTTCTCCCAGTGCCAATAATCTATATAACCTAATATCACTTAATATTAACTATTGGCATTTCAGTTTTCTTTCCTCCCTGTTGTTTTTCTAACCCAATATGCCTAGATTCTGTTGTATTTTGTTTCAACTCAGCACACTCCACCACTGAACCTCATGTCTAGCCCTTCATTACTATTTATTCTTCCATATAAATTTTACGGTGACCTTTGAGGTCACACGTGAATACACTTACAGAGATGTTGAGGTTTTTATTGGTTTATTAAAGTTATAGATTAATTTTGGAAGAATTTGATGTCTTAACATTGAGTTTTTTACGACACAAATATGGACTACCATCCCATGGATCTGGGATACCTTTCAGTTAAGTTTTATAACTTCTCTTCTATAAGCCCTCACATTTGTTACTTAGATTTTTCCTAGGCACTGTCTGTCTGTCTGTCTATCTGTCCATCTGTCTGTCTATCTATCTGTCTATCATCTATCCTTTTTATGATACTACATTGTGCATTTTATGCCATGGCAACTGTTTACTTTTATTAAATTTTATTCCTAATAATTCACTGCTTTTAGGATTTGGATTTTTGATTTGTTCACAGTTGCTAACACTGTATGGTGTTCCTGTTGTTCTCTTCATGGGGAAAATTTTAAATTACTCACTAAATTTCTGTAAGATTATAGAATCCTATAAATTTTTATTTCTTGATTTTTTTGAGTAATATTTTATAAAAAAAATATTGCCTTACTGATGTTTTCACGCTCATTGACATACAGCATCTCTAATATTTTAAAATTTATTTACTTAATTTCACGTGCATTGATGAGAATGTCAGATCCCCCGGAACTGGAGCTACAGACGGCTGTGAGCTGCCCATGTGGGTGCTGGGAATTGAACCGGGGTCCTCTGGAAGAGCAGCCCGTGCTTCTAACCACGGAGCTGTCTCTCCAGCTCCGTTTCTCATATTTTATTAGCTTTACAAAAGACTCTATAGTGTATTTTCTCCAGATTTTTTTATTCCTACTGTAGTTTTTCGCCTCTGCTCTCTCAATTAAGTTTGCGCGCAGTTTGTCTGAGTTGTTCTTTTGAAAAAGTCAGCGATTAATTTCGTTGATCCTCCTGTTTAGTTTTCTAAGCTGCATCTCTGTACGTATATGTGTGTGTGTGAGTGTGTGTTGTGTGCACATGTGTTGGTGCGTGTGTGTGCGTGTTTATATGTGTGAGAGCTAGCACATGCCTGTTAGGCACCCTCGTGGAGGTCAGAGGACAACCCCAGGTGTCTGTCCTCAACTTACGCTTTGTTTGAGGTTAGGCTTCCTCACCATTGTGTGCTGGGTTAGGGGTCTCCCAGCTACCTTCAAGAGCATCAGGTTCCAGCTTCTGTGGATTCTGGGATGGGACCTCAAGTGCCCCGTGCTCGTACGGCAAGTGCTTTGTCCTCTCAGCAATCTCTAGCCTCAAAGTGAGTATTTTTATGTAAATTTCTCGTGTGTGTTTTGTTCTTACTTTCAGCCTTTTTCTGTTTCCCACAATGCCCAGTTTATGCGATGCAGGGGATTGGACCTAGGGACTCCTTCATGCTAAGGAAGCACTTTACCAACTGGACGACATCCCCAGCCTTCTCTTTGAAGCGCTCTCTCTCTCTCTCTCTCTCTCTCTCTGTGTGTGTGTGTGTGAGATGCTGGGGATAAAAATCAACTAATGTATACAAAGTTAGAAGTGCTGGGACTTCTTGGTTGCCTGACTATGAATCTAATGAAGAGATTTTTCTTTTCTTTTTTCTTTATTAATTACACTTTATTCACTTTGTATCCCCCCCTATGGTTCCCTCGATCCTCCCATCCCAATCCCTCCCTTCCTCCCCCCTCTGCATGCATGCCCCTCCCCAAGTCCACTGATAGGGGAGGACTTCTTTTCCTTCCTTCTGATCCTAGTCAATTAGGTCTCATCAGGAGTGGCTGCATTGTCTTCTTCTGAGGCCTGGTAAGGCTGCTCCCCCCACCCCAGGGGGAGGTAATTAAAGAGCAGGCCAATCAGTTCATGTCAGAGATAGTCCCTGTTCCTGTTACTATGGAACCCACTTGGATACTGAACTGCCATGGGCTACATCTGTGCAGGGGTTCTAGGTTATCTCCATGCATGGTACTTGGTTGGAGTATCAGTCTCAGGAAAGACCCCTGTGCTCAGATTTTTGGTTCTGTTGCTCTCCTTGTGGAGCTCCCGTCCTCTCCAGATCTTACTGTTTCCTACTTCTTTCATAAGCTTCTCTGCACTCTGCCCAACAGTTGGCCATAAGTCTCAGCATCTGCTTTGATAGTCTGCAGGGCAGACCCTTTCAGAGGCCCTCTGTGGGAGGCTCCTAACTTGTTTTCTGTTTTGTTCTTCTTCTGATGTCCGAGATTTTTTTTTTTTAATCTGTAGTAACAGTTTCTGCCTATCAGTGTATTTTATCTGACATTTTTTTTTTACAGCTGCATTAGCTTTCCTTTTGTTATTTTTTTAATGTATCTCTTCCCACCTTTCTGTGTTCTTTCTGTATTTTCTGCACTCTTAGGCTCTAGAAAATGCATATCACTACTTTAGAAAAATTTTAAATTAGTATTTACTTCACATGTATGGGTGTTTTGCCTGAATGTATGTATGCATATCACTTGCTTGCGTAGTGCCTGTGGAGGCCAGAAAAGGAAATCTGATATCCACGGAGGTCAGAAGAGGGTGCTGGATCCTCTAGAACTGGAGTTACAGACTGTTGTGAGCTACCATGTGGGTGCTAGGAATCGAACCTGTATTCTCTGAAAGACCAAGCTAGTGCTCTTCACTGCTGAGTCATCTTTCCAACCTCCATATAACTACTTTTAATGCAATCTATCTTTATCTTTTAACTGAAGCATTTTTTTTAGAAAAACCAATATAGTTGATAGTTATTTCAACCATCATAGTTTGTCCTTTGTGTTTATTCATACTCATCCTTCCTTATTTCACTTTCTTTTGTAACGTGTCATTGTTTTAATTCTGCTAGTTTCAAATTTTAAGGAAATGTCTTAGACATTTTATTACAGTCCAAATTAAAACCTCCCTTGTTACCTGGCCAAATTACAGATCTAAGAACTTGCTAATGTCAACTAATCTTATGACTTATATAATGTTTGTATCTTCACTTGTGTATTTTCTTAGCATGTTTTGCCTTCATGTATGTGCGTGCATCATGTGAATCCCTGATGCCCAGGGAGGTCAGAAAAAGGCGTCAGATCCTCTGGAACTGCTGTCACAGATGGTAATGAGCTGCCACGTGGTGCTGGAAGCTGAACCCAGAACCTCTGCAAGAGAAGCCAGTGCTCTTAACCACTGACTCTTCAGCCCCTAATATATTCTTTTTTCAATTGACAAAACACACAGCATGATGTTTTCAAATATGTATACATTGTGACACGACTAAGGAAAGTTAAGTATTGACTTATATATTCATTTTTGTGGTGAGGTCATTTAAAATTTAAAATTTTCAAGCGTTTAACATGTCGTTGATTATAATCGCCGTGCTGCACGGTAAATCTCTTGGACTCCTGTCTAACTGAAAATTCACATTCTTTGACCAACGTCCTTTTCTACTCTCTCCCCAATGCCACCCACTGAAAATCGCCATCCTTTCCTCTGCCTCAACAGACTTGACACACACAAGGGGATGATGTGGTACTTGCCCTTCTGCATCTGGCTTATTTTGTGTAAATCCATGCCCTCTGGGTTCAGCCTTATTGCCATAAATAAATAAATTATGATTAATTGAATGATGCACTCTGGGATTGCTCTGGCAACTTTATACAGCTAGTGTTGTTCAGATTTAGCTAAGAATCTACTTCTTACACTTTCGAGGTTTTTTGTGATGATCTCTAGATTTTTGTTTTAAAACTTTTTTACATTGCAAGGCATCCATGTACCAACGTACACAAGGTTTTCATTCTGTATCATATTGATTCCATTGTTGTTTTTAGTCAGATGCCTACAAATCCACGTATTTATACTTTATAGTTTGTTCTTTTTTACTCTTGATAGTAGCCATTCTACTTGGGGCGAAATGGAATATTAAAGTTTTAATTTGCATTTCCCTGATGGCTAATGATGTTGAACAGTTTTTTTTAAATATTTGTTGGTCATTTGTTCCCCTTCTTCCACGAACTACGGTTGTCAGTGTTTAAATTTTGAATTGTGTATTCTACATAAAAATCTCCCATCCAAGGAGTATTTCGGCAAAGATGTATATAGACAGTATGTAGGTTATCTTTTCACTCTGGCAATTTTTTCCTTTACTGTTCAGAAGCTTTTTAATTTCAGACACTGTGATCTGTCAGGTATCTAAGTTATCTCTTGTGCTATTGGGGTAGTTTTCAGGAAGTGCTTGTTGACGACTTTATCTTGAATGCTTTGCTTGAGCTGTTCTCTAGTGGTTTCAAATTTTCAGGTCTGACGTTAAAGTTTTAGTCCATTTTGAATTGATTTTTCTGAAAAGTGAGAGCTTCACTTTTCTGTATGTGGCTTTATCAGCTTTATTGGCATCACTGGTTGGAGAAGCTGTCTTTTTCCAATGTAAGAGTTTTTCAAATTACATTTTTAATTATGGTGTGCGTGTGTGAGAGACAGTGCATGTGTGAAGCCAGAGGAAAACTTGCAGGAGTCAATTCTCTCCTTCCACCATGTCGGTACCAAAGAACAAACTCAGATTGCCGGGCTTGATGGCAGGGGCCTTACCCACTGAGCCATCTTACCATCCTCATTGTAAGTGACACCTTGGTTGGAAATATGTGGCTGTCACTGTTTGTGCTTATTTTTTGATCTCCTAGTCTATTGCATTGGTTAACATGCCTGCTTTGGGCAGGTACCATGCAGTTCTTGTTACTCTGGCTCTTAGTATATTTAAGATCAAGTTTCTCCATGCCTCCAGCATACTTTCTATTTAGAATATCTGTGGATATATTTAGGGGTTTCCCTGCTTCTGTATGAATTTTTAGAACTCTTTTTCCTAGTTCATTGAAGAATGTGATTAGAATTTGGTGGGGATTTCATTGAATATATTGAAGTTTCAATGACATTTTAATTTTTACAGTGTTGATTCTGCTAACTCCATGAGCATAGGAGGTTTTTCCATCTTCCAGTACCATCTTGAATTTCTGTCTTCGGTGATTTGAAGTTTCTGTGACTCTTTCATCTCCTCCATTAAGATTACTCCTAGGCATTTCAATTCTTTGTATGGGCTATTATGAACGGAATACCCCTCCCTCAATTTCTATCTTGAAAAATTCATTTTTAGTATATAAAAAAGCTTCTGAGTTCTGCATGTCGACTTTGTATCCTGCTACTTTCCTGAAGATGTTTACCAGATCTAAGAGTTTTGGATTGAGCCATCCGGGTCTTTTAAGTATAAGATCCTATCATCTACAAATAGGATGTGTTGACTTCAGTTCCTATTTGTATACTTTTTATATCTCTGTCTTGTCTTACTTATCTATCTAAAGCCTTGAACATTATCTTCAATAAAAGCAGTGAGTGTGGGCACTCTTCTTCTTGATCTTGATTTTAGAGGAAATGCTTTGAAGATTTTCTCCATTTAAAATGATGACTACAGGATAGTCATTCACAGTCTTCAGTTTGTTGAGATGGGAGGCTTTTTTTTTTTTTTTAAGGTTCATCGGGACTGCTATCAGAAGGAAATATTGAACTTTGTCAAAGGTCTTTCCAGGATCTATTGAGATGACCACGTGAGTTTTCCTTAAGTTTGTTTATGTGTTGGTACATTTTATTGATTTACAGATATTTAACCGCTCCTGCATCCCTGGAGATACAACAAACTAAGACATGCTATACGGATACTATTTACAAAAAAATATATTTATCTTAAAACAAGACCTGATCAGATGGCCCAGAAGGTAAAGAAGTTTTCTGTGCAAACCTGGTGACTCAAGCTTCATCCCTGGCACCCACATAAAGGTGGGAAGGAAAGAACGGCTCCACAAAGTTGTGTGCACACACTAATAAAATCGGTATTTTTAAAAGAAGTTTTACATCTGCATACCTTCTTGCCTTAAAAACATCATTCAATTTCTAAAAGAAATTTTACATCTCGGTACTTTCTTGGCTTAAAAAATATCATTCCATTCCTTCCTGGCTTTGGAGTTGATGGTGAGAGCTCTGAGCTTACTCACGTGTGTTCTCCTTTGTAGATAAGTTGCCATTTTCTCTCATAGATTTTAATATTGTTTCTTAGCTCTGTTTCTGACATCTTGGCTGAACAGTGCTGTGGAGAAGTTCTACTCTGATCATGTCTATTGGATTTTTGCAGGTTGATAAATTTTTCTGCTATAATTTCATGGAATGGATTTTCTGCATCTTCCATATTTATCTTAACTTTTTTTTTTAAGTCCATGGATTCTTTGGTTTGATTTTTTTTTTTTGGTAGAGCTCCAGATGTGGACATTGTGGTCATTCTCACTTACTTATTGATCCTCATTGTTGTTCAAGCATGATATTTTCTCAATATTGTATGAGAGCCCTTACATTTTCTGTTTTGCTTGGTCAAATCTATTAGTGATGTTTTCCACTGTGTTTTTAATTTGGCTCATTGGTTCCCCCCCCCCCCCAACATTTTTATTTTACTTGCTTCAAAAACCTCAACTTCCTTTATGAAGTTTCTTCCATGTTGGTAACTTTCTCAGCCATGTTGATGACGCCTCACCCACTTTGCTAACGTTTGCTTTTATATTGCTCACATTCCTCTCTGAAGTCCCGAATTGAGTCTGTCTGCTTTTATGTATCCCCTGTGAGGCTGTTGGTCATTTGTAGAAAACCTCTTAAAGTTTAATTTATCTATTTTATGTCTATGGGTGTTTTATTTGCATGTATGTCTGTGTACCACATGTGTGCCTGGTGCCTTCAGAGACCAGAAGAAGGCATCAGATCCCCTGAGACTAAAGTTACAAATGGCTGTGAGACAACAGGTGGGTCCTGAGAATCCAATCTGGGTCCTCTGGAAGAGCAGTCAGTGATCTCAACTGCTTAGGCATCATTCTAGTTCTCACTGGTCACTTTTAATAATAAACTTTTGCAACACAAACCTGGCATTTTGCTCATTTCAGTGTCTTCAGCTTAGTAGTTAAAGGAGTTATGATCTTTTGGAGGAATCATGTTGCCTTGTGAACGCGTGTGTATGAGTGTGTGTGTTTGTGTGTATGTGTGTGTGTGTGTGTGCGCGCCAGTTGCTCGGGGAAGGCGAAATGTTGGAGGCTAGATTGTCACTGTCATTGCCTTTAACATCCAATATTCCCAGCAGTCTCCCATCTGACTTCAAGTCAGGCCTGACCCTGCTTCTCTTCCACTTTCAGGGTGGGACAGCTGCAGATAGGAATTCTGTCCCTGCCGTTTAGACCCTGGGAATCTCCTTTCTTCTCTCTCTTTCTATGAGCTCTACAAGACAGTGGTCTTCCCTTTATGAGAAAGGATGCTAAGCCTCTAGGATCATATTGTAATACAATTTTCTTTCTTTGTGCACAGACTAGTGCTTGACGCTCCATTGTTATATGGCCCTTTCCACCCCACCCCTCCACAGAATGTTCTAGGAAAGACAGTCTGCTTCTTGCTTTAATGTGGTACCTAAACAAAAGTGACTGTCTGACTCACCTGCAGGTCATAACCAGCAGTTTTCTCTTCCCTTTTTGAACTGCCTGATGTCTGTCCCAGTCTCTAAACTTAAGCCCCCACTGTAGCTAATACCTTCCTCATTAGTGAAATGGTGAGAATGTGATGTGACTGTTTACAAGGTCTCTTGTCCACTCCAGTCCACTAATTATCTCTTGTTTGCTCATTGTAGTGCCCAGAAGGGATGATCAGGTCCTCGTTTGCTTGTTTGTTTGCTGTTTTAAACCATTACATGCATAATTAAAAAAAAAAATACTGTTGCTGGGATGGGCAGAAGATGGCTGGAGATGAAGGAATGATGGAGAATTATTATTCACAGGGCTGTAAAGAAGTTCTCAGAAGAGAGGATTCCCGCTTTCTGTGTTTTCTTTCTATTTCTAAATTAATTAACTTGTTTATTCTCATAGCTGGACACACTAATGGCTAGCTTATTGCACAAAGCATCATGACTTATAGGCACTTGAGTTCAAAGGGGCTTCAGACAAAGTTTAGTGCAACAAGCTAATTTGTGCAGGAATCCTCTCCGAAACACTCTCAGTGGTAAATTTACACTCGGCCTTAGATAATTCCAGTGACGGATTTCTTACTACCTCACTTTTGTGAATGTTCTTGGAATGTGATGAAATTTTTTTAACTTGAAAACTCTGCTCATGTTCACTACTAACCACATGATTGTTCTGAATGAAATAAGCCTATGATACTCTGAAGGTTCCCTTTTGCGAGCTTTAAAACAAAAGGCCCATGAGACAGTAAGGCACGTTTAATATCAATGCAACAACTCTCTGCCTCAACACTCTTGGAGATCTCCTCGTTGTGTGAACGACCTCCGAGTAGGGCCATCCTCATAACTGTTACCCCTTTCAGACTCTTGCTTTGTGAGGGCACGCCTACATGCCCCCCCCCCGACAAAAGTGTCTAAACAAGAGAGTTGCCACTCCTTATTCTGGGCAAAGGGGATAATAACTTCAACAAAAGGAAGACAGACCAAAATATTTGTTAACCAACAATTGCTCCTGTTCATTGGCTAGGCATTTTCGGGGTGCTAGGAAATCGCTTTGTTCTCAAAATTACCTTGACTGCAATAGCTCCTTCTATCTCCTTCATATTTGCATAAGGAATCTACCGCCCACATGCCTGGGTCCATCTGCATCACAGCTCTAGGAAACTGGGTTTTTTTGGAATACCATTTCTCTGTTTTACTTGGCAATGTGCCTGGCAGTGAAGAGCTTTAAATTTGGCATCTGTCATTGCATCTCTCGGTCTAAATTATATCGTGCTATATGCAGTGAAGAATACCGCACAGGGGAAATCAACAGTGGATCGTGAGAGTGGTCAGCTTCACGTTACCATGTGCTTGCGTGTGGCTGTTTAGAACTCCTTAGCCAGATGCTTCCGGTAGTCTTCCAGAAAGGGAAGAGCTCAGTGTTACTGGGATCCAAAGGCTCTGAGGAAAGTGTGCAAAAGAGTACATAAATCACCCGGCGCGTTCATTTTATTTGTGTGAGTTCACCAACCTCACTGTGGGTGACCGGGCTCTGTGGCTAGCCTCTCTCATTTCTGCTCTCTACGCCTTCGAGGTACCGTCCATCTAGATCAGACCCTGCAATCATTTCACACACTCCCCTAACAGCATCCTCAGGACCTGTCATGTATTTTCATGCGTTTGCTCTATTATCCCTCCCTGCTTGATGCTCACGGATAATTGATGATGCTTTAGTTAATCATCCTTCTCCCTCTTTTGTTCACCAGGTACCTCAGCCTTCAAGGGCCTTCTTTATGGAGAATCAATGCCTCTCGTAGGTAATTGATCACCGTAGACCCAGGGACACTTAATTCATCCTGGAGGGTGGGTAATCATCATGAATAATCACGATGCTGTGGCTTCCATACTGCATGAGTGCAAGCAAGTGCTGGATCGTCTCTTGTTGGAAACGCCAGATGTGTCTACGGAGGACAAGAGTGAGGACCAGCGGTGCAGAGGTGAGGTTCTGAGGCAGCAGGTTCAATGCCTGCACCCTGGCTGGAGTGACACATTCTCCTCTCTGCCCTATTTTTCTTCTCCTGGCAGATGACTACCGAGAGATGAGTGGATTTCCAGGACATGAATGGGAAGGGCTGCAGGCTGATGGGCAGGGAAGAAGCCCACTTTGTTGCAGAGAATTGCTGTCAGTTCTAATTTTAGGCTTCAGTAAACATGAGGCTACAAGAAACAGTTTAGTTCAGGAAAGAACAAAGGGTCCAAGTTGGCTGGTGCACACAATTTCAATTATTAAAAAAATTGAAGCAACTTCTGAATGGTGGCACATACTTTTTTTCAAACAAGAATTTTGTGCTTCATCAGTTTCCATAGGCTTCTGTGGCTTCCATAAATATGTCATCTCACCAGCATGGACAGGCTCTGTTTTCTTGGTCACCAACAAACTCCTCATGCCATTTGTAAAATACACTCACCGATCTAAAGAAAGACTCTTTACATCATGAAATCATGATCTGGATTTTTGCCTGCTTCTTGGTTTATGCTGTTTGTAGTTGCAGATATTGCTTGAGCAATGTCAATCACAAAATCTAGAAAGCTACAAAAGAATCATTTCTTCTTTAGCCAGATTTAGAAGGGACACCCTTTTTATTTAGGTGCTTTTTAATTGATCAAATAATTGTCCTTCCATTTGTTTAAGTTATGTTCTTCATATGAGCTTTTAATATTTTTTTCCTGTGTACTTTTAGTCTTTTGGTGTTTCATTTAAGAAAAAGATACCTGAGTAAAAGATACTCTAACAAGAAGGTCCCAGGAGGGGCTTTCCCTCATTTATGGTATACGGGCACATACATAACTCCATCTCTTTCCTCCTTGTTCCTGCAAGCCTGGGAAATGGAAAAAGAGCTGAGGTGCAAACTGAAATATAGTACAGATTTAAAACCTGTGTTTTAGGAGTGTCTTGTATTTCAGGGTGCTCCACTGGCCTGTTTACAGTTTGGCATGGAGATAGGGTGTGGAGGAGAAAAAAAATGATTAGTAAAGAATAAGCTATCTCTCTCTCTCTCTCTCTCTCTCTCTCTCTCTCTCTTTCTCTTGGTTTTTTGAGACAGGGTTTCTCTATGTAGCCTTTGTTGTCCTGGACTTGCTTTGTAGACCAGGCTGGCCTCGAACTCACAGTAATATGCCTGCTTTTGCCTCCCTGAGTGCTGGGATTGCAGACATGCGTGCCACCATGCCCAGCTAAGAGTAAGCTTTCTCTAGGCTGGGCTGTCATCCCTGCATGGGATGACAGAGTGGTCTCAAGAGTTTGAGACCACTGGCCTGCCTTGTCCTACTAACAGCAATAGATGAAGGCAGAAAGAGCATTCTCCAATACTGTGAAGAAATTAATCAGTGCACAGCACAGTGAACCCAGAGATAGGATTTCCATTGTCAAGTAGCTGTTCTTCACTCTTTGTGTCTAGATGATTTACAGTCAAACTGAGACACTGAGGAAGGAAAGGGACATTATCTGTAAGTCCACTTGGACCACACAGGACCATTCCTGCCAGCAGCCATCTTACTAACTCATTGAAGAAATTTGTTCTGCACGTAGATTGCATTTCCAGAAACTGAAAACTGTTCACTAGCAGTTTCGTGGACAGATTTTGTAGTCAAGTGTAAGCACATTGGTCCTTACTTCTAGGGCTCTGCATCCATGAGGATGCTACTGCAGAGTAAGGGCCCAAGAGGTGCTGAGCAGAGAGCCACAATTTCGATGGGATGCCAGAGACAGAACCATCTTCAGTCATCAACACTGCTTACTCATTGTGTGGAGCTCTGAATGCCAAGCTGTCCTTTCCTGTCTAGAAACTTCCTTACCTTTGCCCATCTGGTGGCGAGTTCACATAGCTATCCAGGACCAAGACAGGCTTCAGGCTTTCTTCCTTCTCTCCCTTCTGATTCTGCTCTTCTTTCATGTCCCATTTTCTCTGTTTAGTATGTCTCATGTATACATAATGCTACCTCCATCTTTTAACCATTACAGTGTGCTCCGATTGTAGTGGGACTTTAAAAAGGGTTGAGATAGGAAACCTGATAGCTGTGTTGAGGATGCTTCCAGCCTAGGAAGGAGGGGAGATGTGATTTCAGAACAGTGGGATGCAGCCTGAAGGAATTAAGCATGTGTGGGTCTGGAAGTGCATGGAAGAGGCATTTCAATTGCACTGGAAGGTCACGATGAGTTAAGAGGAAGAGGCAGTGTTTGTTTTGAGTGCCAAAACCAATAGGCCTGAGTTTGGCTATCAGGCTTTGCAGATAGAACAATTACAAACAGAACAGAATATGAAAAACTAAAGAATAAAAAAACAAAAACAAGAACAAAACAACAACAACAAAAAAAAAACAAGTCATGAAAAGTATTGTTCCAGTCTATTTTGTTAGAAAAGGGGGGAGGCAGTCAGCAATAGAAAAGATTATGAGAGTGGGCTGAAAACCTCAAAAGGAAAAGGAAAGAGGAGAGGTGTTTTAGGAGCTAAAGGATGTGATCGTTACCCTGAGTCGGGGAGGGAGAGAAAGCAAACATCTGGAAGGACAGGCTTCAGACTGGGGCGACACAGCATGCGGTGGTCCCATTCATCAAAACAGCAGCAGAGGGAAGTGGAATTAGAAAACTGCTGATTGGAGGGATTCTAGCCATCTCGAAAACATGGCCCTGGCAGGCCTTCCCCATCTCCCTGATTCTCTATGCCTTGCTAAAACCATTAGATTACATCCCTGAAGTTATTCCCCAAGGTCTATTCCCTTATTTAGCCACTTCCTCCTGCTGAGGCTTACTACCAGGGTCCAGCTTTCAAAGTACTAAAGTCCAGCAATCAGAAGCTCCTTTTGGCTCGCCTAATTAACATGCCAAATTAAGACTAAAGCTGGAAGGTCAAGGTGGTGTGCACCTGTAAGCTCAGCACTCTGGGAGGCAGAGGCAAGTGGGTCTCTGTGAGTCTGAGGCCAGCTACTCAGAGAAACCGTATCTCAAAAAACAAAAACAAAACAAAACCTTATCCTAACACAGGATTTCCTCCTTTACCTTTGTAAGGCCCTGTTTTGCTATACACCTATGTATGTCTGCCTCCTCTGGCCCCCCTCCAGGATGGATATCCCTGCCCCCTCTCCATTGCCTCCTTCTTGGTCTCCCTCATCCTCCGTCTTTTGTGTCTGTCTCTTATTCCCTGTCCTCTGTCCCTCTGGGACCAAACCAATCTTTTTTTGTGCTGAGAACTTGTTCTTGGGTGCTCTGAATTAACACTTGTCCTTACACTGATGAATTCAGTTTGGAATATGTTCAATAAGAAACCCAAGACAGAGAGAAGTCTATAGACAACCTTGTTCAGAACCCTGGGACATCACATGTACTTCAAAACTGAGAGTGTTTCCCTTACGAGGAAGGTCCTGTGGAGCATGAACCATGAATTACAATCATAGTGAAGCAGACAATGGGCCTCCCAAGACGTGTAGTACTTCTTACTGTGAAATCTTGAGTGTCAGGTAAGACAGTCCTACTCAGATGCTGTGGTTTGGATGTCAAAATTAGAGGGAACACTTCCAGTTTCCAGAGCTTGTGTGTGTGTGTGTTTCTGGAGTTTGGACTGTAAACCAGAATAGTTAAGAAGGGTTCTCGCTGAGAGACTTAACACAGTTGCTAATGTGGAATGAGCCCACTTCACAATTAACTGGCATCACCGAAAGTCCTGTTTGTGGGATTGTGCTTTTTGTCTGTATTCAAGTATCAATCAGCGCTGAAAGGGTGAGACAGGCCGAGGTCTTAGAGAAGCAGAAGAGGCTGAACAAATTGATTCCCTTCTCAGGTGCCATGAGCTCCAAATGCCACTGCACTCTAGCCCTGTTCTCACTTTACAGGGGAAAGAACATTTCCTCCGTGCCTTTCTCTGATTCTTCATGCAGAGACACTCAAGTGGTTCCCTTCCTGTTAAAAACCGTTCTTAATGCCTGACTACCCCAATTTACCTGTAGGGCAGAGCAGACTCACCCTTGACAGATAGCTCCTTGCTATTATTCTTCAAGGCAGCCCCAACAGCTTGGACCAGGCAGCAACAGATAGGAAAAGTGTTTTAGCCACTGAGGTGCTTCATCATAACACGGGGAAACTCAACAGCCCTTTCTTTGACTGCAATTTCCTCAACTGAACTCTGACCTTTTCAGCTTCACTCCCCAGCGAGCTAAGGACCCTGATCCAGGAGGCAAAGGAAATGAAGTGGCCCTTCGTGCCTGAAAAGTGGCAGTACAAACAAGCCATGAGCCCAGAGGACAAAACAAACCTGCAAGATGTGATTGGCGCCGGGCTGCAGCAGTTGCTGGTAGGGAGAGTCTCACCACCTGTCGCCTCACATCCCCAAGTGAGGCATTTAGACTCTAAGTGGTCTAGCAGATTAAATTTCTCTGAGGTACAAGAGAGCTCCTACTCTTATGGTCAGCTCTGCCAGGTTGACTAATGTGGGGAAAATAGCTATTTCAAACACGTCGTTTTCCTGCAACCCCTGGTGTGAGAAAGAAAACCTAATGCGAGTGTAAAAGGGTGGGTGTAGGGTACGTTCTGAATCCTGTTGCCTTGAAATAGTCCCGTCTTCTTGGCGAGCCGGAGTTGTTGCGGTTCTACCGTGCTTCAAAACATTTCTGTTTTGAAAGGATATTTTCTAGATGTTGGATAATAATAATAATAATAATATCATTATTATTATTTTTAAAAGGCTTCCCCATCTCATCTTGATGTCTAAGCTATTGATCCACATCATGCTGCTCCCGCCTACCCTTGCAATCCTGTTCACTCTCTTAGCTCCTCATGACTAAGGCTGTTCCGGAAGAGTCAAGTCAAGGTCATGGATGTACTTAGTCCTCACCTCACATGACAGAACCCAACTAAACCAGTGGTTCTCAACCTGTGGACTGCAACCTCCGGGGTCACGTGTCAGTTATTTACATTACGGTTTATAACAACAGCAACATTACGATTTTGCAATGGAGCCATTTTATGGTTGGGGTCACCACAGCATGAGGAACCATATTAAAGGGTCACAGCATCGGGAAGGTTGAGAACCACTGAAGAACTGATGCCTCTATCCTGCATAAGAAGGGACACTAAGGACAGTACGGGGTTCATTAAAATATAAGTTAGGGAGATCTGAGAGGAGTGATGGAGAGGAACGGGAAGTGAACATATGATCAAGGTATAATCTATGTACTGGTTTCCAAAGAACTGGTAAAAAAAAAAAAAAAAGTAACTTTTTTTTTTAAGAACAGCATAAGAGAGAGGTCAGATGTCCCTCAGGTAGCTAGGCCTGACCGTTAGCAGTCTTGGCGCCTAAAAACAGACCAATCATTTTAAAGGTCAGCTTCCCTAGAGACTACCCGCTTGTGTTGTGTTCCTCTTACTCAATCCTGTAATGCCAAGGCTTGAACTACCCCACTGGCGTTTTTGTTCCTTTAAAAACCTTGATCTCCCAGGGCTGGGGGTCGCTTGCCCGTATGTCTTTGTACAAGGCAGCCACCCAGCTTGAGCTTGTAATAAAAAGACCCTCGTGTGTTTTTAAAAAAAAACAAAAACAAAAACAAAAACAAAACAGCATAAGAAGCCAGCTAAGGCTCAAGACCTTATCTGAGTTCCATGGAGAGTTAAAAGGAGTATCATTTTCGTTTGTGGCAGCATTGCTTTTAAAAAAAAAGTTTTATTTATTTTTATTTTATGTGTATGGATGTTTGCATGCATGTATGTATGTTACCACAAGCATGCCTGATGCCTGCAGAAGCCAGAAGAGGGTGTCTGATCCCCTGGAACTGGAGTTAAAGATTATTGTGAGCTACCGTAGGGGTTTTAGGAACAGAACCCAGGTCCTGTGTGAGGGCAGTAAGTACTCTTAGCCACTAGCCCGTCTCTCCAGCCTCGTTTTTTTTTTTTTACTTTTTACCTTTAATTTCTCAGGTGATCATCAAAGAAATTTATTAACATAAATGTGTTTTTCCTCACATAAAATATATATGTGTGGAGATCAGGCATGAAAGTGATGTCAGCACTCCAGAATTTTTACTGGGCTTACAAGGTTTTATGTTTAGGGATTATTTCCCATGAATACATAAATAACGGTTTTTCTCCTGTTGAAGGAAAGGCTCTCGGGAATGATCCCTTAATCTATGAACACACAAGAACATCTCCAGGAATTCCTAGAAAGGGTAAAATAGGTTCAGTATGCTGGAGATTTTTGGCAGAGGAAAGGAAAACCTTGTACAGAATGAAGTAGTGACCTCTGGGTTTAAGTTTGTTTGGTAGCCCAGGCTAGCCTTGATCCTCTAGATCCTCCTTCCTCATTTTCCCACAGTGGAGACTTACAGGTGTGTGTCATCAAACCCATATAAAGTGGGGGATTTTAGAAAGTATGGTTGGTACCAGTGTAAATGTAGAATGAAATAGCAGCTGTAACTTGTATATTGTAGAGTTTACATAGGCACCGGATCTTGCTTATCAAAATAGCCCTGCAGTAAGTATTTCCATTACATCCGTTGGCCCAGGGAACAGAGAGTAAATGACAGCTCTGGACTTGTAGCCTCCTCCTCTGTTTCAATTCAGTTGTCTAACGGCAAGTCTAAGGTGAAGAACCTGAAACCCAAAGTCCATACTCAGACTGTGAAGACAATGGCTATGAGCTGTCTGCAGAACTCTTGGCAGCAACGGAAGCCTTCAGCGACTGTGCTTTCGAGTACAGTAGCCATTAGATAGAGAGCTCTGAACCCCTGAAATGGGCAGTGTGGATGAAGAACTGTATCTGTAGTTTTGTTGAATTCTTATATGTTTCTCTATCTATAGGATGTCAACAGACATTATGTTTGCCTGTTGAAGTTAAGTGTCCTTACTATATGAGAATCCAGGAACATCTCAGGGAAGTACCAGAAATAACAAGGGCTGTCATCATTCTGCTGGCTAATACACAAGGCACGCGGCAGTATTAGAGGGAGGCAGCGGCTATGTGCCCGAAAAAGTGGTGCTTATGATGAGACACCACACAACACACATCATGTGGGGCCTTGGGGATTCAAATTCTTGACCCCCAATCACTGATCTTTACTGGGGCAGAGGGCAGGATGTAGCTCTCCTTCCTGCATCCAAAGCTGGTGGTAACATCAGGAGAAAACAGAAGCTGCTGGGATTAAAGCTTGTCTCTGGGTTGGGATTTGCAGTGTGAATTAAGAGCAAAGCAGTTGGGCCGGAGAGATGGCTTAGAGTGTTAAGAACATCTGGCCGTTCTTCCAAAGGTCCTGAGTTCAATTCTCAGCAACCACAGGGTGGCTCTCACAACCATCTATAATGAGATCTGGTGCCCTCTTCTGGCACACAGGCACACATGCAGACAGAACACTGTATAAATAAATAAACAAACAAACAAATAAACAAACAAACAAATAAATAAATAAATACATAAATCTATCTTTTAAAAAAAAAGATGAGGAAAGCCGTTTGGGGGTTGTCTGAATCATTTCAAGAGTATACACGTCCTCCCTCCTACCAACTGTGGAAACAGGCAGTGAAAACAGAGGGGGTTTGTTCCCACTGAGCCGCCTTTAGTCCCTAATGGCTTTAATCTGGGAGCTTTCT
Organism: Psammomys obesus; assembly: GCF_907164565.1. Classification (NCBI taxonomy): domain Eukaryota; kingdom Metazoa; phylum Chordata; class Mammalia; order Rodentia; family Muridae; genus Psammomys; species Psammomys obesus. Next base: position 15,340,502 of record NW_026596095.1, on the reverse strand, counting down.
GAACTCTGGGCATCGTTTTTCTTTAGCTTACCCAGCAAGCTATAAATTAAGCAACCACACCTCCTCAGACTCTTAGGATGCTCTCCTTTTGTGCCAGACCCCAAGTGCACAATTGCTAAACCACTCTGTTTATATGTAGAGAGAACTATAGCTCTCCACGGGCCAGGCTTTCTCAAACTCTTACTGTTTTGGAGAGTGTAGCTCGTCAGGAGTGACTTGCTTTCATCAAGCATGCCGTCCACCTCACTGTCAGTCGGAGGAGCTTCATGCCCATGTCTTGAAAACCACCGAACTTTTAGTCTCTGAGCTTACAGGAAAAGCCGCTAAACACCTTAACCTGTCTTTTTCAGTTATTATTTCTTCTTACAGTTCATATATAATCCCAACATGAATTCTTCCCACAAAAAAAAAATCTTCCCCTTCAGCCTTCAAAAGTAGCATTTTTGTCTGTCAGTCAATCCCACCACCCAGAGAGCAAAGCAAAATGTAAAATGCTGGAGAAAAAAAAAGTAAGCTGCAGAGAACTCTTCTGCCATTTCTGAGCTGGTGAAATTAAGAGTCCTTTAGCATGGAGCTCTCTGCATGGCCACTTCATCAAGAACGGTTTGTGTGCTCTGCTATCTGGACAGCCCCAAGTTCCACCCTCCCTCCTCACCCTTTCCTTTCCTTCTCCCCCAGTCTCCAATCCTTTCCCCTTTGGTGTGTGGCCACCGACAGAAATTTATGACAGGGGCCAGCCTCCTTTACAGTCCACACAAAGCTCGCCCTCTTGAGAGACTTCGTCAGCACTCTCCCAGGAAAAAAAAAAACACCTGCAGGATGCTCTCTGAGAGACCTGGAGAGATGGGAGATTAATGTGGCTGTAATAGCCGGGCAGGGGTTTGGGTATTATGCCCTCTCCCCAGGTAGATGGATCTTTTCTGAGATGATACCAATTATTTATAGCTGAAACATCTGTTGATAACTGCAGCTGCCTTGTAAAACAAAGCATATCATGGGGTCACAGGCTACAGGGACCTAAAACCCTACCTCATGCTAGCTTTGGTCTATTCAGTATCACCCCAAGTCCATGGGTTACCGTCATCCTTAATGTCTCATCGTGCCATGGAAAACACTTTGTAAACACCGCGCTGTAGGCTTTGAAGCATTATTTCATCGCCATCGGTAATTTATATTCCAGCACCATTGTGCTGTGGGAAAGAGAGGGCGAACCTTTTTTGTTTTCCATTTAATTGTATATTGCCTGACACTTTGACCTGTATTATTAGTATCAGTCAGAAAAAGGATTTTCTCTCCCTCTTATTTAAAAATGAAATTTCAAGGGAAAGTAAGCGCTCCTTCAGCTCCTTTCACTCACAACAATGTTTACACTCCAAGAGGAGAAGATGAAAAGCAAGAGCAACTCTTTTTCAAGTGCCGGAGAAGGACACTGCAGTTTTTGAAAGAAAACACTACAGCCCTTATAGATATCATTCAGCCAAACCTTTGATGGAGTTTTCAAAACCCAGTGAAGGCATTTGGCACTGGCTTCTGTGGAGCCCCAGTCTGGGCTGCCGAGGCTGGCGCTAGCCAGGAAAGCCTGTCCTCGCTCCTCAAGTGTGGGAGGAAGACAGGTCCAAGTTGCTACATGGGTGCCTCTTTTGGGGGGGGGGGTGTTTCCAGCAACTTCCATTTTTTCTAAAAGTAACAGTCACTCCTTAATCAAAGAAAAATCTGAGAATCAAGCTCTTTAAAAAGGAGAGAGAGGGATGACCGGGTTTTTTGCATGTCTGTGGCGGTAGGAACAGAACTGATTGCTAGAGCCTGACTTTGAAATTCCCTGCATTGAGTTGCGGTTCAGTTGGTGGTACTAGACTGGGTAAAACTTCCTTGTCTCAGAGAGAGGGGAACCTGCCCTCAGCCTCAGCCACCCTGTTTCTAGCGTGGCTCCCTATGCAGGAGGTGGGGGTGTCCTCACGGTGTGACACAAAATTACAGTCGGAGAAGATAAAGCAGGCTCAGGGTGTATTCTTTGTTTTCTCCCATTTCTTTCTGTGCTCCGATGTGGGCAGTCTGTAGCTATTGTGCTACAGACCGGGAAAAAAAAAGATTTATGCTGCATAAAAGTGATTTGAAAAGACCCCCCCCCAAAAAAAAATGTTAAAATGTTTCCTAATGTTACTTTGAATGAAAAATCTCTGGAAGACTATTGGTACATTTGGCATCTAGAATATTTTTCTAAGGTGTCTCTTCAGATAACTTTAGTGCCTTTAACTTATTATTTGTGTGTGTGTGTGTGTGTGTGTGTGTGTGTGTGTAATACTTCTTGCGATACTGGAAGAGCATGAGTTGGTCATTTCGAGACCATGGGAAATAATTTTAAAATGTCTGCTGTGGGTTAGGCAAGATGACACAAGATTAAGGTCTGAAGTCTTGAATTCCTTTCCTGGAACCCAGTGGAAGAAGAGAAATTTGTCTTCTAATTCCCACGTACCTAATGTGGCAGGTACATGCTGAAAACCCTACACACAGACATACACATGTTTAAAAAATGTCTATTGTAAGCAACTTGGGAATGTCTATTGTAACCAACATAGAGAATGGAGGTAGATATTTGGAAATGAGGTAGGTAAAAGAAACCAAAATATAAATTGTAGACTTGGGTTTTTCAGCAGGACTGCTTTATTTAGGCTTCTTAAACACCTTTACCTCCCTTCCAACCCCCCACTCCCCCTGCCTAAGGTAGGAATTAAGTATGGCAAAGGGCTGTAGACCTCTTTATCTACTTCCTGCTGACTAGGGTCAATGGGTCCTTAGGTGATTATCAAACTCAGTCGCCAGGACACCAGCAGTCCAGTCCAAAAACCAACACCAAGCAGCAACACGAATGAGCCCGACAAGCGAAGGAAAGCCACAAGATTCAGCCGGATTGCCCAGACAAGTCCTCTGGAACGTTTCTCTCTGAGAAGATAAGTGTCAAAGCACAAGGACCAGCACTTCGATGTCAATCCAAAAAGTGATGCCTCCCTGCGTGTGGGACTCCATATTTCTCCTCTCTTCAGAGTCCACCCATGGATGTTCTCAGCTGGCCAAAGTCACCCCCCGCCCCCGCACAAGAGGGATCACAGCAAAACATCACCTGCCTTCTCACAAGCCAACCTCCAGCAAAACATCACATGACGAAACTGAGTCTTCAAACAAACCAGAAAAGTCCACTTCAATAAATTGATTAGAAAGTGAAATATCAGGTTCAAGAACGACAGTCCTGTGGCATAGTCACCAGCTTAGAGGGTTAGATACCATCTGTGGGAACAAGAGAGCCTCAGCCACAAATACACTCATGTTTAAAAGACATTCTTAAGACCAAACACAACTCATTTGTTCCTGTTGCCAGCTCTCCTATTAGAAAGCTTAGCTTATTGTCCTTTCAGTAATGATTTTCTCAAACTAGTTTTCCAACTTCAACTATGTGGTTTGGGCTTTAATAACGAGAACCTTTTTTATCTGTACGGGGAGGTGGGGGGGACAAGTGACCGTAGACTACAAATTCACCCACTTACTCAACCAAACCTCAGAGTGTCTCTGTGTGTTGAACACTTGGTATCAAACACTGAAAGCTGAAGGAGGTGGGGCGGGAGCTAGAGAGATGGTTCACTGGTTAGGAGCACTGACTGCTCTTCCAGAGGACCTGGGGTTAAACTGCCAGCACCCACATGGCAGCTCACACCTATCTGTAACTCCAGTTTCAGGGCTCTGATGCCCTCCCACAGACATATGAAACACCAATGAACATTACATTTAAAAAGATTATTCTGTTTTTAAAAAGAAGAAGAAGAAAGGTGAAGGATGGAGAAAAGCCAAGTAGCTTTTTACTTAGAATGAAGTGAGGAGGTGGCCCTTGCCCAAAGCCTGCATGTTGAAATAGTGTCTTCCACTTATCAACTACGTAATCTCTAAAATGACCAATAGATACTCTTCTAAATGTCGCATTGGCATCGTTACTCCCTTTTGCAGTAAGGAAATTAACACCCAGAGAAGTTTTCTAACACAGTCAAGGTTGTGACTTGCCCTCACCATATGACCATCTCTGCTTTTTCCATCCATGGTTTACCACAGACCCAGGCTGCCATTTTACATGTTGAGTTACCAGAGACTGGAAGGAACCATTACCCAGAGCCTACTATGACATACATCCTCAGTGACTCAGGACCTCCGGGTCCTGTCCATGATCTGAAAACTAGAGGGTGGGCCTTGAAAGAATCCGCTCTGGTCAGATGATGTGTCCAAGCTTTCAGCAGTTGTTAAATGTGGATAGGACTGAGACAGAGAGGGTGTACATCTCAGAAATGGAGAGTTACATACAGGTACATGCTGGCTGGGTTTTATTGCTGGGTGGCAGGGCACTTGCCTAGGGTGCAGAAGGCTTTGGTTCTGATCTTCAAAACATCAAACAAAACAAAACAAATTGTACTGCAAAATGTACAGAAGTATAAATAATAGCTCTGTTAGTAGTCAGAGTTCATTAGAGTAACAACTTATTTAACAGAGTTATATATACGAACATATATGTGGAATTTATTATTAGAATGACTGACAGGCTGTGGTCCAGTTAATCGGACAGTGGCTTCCTATGACTGTAAAGTTCAGAGACCTAGCCCATGAGGCTGGGTGTCTCAGTTGCTCTTCAGCATGTGCTGCAATCTGGAAGAAATAGGATCTAATGCCCTTAAAGGAATGGACTTTTGCCATTCGGGTTTTAGTTAGTTCCAGATGTAAGGAAGGTGACAACCAAGAATAGCCATCACAATAGCATGTGCTAGCCAGTGGCACGTGGGTGGTGAGCACTGCTGCCTCAGTCATGGTGGGGTTGGCAGAGATTTCCGAGTGCATGGACACTGGAGACAGAGCTGTGCGTGTTTCCTTGACTTCTTCTCCCGGGCATCTTCTAGACATCTCAGACTCACCGGCCTCCTCTGCTTACATCCCAGATACAGTCCTCTTTAGACTCCAGTGAATGGTACCACCAGCCAGCCATTCAGTAACATACTGGAAACCTCAGTCATTCTTGCCATTTTTCCTCTCTCTTGCCTGCCAGTAGCTTTTGCTTATAAATATCTCGTGAACTCGCTTCCACCACTGTCGTTATCTAAGTCTGGATAATTCATAAAGAAGAGGGCTTGATTTGGCTCATAGTTCTGGAGGCTGGGACATCCAAGAGCACAGCATCTAGGGCCCTTCATGCTGCATTACTCCTGGCGGAAGAGAAAGGGTAAGGGAGGTGGAGCATAAGAAAGGACCACACTGGCTTTCCTAGCAAATTCACTCTCACCACGACTAACTCATTGCCACGGGGATGACCAAGTCCCCATGGTCTAATGATTTCCCATTAGGGCCCATATCCCAACACTTGCACCGACAAGTCTCCCACACACAGAGTTAAAGGGAAGCATTCAGACTCTGGCACCTGCCCGCCTGAGCTGCAATCAGAGCTTGACGGAGCCCCTGCCACTGCTTCCTGAGTTGTCCTTTGTGTCCCTGGGTCCACATCCTTTCCCATGAAGAGAGCAATAGGCGGGCTCCAATCTTAGTCACACCACCTCAGTATTCCCAGGGAACACCCGGCTGTAACACAGGCCTTGCCTCTGCTGTGGCTGCCCACAGGCCTCCCTTCAACCCACTCTCTCACACAGATCATTCCATGCATACAGTGGAACCCTCTCTGCAACTCCTGCAACCCTCTCTCTCCCTCTGATGTTTCTGGATATGCCTTGTGTGTCAATGAGTTTCTGCTCTTCAGGAAAGCTGTCTCTCGCTTGCATGACCGGGTTAACACGCCCTGGTCACACACTCCTGTGATACACCACTGTGTTTACATTGGTTAGAGGATCCGCTTTCATTGTTATCTCTCTCTCCTCCTGACAGTCAGCTCCATGACAACAGGGGCCCTGCTTGCCATGCCTTTCTTTTCCGTGACATTTATATCTCTGACACGTCACAATAAATATCCTTGATTCTCTTCTTCCGTTATCTAGAACTCGGGTCCTCAGTCTTGGTAGCAGGCACCTTGAACCACTGAGTCATCTCACTAGCCCTTGAATATAAACAGTGAATGAATGAATGAATGTATGAGTGAGTGAATTAATGAAATGTATGTTACTCATAAAACATGGTATGGTGTTTCACATGCATGTATGTGGCATACCAATGAGGTTATCCTGTGTGTAGCCTCCTACCCGATTGGCTGGCCAGTGGACAACAGTATAATAGCAAACTTTCTCTTTGGAAATGGAAAGTCTTTGAATCAATGCTTTACAGGCTTCCCGATAGGAATTAAAAAACTGAAGAAGACAGTCTTATTTGCTGTGTCTATTATAAATTGAAATGGGCAGAGTCTTTGTTTGTATTTGGGAGCACACATTGCAAATCTAGGCAAGGGACAAGTGGAGAGAGAAAGCATATGGAGAAAGTGTGACAGAAAAACAGCTCAAAGAATACGATCATTACAGGAGGCAATAGGCTATACTACCATTCCCGCATAGTCACTGTTGCCTTTGTGGAAAGGAATCTACCTTCCCACACTGCAATCGGGATTGCCACATGACCTAAACTAGGAAATGGGGGTATAGCTGGGCATGGTGGGGCAGGACGCATTTGGAATCGAATCATGTGGGAGGGAGGAGGACTGAGAGTTTGAGGCCAGTCTGAACTACCTAGTAATTCAATTCCTGGCACACTAAAGGAGATAGGTTCACCCTGTGCCAACAAGCCCCTAAGAACTGGGAATGTATAGCGTTTGTATAGTATGTGCGAGACCACAGGTTCAGTCCCAGGACTAGATGGGGGGGAGGATGGCACAATGTATCACACTAAGTTAATGATTCTGGTTTAGCAACCGGAAGTCTTCAGAGCTTTTTGGTGGTGTGGGTTTTTAGTTGTTATTCCTAAAGTAGGAGCTCTCTGTGTAACCCTAGCTGGTCTTGATCTCATGAATAGAAGTTTTCTTTCCTTTGATGAACAAGATAGGACCACTTCTTCTGCCTGCATCCCGGAAAGGGCAGGACACATAGAGAAGACTCTAGGGTCTAGGGTCCTCGTGCAGCCCAAGCTGTAGTCAATATGAAATTTGTACAGTAAACAAAGAGCTTTGTTGTTGAAGGCAATCAGATGTAAAGTTGTGGGTTACTGCCGTGTGGTGGGCTGTAAGGATGACTACAAGTCACCCAGAGGTAGGCCTAGAGGTCATCTTTGAAGACCTCCACCTCCTTCTCTCTCCTCTGCTAATTTTCCTCATGCCTCTTGACTGTCTTTTCTTTCCTCCAATCCTACTGTAACTACAATGGCTTAGGCCACATCATCCCTTTCTTATGTTATATCCAGCTTTTCTCACGCCCTCACCCATATTTTTTTGGATCAATGGAAACAGAAAGGTACGTTGCAGAAGAAACAAAAACTTCAGAAGCTTAGGGCTCACTATGCTGAAAATCTACTCCTTCCTTTTACTCTCTGTCCTCTGGGGTTAGGGGGAGGCCATGCTTTCTGCCGCTGTCCCTAGGAACCCATTTCCATAGGGTACTCACTGTTATGCTAGACTATCAGGGGCTGCCACTGAAGGGGAGGCAGAAGTTAGGAATGCCACACGGCACTGTAAACACTTCTGTGATGAGGTAAACAAAGGCCAAGAGAAAGAGCACGGACACATCTTTCTTCCTACCACGTGTGTGGAAGGGAACCTTGTAGGGCTGGGGAGATGGCCTAGCAAGTAACGCCGATTTCTGCTAAGCTTGAAGATGTCCATTCTTTCTCCAGTGACCATCTCACGGTGGTGGCAGGAGGATATATTCCCCAGAGTTGTTCTCTGACCTCTACACATAGGTTATGGCACTCGTGTGCATACGTGCATGCGAATGCATATACTCGAAGAATGGAAATTAAAAATAAAGAAAAGAAAGGAAAGACAGAGATCTGAAGACGGGGTGACAGCCAGGGCATTCTCAGTCTGCCAGCTTTCCTCTGCAGCCAAAGCGTCTTTCTCATACTTTTCATCATGAATTTAGAAAGTGGGCAGAAAGCCTAACTAACCTTTCAAAGGCATTCACCTCCCATGCAGATCTCACAAAAGCATCGAATACTAATCCCGAATCTAAAAAATCTTCTAAAGACATGCCAATGGATGTTTCCTTTACATGGGGGAGTTACTGGTTGCTCATATTTCCTTACGATTCCCCACAGCAAGCATCTCTTCCTATAGTAAAAGATGGAAGGAGAAGAGGGAATGGAGGGGGATAGGGCCTCCTTAATCAGGTGTCCAAATATCTAGGTAGGCTCAAATAGACATACACACACTTCTCCCCACTTACTTGGCAGTTAAATAAAACACTGAGCTGGGCGTTGCCATAGCAACAGAGACATCAAGGTCCGAATTGACGCCAGCAATGCATCTTGTCACCAAAGAAGACAAGAATTCTGGGCACAACATTTTAATTTCTGCTTTTTCCTTCCACAGTAGGTGGCTTGCCACGGCGTGAGTGTCATTATTCCCTTGTGTTCCTTCAGAGGTCATTTGTGCGTCCACGTGGTCCTACACCCTCTTGTGAACCAATCTAGGTGTTGAGTGTTTTTATCAGTATTCAGTACGTAAGAGGAAGAGAGCTGGAGGCCCTCTCTTTCACGTCTATGGTTGGGTAGCTGAGGAAGGTGAAACCCAGAAAGATTCAGTGCTCACGCTGAAAGTGACGCAGCTACCTCAGGGACAGCAGTGATATTAGGCTGTGCCTGGAGCTTCTCTGTCTGCACAGACAGGGCTGCTGTTGGCCTGAAGTAGACTTTTTTTAAAAATGTACTCCAGTTCTCTCTGCTACCAGTAATGGAGCCTTCTGTCCCTCTGTTATTCAAACAGAATTAATTTTGAAAGGAAATTTGTAAAGCTAACCACCAGCATTTTAAACTAGAATTCCTGGGCCAAGGAGATGGTTGAGCCTACAAAGAAAGACTTGCTGTACAAGGCTGGTGACCTGAGATTTTGATCCCTGAGTTTTTGATCTTTGACCTCCACATACATACAGAAGTATATGATTGTCAAGTGCTCTCTCTGTCTGTCTGTCTCCACATATGCACAGTAGTATTGCTTACCAAAACCTCTCTACACATGCACACACTAATAAGAAATAGATTACACTGAAATTTTTGAACTTTAGTTTCTTCTGCTAAATAATCTAGTTCTTGCTTTGAAAAAAAAAGTCAGAGAAGAACTAAACATTGTTTAATAAGTGAAAATTAGCTACTAAAGCAGTGTGGCTGTGAAAGAGAAATAACAGTCTGAAGGCCTATGTACTTTCAGAACTTAAAAAAAAAAAAAGAATGACGAAATCCACTAAGGATTTAAACCCTGCTCTAAAACTCTGCCAAAAGTGGTGGTGGGGAGTGCTTTTAATAAAGTCCTCTCAAGTTTCAATGGAAGGTAAATTAAAATGGTGTGGCTTGTCTTTAATATTCTACCAAGGAAACTCTGGTTGCCACAGAATCAGGCATGCAAGCTATCCCTTTGATGAGGGCTCACCCTACAGTGTGAATTTCGTGTCCTTATAATGAGAGCAGAAACTGAGCCAAGTCCTGGAGGAATTGATATAGCTCAGACATGTGGGCAGAACAGCACAGCTCTAAGTGCTAGCACAAAAAGAGCAAGGTCCAGTGTCGCACAAAGAGGCGACCTTCAGAAAATACATCATCCTAGAAGTGTGCCCACCCCCCCCTTTGCAGGCAAGCCAAGCAATGCTACCTCCAAAGCCACTTAGTGGTGGTTAAGCGAGGAGCTTAAGCAATAACACCATCTCTACTTATCTAGCATGAAGCAGTTGCAAATGTCTCCTTGGTACATCAACAAATATCAAACACAGGATTTCATACGATCAAGCTGACAGATTCTTTACAATATACTTTCCTGATGGCAACCCCGCAGAGTAGGGCTTCTTAGGCTCACTTTGCAAATGAGGTGAGGCAATTGGGTTCACAAGCTAGAAAGATGCTCCAAGACAAATGCCAAGTACAGTTAAGATGGAAACTCCCCCATCACTGCCATGGTGCCCTGGCCCCATGCCCCTCCTCCTCATGTCCTGGTACCTGCCTACTCATAGAGCAAGCCTGGCTCGCACAGTGAGAGGATTTCTCTCCGGCTGCCCTGTTCCTGTGTCTCCACTCATCATGCCCTCTTACCTGACTGCTCGTAAAACAAGCTTGTTTCTCACACAGAAAAAAAAAAATACAGATGTTTTTCAGCTTAATGAATTCATAAAAACTTGGATGACTACCATCCTTTTATTTTATTTTTGGAAGTTTATATAGCACAGCTGGGGTTTCCATGTTCTAACTGAGGGATTTATGTACTTATTTATTTTTCATCCTATCAGTAAATACTTATTTCTTTTTCCCTACCATCCTCTACCTTGTGTGTGTGTGTTGGTTTGGTTTGCCTAAAAATGATGGAATTTTTAGGATTGCACTGCTGTGTCTGGCTTCCATCAGTAAAAAATTTTGAACAAGAACCATGACAAAAATCTTCTATATGTGATGTATTTATATTATACACGTTTTGAGAGAAAATTTCCCTATATCACACACACACATACACACACACACACGCTTTAAACTTGTGTTCCTTCTGCCTCTCCGAAACTGACTGAGTAATTGGTTTACTTATTTAATTACGGGCATGACTTGTTTGTTTTGTTGTATAGATTTCTATAGGCTAGAAAGTTAAAGCTGAGACAAGGATTAAACAGGCATCTAAAAAACAATTTTTATGGTTGCATTACTGGCATAAGGATCTTTTTCTTTATGTAAGCATTGTTATTAGATATGTTTAGTTAGAAAAATCTTGATTAGCCCTCTACCTGGAAAATGTAGCTGGTACAATTTATTTCACTGTGCATTTGACTTTAACTGCTGTCATTATTGAAAAATTACATTCAAAGATAGGTAGAGCCAATTACACATGCTCATCTATGGTCAGCCCATCCAATAGCTGTGAGAATCCATCTCCAGCGCCGCAGAACTGGAAGAACAACCACGATGAAGAGTTCCGAGGGGAGGGCATCAGCAGTTCTGCTGCCGTACTTGCGCATGTCTGAGACAACAATGACAAGGCTGGTCTCAGCAACTTTAGACAGTAGAGGGACTTGGGGCCTTGACTACTAAAGCTCGAATCTGGTGCTGCCTGTTGTTAGCATGGAGGACACTGTAGGTTCCATTTCCCTGCATCTCTAAGAGCAGCAACAACAACCGGAAGCACTCTTCAGATTTTTTAAAAGAAGTGGATAACAAGGGATGCTTAGAATCATGTCCTGGGCTCAAGGAATGGACAAGAGGACTTGGCTTAGAGTCAAACAGAGTTTTTCTTCCTTTTTTCATGTTTATGTGTATGTTTTGTTTGTTTGTTTGTTTTGCCTGCATGTATGTCCGAATACCATGTGTGTGCAAGGCCTGTAGAGCACAGAAGATGGCGTCAGATTCCCTGGTACTAGAGTTACGTGCTGTTGTTAGCTACAGTGTGGGTGCTGGGAATCAGTACCCCTCCTCTGGAAGAACAGCAGTGCTAAACTTCTGGGCACAACTCCAGCCCTCAAGATAAGATGTTTAGAGCCAAGAGGCAAGACATTCAGAAGCTGAGATCAGAGTAATAGTCCTCTCACAGAATCACAGAGGAGTGAAAATATGACTGTGATGTGTTCTCAGAATTACAGATTAGCACGTGATGCCCCTCTTCTAAAGATTGCAAGTACCTGAAGGTTCAGGATTGCGCTTGTGAATCTGACAGGGTGAGGTCATGTCCTTTCAATATCATTACTTTTGTTTGTTTTTCAGGACACGGTTCCTCTGTGTAACAGACTTGGCTCTCTGTAGATCAGGCTGCCCTCAAACTTACAGAGATCCACCTGCCTCTGTCTCTGTCTCTGTCTCTGCCCCTGCCTCTGCCTCCCCAGTGCCCCCACCTTTTCAAGGAAGTACTTATCTATGAGAGAACCTCAGGTAGCAAGAATCTCATTATCAGACTGTCCCTTCCACAGCAGTGCACTGACAGCCAGTAAAATAGCTGATTCTGTTTGATCCAATGCCCTGGATTATCTACTAGACTATCTGTGAAGAAAGCCTGACATTTCCTTATCCTGACCTCGATATTTACTAATCATGTGGGTAGACTTAGTTTCCAGGAGACAAAAAAAAAAAGAAAGAAAAGAAAAGAAAGCCACCATCCTTTTGTCAGTCACATTAGATTCCATAATAGAAAATTTCTTTCCTTTTGATCAGTCTCGGTATGCTTCAGAAGAACAGCGTCTTTCTTCAGCCAGGTGGGGAGACTGGGCTTTGGATGAGAAAGACATAATCTTCATTAGGAAATCCCCTCTAGGAAATCTTCCTATTGCCTGCAGTCAACGTTAGGTCAGAATCCTAAACTTGAAGTCAAATATTATATTATTGTTGTTTGAAACTCTGGCATTAATCCATTTTATTTTATTTATTTTTTTCTTTTTAATTTTTATTTTTTTCTTATTAGTTACATTTTATTAACTCTGTATCCCAGCTGTATCCCACTCCCTCATTCCCTCCCATATTTTTTTTACATACCTGTCAGCAGGGAGAACCTTAAAATGTTCCTAAGTGAGGTAACGCCAGGCCATTCTTTCTTGGTTATGTCTTCAGTGTCTATCACCTCATACATATTCTGGTGAAGGAATGGATGAACTACCAGAGTCTTCTGTCCTGCATCCCTGGGGGGGGGGGGGGGGGCCTGGGCTTCGGTGCTGTGTGCCCATAGTGAGGAGGCACAAGGAGTGCGACAAGGAGGTCTTTCTGTGGCTGAGATTTCAGCTCCTCACCTGCTCTAGTCTGCCTTCTGTTGCTGTGTTTTTATCACAACACTCCAACTGAAAACAACGTGGAGAGAAAAGTGTCTATTGGTCCTACAGCTCAGAGTCTATTAAGGGGCGAAGCCAGGACAGGAGGAACTGAAGGCAGGAACTGAAGAATAGGCCACAGAGAGCAAAGATGCTTAGGAGCTCACTCCCACCCCCATCCCACCCCCCAGCGCCCATCTAGCTTTCTTATACAACCCAGGCCTTATTTGCCTAGGGATGGCACCGTCCTGACTGGGCTGGGCCCGCCTATATTTACCATCAATCAAGAAAATGCCTCACAGACGGGCCCAGCAGCCTATCTGAGGACAGCAACCCTGCAACTATGGCTAACTTTTCCCTGGCACGTCAAGTTGATTGTAGAAGCTAGTTCTAGGCAAAGCACTTCGTCCACTGATGTGGACCTTTGGTTTTACTTTCTATATGGTTATTTCCAGTGGACAGACCTCTATATAAGTACAATTTTCCCGAGGACCTGGAGGAATTTTCACAGTTAAAAACTCTAGTTTCTCAGGCTCTTTAAGGGATTCTGTTTGAATCACATTAAACTCCACATTAACATAACAAATAAACATTTTTGGGACTTTCTGGCCAATGGTAGAAGTCCATACTTTTAAGTTTAGCTTTCTTTCTTTCTTTTCTTTTCTTTTCTTTGTTTTTTTTTTGCTTTTTTTTTTTTTTTTTTTGACAGAAATTAGAGTGGAACCCAGGCCAGGGCCCCATGCATGCTGGGATGAGCTCTAGCACTGAGCTGTGACCCTGCTGTTATTTATTTATTTCCCTTTTTATTGTACCCAGGTCTTGCACATGCTAGGTGAACTCTCTCACACTGAGCTACATCCCTAACCCTCAAAAGCCCATTTTTTCAGATGCCTACCTTGAAATATATATATATATATTTTTCTGTCGTCCTTATTGTATGCTTTGATCTTCATTTACTTTTTAGTTTTATCCCATCCCTGAAATTTTTGAACCACCGGTAGTTTTAATTTTATCTCCTATAACAAAGAAATCATGATCTAAAAGCTGAGGTATCACTGGCTAACCATATATACATACATATGTAAAAAAAATCAAATCAGCAAAACGACTGGAGAGCCGTGACCTAAGTCAGCTTTCACACTTAAGCTTCTCTTAAGCATCTACAATACAGCTGTGAACTACCAAAATGCCCGGTGTTCACATCAGTGTAAATTAGAAGCTTTCTATGGGAAAGTAGGAAACAGACTATCAATAAACACTATAAAGGCAAAAATGCCAGAGTCCTAGGACAGTGAGTGTTAGAAGAACTTTATCGAAGCCTTTCTAGAAAGAGGGTCTGGAGCTGAGGCCCCATGGGGGAGGCCTGGGACCTCCAAAACAGCTGCAGTACAGATGGGAGCAGCCAGTACTAACGCTCAAAGGTTCGGGGTTGGCTTGTTCTGGAGGCAAAGCAAGGAGGCGGGAGAAGAATAAGAAGTGATGCGAACTAACTAGGTCAGTGGAATAATAAGACGGATTTACAGACAACACCTTATTTGCACTGATAGGTTTAAATTCTATTTTTTTTTTTTTTACATTATTTGCGAGCATGTGCATGGCTGCCTGCCTGCCGCAGCACGCGTGTGGAATTCAGAGGACATCTGCAGGATGCTGGTGCTCTCCTCTGCTGTGACACTCGGACCATCTAGCTTGTCAGCCAGTGCCCTCCACACCAAGCTGGCTCACCATCCCTAGGTTGCGTTTTAAATGTGATGAGAAGCCACGCTGAAGTGGGAGCAGGAAATCAGCGTCACTGAGGGTGTGTTTTAAAGGGCTCCTTTAGATGAACGGATGAGGTGTAAGCCAGAGGGAGAGGGACTTGGGTGGAATGGCAGGGATTCCACCTACTCCTCCCCAGGCCAAATGACAGTGGCTGGCCCCACAAAGGCTGTCTTGAGAAAACAAAAACTTAAGATTTTTTTTTTAATGTTTTAAAGGTTTTTCTGATTTGGATTTAACAGCCACAAACATGGAATCAGAACTGCAAGGTTATCTATCTTGATCCCTAAGGTCCAAACCAGCATGTGAGGGAAATTTCCATTTAACACGGTGTTTTGTGTTTATTCTTTGAGAATTTCACATAGGCATACAATGTATCTCGTTCGTATTTCACCCCAACCCTGCTCCACCATCTCCCAGATGCCCCCATGTCTCCCTCCTAACTCCCGTTTTTTCTCTTTTGTTATTACTTTCTTTTACAATCCACTCAGTTCAATTGGGTCTTCCCATGGGTACGTGCCAGTGGGGGCCATCCATGGAGCATGACCAGCCTACCAGGGACCACACCCTTGAGGACAACTGACCCCTCCATCCTCAGCAGCCATCGGCTGTCCTCAGTGTGTCAGCTCTGACTGGGGTGCATGTGTCCCATGCCAAAATGGTGTTTGGCTTGATCTTGTGTCGGTCTTGTTGAGGCAGCCATGTCTGATGTGAGGTCACGAGTACAGCTGATCTGACATAGCTAGGAAAAAAAAAAACAAAACAACTGTTTTGCCCCAGTCTTCCTTGACCGCTGGCTCTTAAAATCTTCGCGCCTGCTCGTCCGTGATTCTCTGAGCCTTGCAGGCAGAGGTGTGACACAGATGTCCCACTGATGGACGTGCAGTCCTCAGACACTTATTCTCTCTGTGTTGACTAGCTGAAAGGCTTTGTACTAACCACTGTCTACTATACTGTGCTTCTGTACTTACTGAGACGCTGTTCACAACAGCCCAGGCATAGAAGCAGCCTACACGCCTGTCGGTGGATGGATGGATAAAGAAAATGTGTTGTTCGGATGTGTACTATTTAACATGTATAACATACCACAGCTACATTATATGTACTATAGACACATATGCAGAAGGAAGTTTTACTTCACCCCATGAAAAAAGAATGAAATTGTGTCATTTGTAGAAAAGTGGCTGCAGTTGGAGACTGTTGTGTTAAGCAAACTAAGACTCTGAAAGACAAACAGCACATTGTTCTCTCACAGGCAAAAGCTAGATTTACATGACAGAAAATGTGGTACTTGTCTATCTGAGTCATTCTTGCAAATCTTTCTTATTTTGCTTAATATGATGACGTGTGCTTGTGTGCCTTAGTATGTACGTGCATGCATGTGCATGTGTGTGTGGTGTGTGTGTGTGTGTGTGTGTGTGTGTGTGTAGTACCAAAGCAGAGGAGGGCCTATTTAAGGGCAAGAAAGTTATCAGCAAGAACGGAGAGAGTGGGATGAGAGAGGGTCGTGGGCAGATGTGAGTGTGTACAAGGTACAGTGTATAAAACCTATATGAAAACGCCGTGGTGAAATCCATTATTTGGTACTCAAACTAAAAAAAAAGAAATTAGTTTTTTAAAAACATCATGAAGGTTAGTCCTGAGCAAATGAGTGAATGGAGTGTTATCTCTGAGCGGGCAAAGCAAGGATGGGGACGAAACAGGGACGTTCTGTTTTAAGAGAATGAACTTTCAGCATGGACTCAGAGTCTGAGCCCAGCTCTTTGGGGCAGCTCCCTATACAAAACTGAACTGCAGAGAAGAGGCTACGGGGTGTAAATGTGTGAGTCACCAAGAGAGACGTAGGTGAGGCCATGAAGATCCATGGGAAGGGAGCTAGAGAAGAGCAGCTCCCGAAGACACTGAAGCTGGGGAAAGAGTGGATAGAGCAAGGAAAAGTCACAGATGAAGCAGAAAGGAAACCAGAACGGTCCTATCAGACATGCATAAAAAATAAAGGAGAAAACATGCGGGCTCAACCATGTGCCTGTAGGAGCATGGGTAAGATGAAGATCAGCAGACATCTATGAGACTTGGAATTTATTGGTGACTCTAAGAGAATGGGCCGAATAGTGTTAAAGATGAGAGTTATGGAATAAAGAGAGTTTGGAGATGTGGAAGGAAAGAGCAGGATAGATGACTCTTGAATTTGGCACCACTGAAAGGACACGAAAAACAGGCCAAATGGCATCCTTTCTGCAGGCAGAAGGCACCTCACGTGGTGAGTGCCTGCTGTAAGTTTGTTTCAGTCCATTTTCTGTTACTATAACTAAATACCACAGACTGGGTAATGAAGGTTCTACAGATCCAAAATCAAGGCATCACATGGCGATCGCCCTTTTGATAGTGAAGACTTGGTGTAGAGTCCCAAGTTGACATAAAACAAGATCATCAAACACACAGGGGCTGTGGGCAAGTGAGACCAGTGTTGCAGATGAATCATCAGTGTGATTATTGAAAATTATGAAGATTTATAGCTGGAATCAAGACACCTACAGTCCAGAGACAACTGAGCAGCTCCATATCTCCCGTTGATCCGAGCTGAGGAAGAGGGGGCGTGGCCAATCAATGTGTTCTGTAGACACTGAGAAGCAGAAAATCTCAACAACTATTTTTCACAGGAATCTGCATTTTCCATTGGAGAAATGGGGAGTTTGTGACTGTTGATGGGGCCTGGGCGTGAGTCTTAAGATGTGTCCAGTTTTCTTTTCTCCCTATGAGAGACCAGCGTGGAGCTGACCATGTTTGTTCTTCCCTTGACCTTCCGTAGTCCATTTTGGTGGTTTCCACTCTTACTCTCTCACTGTTACACAACCATGCTGGCCTCCATCACTTTTCATTTGTTATTATTTTGATAATTCCTCACCTCAGAACTTGCCCCTCCCCACTTTATATCTTCCCCTTCCTTTTTTCCTCTATTTTCCAAATTGCTATGCCACGATAATTTTCCTCCACACTGCTCCGGCCAATTGAAGCGCCAGATGGCACAGAGGCCCCTCGCCCAGCCCCCTTGAGAACAGCTGCCATTGTCATTGCTGTGAACACATCGTGGCTTTGAACTCGTAGCTGGGATCCAAACTTGAGGCTCAGAAACTGGGAGGGGCTGCTCTGCAGCCACAGCCCTTAAAAAGACAGGGCTCGTTAGCATATTTTCAATCTTCTGTGTATCGAAATCTCATTGTGGAGTTTAATTCCCCCCCCCCCGCCACCCAACTTGGCTTTCTAGCCATGAAGTTCCCTTTGTGCCTTCAACTCAATTAGAATCCCGTATTTCCCATCCCGCAAACAGATGTGGAAACACAACTCTGTGTTTGTGGGCTGCCGGCACGTGTATGTTTGTGCAAGCAAGTGTGAGCCTGTCGCCTTAGGAATCCAGTAAATTCTCTTTGCCCTCTCTAAGTCCTTTATTTAAACACGGTCACTCAGGAAGAAGGCTACGGTTGCTGTCTGCTCGATCTTCCCTTGAAGTCAGCCTCTGAGGAAAGATGAAGGAGTAGAGCTCTCATTCGTTTCTGAGCATAATATTGCTGGGTTCGCAGCAACATGGAAATTCTGTTGCTATCGCATATGATCATAATTTCAAGTCCCCAGAGATGACAGGTTTGTCATGGGTCTAAAAACCCAAACAACAACAACAACAACAAAAATCCATATTTGTGAACCAATATGCATTTCAAAAGCACTATTCTATTTTAAGCCATGGTTTGGGATTGTGTGTGTGTGTGTGTGTGTGTGTGTGTGTGTGTGTGTGTGTGTGTGTTGTTTCTTTTTCTTTTCTTTTTGGGAGGTGGGGAGGGCAAGGGGCTCCCTTTCATGTTAATCTAATTGTGCACAGCCCAGGCACATTTTACCAGGCAGGGAGATTCCTTAGTGTCCCTTCCCTACCATACACTCTGGCCTCTTTCATTCTCTCCTTCTCATGTCAGAGAATACGGGGCCCCCACCCCACCCTGCGCCTCCCTCCCTCTGGCCTACATGGTGGGGAGATTCCCAGAAGGGTGATGTATTCTGCCTCTCTGCTGAGGAATGTACTGTCCCCTCACTTGGCAGCAAATGAAAGTGGGTATTAATTTCTGTTAAGAGGGGATAGAAACAGAGCCGGGCAGCAAGAACCACGCCACCCAAATCTGCACGTAGGTCGCAGCATGCTGCCTCTTCAAAGGAGGGAGGCAGAGAAAATGAAAGCCAAGAGGAGAGCCTTCTGACTTGATGTCCCTGTACTCTGCCTCATAGGTTTTGGTTAGAGATGCGAGAGATTCGGGCCCCCGAACGGAGCTAAATTATGCAGCTGTGGGGACGTCGGGGGCCTCCAGAATAGGATGCTTCGTTTAGATTTTGCACAATGCTATTGAAGTGCTTATTTTCCTCCTGAAGAGACACAAACAGATGCAAACTTCTGTAAACACTTTAGAAATGAATTCAGTGAGTTTGGCCTCTCAGCGGTGCTCAATAGCTGACAGAAAAATGTCTAATTAGTGCAAGTGGAAATAATAGAGCCACTTGGATTCCTTCCATCCTCCTCCAAGTCTCGTTCTCCAAGAAACTCAAAGGCCCTTTTGTCTGGCAGGTCACCCTCTCTCGGGCTTTTGTGCTTCAATCTATTAAGAGTAGAAGGGGAGAAAATAAATTAGGCAATGTTCCCTGCTCAAATATATGGCGTGTTCGTGCGGGATGCAGAATGCGCCTACAGGTGCTGGGGGAGGGGCGCCCCGGTTGGTGACGGAAAAAAGAAAAAAAAAAAAGCAGTGCGCACGCGCATGGGAGTGCTGGAAGGGTCCCTTTGAAGAACTAGCTTCCCACTTGCTCCATAAACACAGAGACTGCGTGCCTTCCTTTCTCTTTCCCAGTCTCAGCATTAGTCCTCGGGGTCGGTGAAGGGACGAAGAAGATGAAAAGACATGAGAGGTTTTACGTTTTCCAAGAGAAAACTAGATTCGACCCATCATTTCTGTTTGAGTATTGAAAATTTCACTGAGGCTTACACCGGTGCAGGGCAGGGGGGGGGGGGGCTGCCTTTTCGGTGGATTTATAAATTATCACACAAGAGAGTGGGTCTGAGGGACAGATTTCTTTTTCCCCCCTCGTGGTGGTCCACATCATTTATTAAGCAGCCACACTGGGCTGAATGCTTGAAGGAGAATTTCCATTGGTTCTGAAACAGCCCTGCAAATTGCAGTTATCTGCGTTTCTAAGATGAGGTCAGAGGGAGGAGGGAAAGTCATTTGCCCTGGCCAAAGACTTTTGCCAGGGAAATAAATATAGGGAAATAATGCAAGCTGAGACACACCTCTGTTGGTACAGGATTCACCTCGAATGCATGAGGCCCTGTGCTTCGTCCCAACACCACAACAAACAAAAGAGCCCCAGATAGCTGTGGCTTCACCTCAGGAATTATATTTTTTTAAGCTTTGACTTAAATGGTTTCTTTTGTATCTTTCATTTGCATACCTGCTTTTTACTCTGCTCTCGGGAACATTATACAGTAGAGCTGTGGTAACTGCCTGTCCTTTGGGGATCACTGTCTGTGGACCGCCCGTGTAGAAGGTGCTCCTTTGGTAACTGGTAACGTCACTTCGTGCCAGTCTCGTAAATTTTACCTTATTGGACGGTGGATGGTTTGTGGATTTCTTGAGTTTTGTTCTACGAAGCAACTCGATTCTTTCGAAGCCAGCTTATGAACCTCCAGAGTCTGGCAAAAGGTCTGTTCCTCTGAGGCTAACTTTGTCTCATTTCTAAAGCCGGAACTTCCAGAAATCGCTGTTCCGTGCTCTGCGAAGGACAAGACTTACAGAAAGACAAGCTGTTTGAGACCTGAACAGGACTTGAGCTTGGATCCCTAGCATCCATGCCAAAAGCCAGGCCCAACGGTGTGCGCCTGTAATCTCGGCACTAAGGAGGCGGTTGGTTAGCAGGGAAGGAACAGGATCCCTTTACTGACCACTGCACAGAACTGAGCTGCAGATTGAGTGAGAGACCCTGCCTCAAAAAATAAGGTTGAGAGCAGGGAGGAAGATAACTGATCTAGGATATTGAACTCTGGCTTCCACATAGGCACACAGATGCACCCACACCTGTACCCACATGAACACACATGAAAAACATACCCGGGCACACATGAAAAACAAATGTGTGAACACGTACAGATGCATACATAGGCACACAAAGAGGAACTGTACTTCTATGCTGACGTCAGCACCATTCACAACAGCAGAGAAGGGATTAACCTAGATGAGTGTTGATGAACAAATGAATGAACAGCATGTATTATGGGCATACAGAGGCATGTTTCCCACCCTTAACAGTCGGATGAGGGTGAAATTTGAAGGAATCACACTAAATGTAGTGTCATAAATTAGACCAATGCTGCGTGATTCCACTAGATATATAAACCAATCAAATTCTTAAAAACAGGGATAGGTGGTGCTTTTCAGCAATGGGAAAGTTGTTAAATTTGTTCTTTCAAATTCTCAAGGTCGGGGTTGGGGATTTAGCTCAGTAGTAGAGCACTTGCCTGGCAAGTGCAAAGCCTGGGGGGGGGGGAGGGTGGACCAAAATATCAAGTTCTCAAGATTTTAAAAAAAAAGTTTGTCTTCAGCATAACTGAATTTTGCACTTTAGAATTGTGGGAGTGAATGTTAAGAGAGGCTGACTCCTATTTGGTTCCAATGCATTTGCTTTGTAACTTGAAAAAAAAGCACGTAACCTTGCACGAGGGTTTTTCAGAAACCAGATGTTGCTGCAAAGATGAAACTCACTGTTACTGATGAGGAAAGAGTGAGGACCACAGCTGGAAGGCAGCCTGCCTCTGAACCTGGGCTCCTGCGGTTCTGCTGCAACTGTCTGAAGGGTGAATGGGCTCCGAGGGAAGGAGAAGGTGCGGACCTAGGGATGCAGTGTGCCCTGGCGTGCTGAATTGGAGTATACCACCGAGCACCCTCCAAGGCACAGAGAAGTGAGCAAGCTGACAGATCGAGAACTGTTCTGAGCAAGCTATGAGGGGTTTGGTTCCCAGCACACACGGCAGGTGCCTCACAAATGTAACGCCAGTTCCCAGAGATCTGATGACTGTTTTGGGCTTATTGTGGGCACCTGCATGTGTGTGATGCACAGGAACACACACACGCGTGCACACGCGCATGCACACATAGATAGCAAAATAAACACTTCTTTCCATCCTGCAGCAACAGGCAGTTTCTCTCTCCGTGTCTTAGTTCAGACGGAGAGGTTCATTTTCCCATGGTCAAGGTCATGTGTCACACGACTCTCAGGTTTACCACACTCTAGTGGGGCTGGGGTTGGAGCCAAAGACAGGGTTGCTTCAAAGATAGGGACATGGACTATGTTGACTTTTAAGAGAAAGGTAGTGTTACTACTGTTGTGCTCTGTGAGATCAACCAACGAATAATCTCTCTTCCGTTCCTAGATTCTGAGAAAATTGGTAAATGTTTGGCCAAAAACATTGTGTGTGTGTGTGTGTGGTTTATGTGTGTGTATGTGTACTCTCTACCTTATTCTGTTGAGATAGGTTCTCCTACAAAGCTAGCCATTCAGCCAGGCTAGGCTGGTTAATCAGTGAGCTCCCAGAATCTACCTGTGTCTGTCTCCTCTTCACCCTCCATGCTGGGGTTACAAGTGAACATAGCCATATCTGGCTCTTTTGTGAGTGCTGAGGTTCCAGACCCAGACCCCCATTGCTTTCACAGCACGTGCTCTTAGTAGCTGAGCCATCTCCTCAGTCCTAGAGATTAAATATTACCTTTAATCTCGACAAAGACCAGGTTGGAAGATAAAGATTCCTATTAGAGCATGGGAGATCCGCCCTATGGCCTACATGATCATGTAGACTTCCATAGTCACAGAAATTGCCTGGCCAACCCGAACATCCCCTATAGGGTGGCTTGCTAGATGGTGAGACTTGGTGTAGAGAAGACCAGGAAGGGGTCTCTTTCCTTTAGACTGTTTGTTCCAAAAAGAAAAGGGAAATTAGCGAAGACCCCAGTTTTTCTTACTAAACATTCCAGTAAGAGTTATTGTGCCTCCCATGCAGGAGGATAAAGAACTAGAAGCCAGAAACGCCATGATCATTGACTTCCTGTAACAGGAAAGGAAACATGAAGACAAGGTAAGATGTTTGTAAGTTAATAAAAAAGGAACAGGAGAAGGAAAGATAAAGACAGAGATTTTCTCTGCTAAAGATTGCCGTCTCCTTCACAATAAGAGCAATAAGGGCAGCTAGAGATTATCATTCTCTCTCACTGTGAAAGAAGAGAGCAATTGTGCTGTCGTTAGTAGGCACTACATGAATGCCAATACAGACACACACACACACACACACACACACATGCACGCACGCGCGCGCACACACACACACACACATGTGCACACTGCATGTTCTACGCATAAATTTGTTTTCTATGCAATGATCCTCATATGGAAAGTAAAATATGAATCAGAAATCAAGCCATGTAAATAAATACCTTAGCTAAAACTCAGCATAGACAAAGGAAAAGTTTAGGCCTTTTTACTTAGTGATTTGCAAATTGTTTTGGTCAGCTTTCCATCACTCTCAGAAAATAGAGGAGAAATGACTCACAAATAGGAAAGGGATGTTTTGCTTCACAGTTTTGAAGGTTCTACTCCACAGTCCATCAAATCTATTGCTTAGGGGCCTCTGGTGGACATGGTCAACAGCAATGACTGTGGACAACTGTCCCACTCTTGGCCAGAAAAAAAAAAGGAGGTGAGGATGGTCCCACAGTCTTCCTCACGGGCACATCGCCAGTGCCACAAGGACATCCCTCTAAGCCCCACTGCCAAAAACACGCTCTAGCACTTTCCAGGCCTCCACCCAGAAACCAAACCTTTCCTGAATAAGTTTTGGAGAGAGTTTCAACATGCAGACTGCAGCTCAGCGTTGGGACTCCGCAGAGACGTTGCTGTGAGGGGGCTGGCAAGCAGAGAGCACTTTCAGTGAGAATGCCCCTTTTCCTATTATTGACAAGGGGGAAAGTCTGGGTTATCCTACATGTAAATACATCATCATCGTCGTCATCATCATCGTCGTCATCATCATCATCATTATTATTATTACATGTGTGTGCTGTGTGTGTATGCCCACAAGGAGGCATTGGATCTTCTGGAACTGGAGTTAGGTAGAAGCTGTTGCAAACTGTCTCATGTGGGTCCTGGGGACTCAACCTGGGTGGTCTGCAAGAGCAGCACATGCTATTAAGTGCTAAGCCATCTATCTCTCCAGCCCTGGCATGCCCTGAATCTAACTGAAATGACTGCAGGATGGACAGAAGGAGGAGCTGAGAGAGTTTGTCAGACTACAAGCTGCAGGCCACAAAGAACAAAAAGTCATTCTGTTGTTTTTATTTTGTTATATTTTGGATGTTCTTTAAAACCTTAATTCAAACCTTGTCACCACTGTGAGGTGATGCCACACCTTACCTACAGCCCAACCAATCCAGACTGCTCCCATGGACAGCCCTGCTCTCCATCTTGTGTTTTCTCATCCTTTTTTTTTCTCTTCACAGCCAGCGTGTAGGCTCCATGTGAATAATGGGTGCCTGGCTTCCCTAAGTTTTCATTGTAGGAAAACGTCTTCGCTCGTGTCCACTGAACACTGCATTTGGTACCTAGACTTCCTGATGTAAGGTGTAGGCACTTGGCCAAAGAGCTGGTCCTTTTTCTTTCTGGCTGGTATGACTGCTGCCAACATCCTCTAAGATGCCTCAGGTTCTGAATTAGGACTGAACTCTTTCAGCGTGGTCAGCAGCTACAGCAATCCTGACCACATCCATGGTGCTGGCAAGAGTAATTATCAAGGAATTGGCTTCTTTCAGGCCCCCCTGGCTTCCTTAAGGCAGAGCTAGCCCGAGAGCTTGGTTGAGCTGCACCTGGCTCTCCCATATTCACACTCAGCTCCTAGGGCCAGCTCGAAACTCAATGTCTCTGAGCCTCCAGGTTTCCCTTCTGTAAATAGCTGTGGACTCTGCCTAGGGCTGGGGGATTGCTGTGGCAGCTGGGTGTGTTAGTCACAGAATGTCCTTAGTGCTGTGCCTCATGCCTAGTTCTGTGTGTCAAGGGTTAAGACTACTGTGAGGAAAGCAGTGCCGAGCGTGAGGTCAGAGATCTCTTGACAGTGCTTCTCAGGCTTCATGTGGGAGCAAAAGTGCCTAGAAAAGACCTAGGTGGGTTCGGTTCAGAAGATGAAGAGAGTGTTAGGCGATATAGCCACTCATGCCGAGTTCGTGTGTCCATGAGACCACGGGAGCTTTAACCATTAACACCGTAACATAGGTGCCCTCGACCTTTCTAATGCTGTGAGCCTTTAATACAGTTCCTCATGTGGTGGTGCCCCCAACCATAAGAATGTTTTCATTGCTGCTTCACAAATAGAATATTGCTACTGTTATGAATCCTAAATGTAAATACCTGTGTTTTACCATGGTCTCAGGCAACTCCTATGACAGGGTCACTTGACACCCCCACCCCCAAGTGGGTCACAATCCACTTGTTGAGAACCACTGCTCTAACAGCTGACAGAGTGATAGAAATTCACTCTATTTTATTTTATTTTTAAAAGAGGGCCTCTAGCCCAGCTGGACCTCCAACTTCCCATGTAGCCAAGGACACCATTGAACACTGGCTACCACATCTGGCTTATGCAGGGCTGGCGATCAAACCCAGGGCTTCTTCTGTGCTGAGAAAGCTCCACCAAGTGAGCTCAAGCCCTTATCTTCACTTCTCACTCATGTTCCACTTTCGAGGCATGATTTTCTTTTCTCCCCTTTGTTTATAAACATATGCGTGTGAATTATATTAACAGGATAATAAACATCAAATTCGAATTTTGCTCTAATGTACTTTCTTAATCAGAACATATGTAGTAGAGGTGGGTGTGAGGGCACCTATAAGTAATCAGAATACTTGGGAAGTTGAAGCAGGGAGGAAGGATCAGGGGTTCAAGCCAGCTGATGTCAAGTATATGCATTTAGTCTGCCCAGAGCCTCTTCCTGTTGGACCAGCTCCTGCCACAGACCAGTAGGTGCTGGATCATTCCACTTTCATTAGGAAGGCTTCTTTCTGCAGGAAAGGATAGTTCAAGCGAGCGCCAGGTCAAAACGTGCTCAGTCCTAAGTGGGACAACTACCACCAAAGCTCTGGAATCATTTCAGAAGGAGGAAGAAAGATTGTAAGAGGCAGAGGCAGTGGCCATCTGCCGTGAAACAATGTTTGCTGGACACGGCAGTGCTGTGGCAAGTCTGAGTGCAGTGCACCACAGCTGTGACTACAAACACGAGGCCTGCACGTGATCAGCTAGGTGTAATCCCAGCATGCATGAGGAAATGGGGGTGCTGGCAGTGGATGGCTGTTGGGGGACAGAGATCAAGTTTTCTTCAGGGATTCAGTCCCTGACCACGCCCCAGGCGCAGGACAATCAGACTCAGTGGACAAGCGGATTCAGTGGCTTAACAGGAAGGGCCTGTGAAGGAAGAGGGGGAGGGGGAGACATTGGAGGAGGGCAAAGGGCAGATGTGATCAAAACACATTATATGCATGTATGACATCTTCAGTCTCTCTTTGCGTGTGTGCAAAAATGAAACTACGTGTTACAAATGTGAAATGTTCTCACTGATATAAGGATGCCTAAACCAAGGCGGCCAAGAACAGTACATCTAGTGTGAGCGATCCCATTAATGACAGAGACAGGGCAAGAGCAAGAATCAGTTACTGTCTACGTGTGCACAAAAGGGATCTCACCTAAACCCTTATCTTGGAGACAGAGAGGAGAGTGGAAATAAATCTGTAAGGGGGGGAGGGGGAACGGGGTATTGTAAGTTTGTGCCCCACTTTTATATTGTTTTAAATTAACAGGAAATACGCACTTCTCGCCAGCAGTCTTAGATAGAGGAAGGGGTGAAGTGCACCAAAGACAGTATTATTTTATCAACCGAATTGAACTTTTCCTTAATTATTTTTTTCCTTATGATTTTTTTTTCTTTCACTTTAACTAAAGTATGCTTCTCCCCGTAGCTACAGCCTTGGTTGTTGTCTTAATTGAAAATACCTAGATGGCTAGGCTGGGTCCCCGCCCGGACGGGCTTCTTCGGGGGGCCGGCGGTGTTGTCTGGTTCATTGTGTCCTGTGGCTGGCTTCTGCAGGCGGCCTTGCGAGCCTCCATCCTCGTCCAGGACTGCGCCGTGGCCGCCGCTATTGTCTTCTTGATGGACCGGTTCCTGTACGGACTCGACGTCTCGGGAAAGCTCCTGCAGGTCGCCAAAGGCCTGCACAAGTTGCAGCCTGCCACGCCGATCGCCCCCCAGGTGGTCATCCGCCAAGCCCGGATTTCGGTCAACTCAGGTGGGCTCCGTCCCTTGGCGCCGGCTGGTCCCCGGCCCGGCCCGCTCCCAGCTACTTGACCTCTCCCGGCGCCCGCGGGCACCGGCGGGTGCCACCTCTGCCGCCCCAGCCCGCGCTGCCCCTGCGCCCGCCTCTCGGCAGGCACAAAGGCCTGGCGTAAGGGGTTTCAGAGCCAAAAGCAGTAGAGAAAATTGTGAAAGGGTGTGGAAAATACTAATTGGAGCCTTTGTCTGCTAACAAATCTGTCCCGCTGCTTTCAAACAGGGGCATCTGAATTGCTATACTTCTGACCAAGAGCCTTTAAAAAGCAGATTAGAAATCGACTCTTTTCTCTTAGCTCTCCTGTCTCCTTTCTGTAGGGCCACTTGACTAAGGCAACAATGGAGCTGACAGCCCACTGAAGCAATTTGAGGGTTTTTCATCACTGAGAACACCGGTACAGTACCTGATTAGGGCTGAAAGTATCTTTTTTTTTCCCCCCCTGTCACTTTGGATGAAATGAAAACTGAGGCTGACAGGCCAACTTAAGATGTAGAAGGGGAGTAGGGCTGGGGTGGGGGCTGGGTGTGTGACAGCGGGACCCAGCTTCCACACGCGTCTACGATTGTTTGAGTTACCCATCCTCTGTGAATTTAGAAACAAAGTGCAGTGAAAGTATGTTTTTGAAACCAGAAGTCGAATCACCCCTCTCAGAGACAACCAGCCCCCTCCCCACCCCCTCTTTTTTTGGCTTGGTTTCAGCTCTTGCTAATATTTTAGTCACCCTGATCTGTAAGATGTTAAAGTCTCTTTACTTCATTTCTTTTGAATGGGACAATTTAGTAAGTATACTAAACGGGACAATTGTTCGATGAAGAGGGGACAGATCTAAAATAGCATGGGAGAAAACGGGCTTGTGGAGAGTCCAGGTCGGGACTGGGATCCTGCTCAGTGTAGAGCCCCTTGGCCGCTCCAGCCCCCAGTCGATCCAAGCACCGCAAAAGCTCAAGCCTACTCAGGCAAGCTCTAACTGTGCAGAAATTGTGCCTGTGTCTCCTTCTTGACTTTTCCAGAGTAACTCTAGAGAAAGCTGAACATTGGGGAAATGGCTCCCTTCAGATGTCCCGAAAGCATTAAAGGTGTTTGGGGCTTGAGGCAGATCTAGCAATAAACGTGGCTTCTGGTGGTACCCGATGGTGGGTAACATGTGAAGAGAGGTGAGGGGTGATGAGTGCTGCATGCAACAGCAGAGTGTTAATGCAGGCTCCCATCAAGTTGCACTTGCGAGACAGCCAGCTTCCGTATTTTGCTGTGATGAGGTAAGGAAATAGAGGTCAGATGGTAGGCAGGTGTGTCCACAGTCTCTTTTTATATTTTTACACTTATTTTATTTATTTTTAAATTTTTATTCTTTTCATACGTTACATCCAGACTGAACACACACACAAGCGCTCGTGCACACATACGTGCATGCACTCACATAACACATGCACACACACACACACACACACACACGCACGCACGCATGTACACGCATTCCAAAATACATTCTAGATACCAAAATAGCAGATGTCGGGGAAACAAGAGAAAACACACTGGGCCTGCAGCTCAGCTCACTCAGAATGAGGAAGCAAACACTTCAAAGCACAATGGCAGAGAAAGTCACTGACTTCCGGTTCCAGAATAATGGACAACCAAGCCAGTACCAAACCTTCTCCCATTACAAACACGTAAAAGATTTTTAAGTGTTTGTGGCATAGTAAATGTTCTGAGCCAGAGCCTTAGACTACTGCTCACAACACACATCTTTTCGTCGAACATAGTCTTAAGGAAAGGGACTGTGGTTTGAATCCCTGTGCAGAGACCAAAGACAGGGCCACACAATGAAAAGCAGGTGCAGAAAGGTAGGATTCTTAAGGCTTTTAGACAGGCTGTGAAAGGAGACTGTGACTCCCCCAGCCACGGTGAAGAAGTTGCAAGGAGGCTTGCTGTCTGCCCAAGCTCTGGGCTAGAGACAAAGCATGCAAACAAATTTCCCAAAATAAATAAAAATCTAAATTTGTGCCAAAATGCAAGAGAGAAGTCTGAATTTACCTGAACCATCAGGCTAGGAATATCATCAGGTAAATAATAATAATAATGATAATAATAATAATAATAATAATAATAATAATAATAGTTAAAGAATGGTAATTTTTAGGTGCATGAGAAAACTAAATAAAAACTGTGCTGTGGGGGTAATAGCCACACACCAGGGCCTAGGATGCCCAAAGCAATATATCCTTGGTGGATGAAAACTTCTTATTAAAATTATAAGAAAAAAAAGAAATGGAGTATGTGAGGGAGCAATATTGTATACGAGAGACAGTAGGATTCAGAAATGAAAGAAAACAAACAGAAAAAGCAGAAAGACTCAGTTTTAAAATTAGTGTACTCAAAAGAATATGATGTAACAACAAAAGAAAATGGATTTACTAATTTGAAAAAAAAAAAAAAGTAAGTAAATCAGGCATACAAACTGACTGGATCAAGCCAATAATACTAACACCGGGGAGCTGAAAGTAGAAGGATCATTTTAAGGCCAGTCTGGGCTAGGAGAGCCTGTCTCAAAAACAAAACAAACAAACAAACAAAAATAGCAGGTGAATTGACAGACCAGTGTCACTGACAGCAATTAGTTACCAAGGGAGAATGACTCACAGACGAGCAGATCCCACAGTGCTGTTGGGTTTTTGTTTCATTTGCTTCATAGATAAAGTATAAAGAATTTAACCCTAAAACAGTGTCTCTAGCAGTGGTTCTCAGCCTGTGGGTCACGACCCCCACAGGGCTCATACATCAGATAGCCTTATATCAGATATTTACATTGTGATTCATAGCAGCAACAAAATTACAGTTAGGAAGTAGCAACAAAGATGTTTTTATGGTTGGGATATTAAAAAAAAAAAGTTGAGAACAGCTGATCAAGAGAGAACCAGTGAACCCAGAAGCTCACCCTATAGCTAGACTAGACCTCTGACATTTCATGGCTGACCAGGATGGCCAACTGCCAAAAGCTGTCATGGAGATCGTGGCAAGAAAATAAGGTGAAGTAAAGGGAAAAGTATTTAAAAACCAAGTAAACAAGTTTCAAAAGGTATGCAGTTGCTGGGCAAGTGACAATAGCGTTTTCTAAGTGCTCACTGTGGTTTTTATTCAGTTTCCCTTCCATCCATTCATGAAAGGGTTCGGTGGGTGGTGCTCCACAACTGGGGATGCTCGTTCTGTGCCCTCACCCAGGGGCATCTGCTGTATGTAATTCCTGGCCTGATGTTAAAGTGTGAAAGGGTGGAAAAGTGACACTGCACAGACTTAGATTCTTCAGTGATGAGGAACTATATTGAAAGGTCACAGCATTAGGAAGGCTGAGAACCACTGTTTCAGCCACTAAATCATCTCCTTCCCATGACAGTAATATTCAAATGAAGAGTAAAAGAAGGAGAGGGGGAGGGGCAAGTCTTGGAGACATTTGGAATAATGATATTGTAGGCCAAATGACCTGTCACAGGAAGGACAAGGAAAGAGGATGAGAGGGAGAAGGGAGAATTCAGACATGAGCACAAAGAGGTAGAAGAGGCCAGACTATGTGGGGCTTTGAGTCAACTGGAAGAGGGGGTGATCGAAGAACAAGTTATTGCATTTGCTGCTTATGAAAAACAGCAACCCATAGTCAAGGACCCTTCCATGTCGTAGCAACCAACAGAAATAAAACATCTTGAAAAAAAATAAAGATAGCTCCAAATCTGGAGAAATAGAGAGGGCTCTTGTGTAAATTGTGCTGTTCTTGGGCAACTGTAACCTTTTGTGGTACAGCTTTCACAGACAGAAGACATGCCGCCTTTTACTAGGGTTTGCCTCTGCTACCCAGCTTTCTCTGAATTGATAAACTGTGTCTATGTGTGTCTGTGTGTGTCTGTCTGTGCATATATCTAATTGTTTCTCCAGATAGTCTATAACTTCCCACTTTACCAATTCAAGAAATATATCTTTCTTTTTGTTTCATATATGATGTAGTTGTTAATTTAAATTTTAAATCTGAATATTTCCAAAAAAGGACATGGTCCCTGTAAAAATGCATCAATCCTAGAGCAGAAAGTATCGTTACATATGTGGATGTTTTGAACCAACGCTGTGATGTTCGCTTGCTTCTTCTCAGGGAAACTGCTAAAGGCAGAGTACATCCTGAGCAGCCTAATAAGCAACAATGGAGCGACTGGTAAGCATTTGAGTCAGCAAGTTTTTCCAAAACGTTGAACACAGTTTTCAGTGAACTTTGAGTTCAATGGACTGAGGTGCACTGGCTCCTGGTTCTTGAAATTTGTGGACAGCTCTAAGAGGAAGACAGGTTGTTGATGTGAATACTCACCACATGCCTTTTGTTTGTGGCCACAGCATGGCGTTCTCATATTCTGTCTTCTCTACTCTACACACACCAGGCAAAACCATGGACACACACAAGTACATAGCCCACACAAACCCACACATACACACCACAAGCACATACCTCACATACATATGCACACTCACACACTACACGAGCCCCCTACATATGTACATATACACATACCACACAACAAGCACGCTCTGCCTACATGCATGTACACATCACACACACACAGCAGCTAGAAAGGGGACTGTGTGACAGAACAGTGATGATCCTGACTCTGTTCCGTACCACTGACACTTCCATCCTTTTGCCACCCACTGGGCCAGTTGACAAAACAGAACAAGAAGAATAACAGAGTAGAGAGTACAGTGTGTAAGTGTGTGGAAATGTCACAGCAAACTCCCTACGTTGCAGAATTAATAGGTGTTAATACAAAACCTGAAAAGCCAGCCTGCTTTTCCACCAACCCCAACCCAACTTCTCAGAACTTTACCCGCCTCACAAAATGACCATCTCAAAAAACATTCAAGCCGATCACCACTCCCTTTACTCAGCCAAATGGCCAGCCTGGGTGTCAGCCTGGCTCTCCCAGTCAAGTCTCACAGCACGGGTAATGGATTCTTTCATAAGATTTGGGTCTGTGTGGAGTCATCATCTTCAGAATCCAAACTAACCCGTGTAGTTGGAACCAACCCTGCGGTCTGTGGGACACATACAGACAATGAGGTCACGCTGTGGGTAAGGTGACCCGGGGTAGCAACCTTTAAGACAATAGCCCTGAATCTGGGATCTGAGAGAAAGGACATGAACTCCCAACAAGCCAGAGAAGAGGAACCCAGGTAGGGATGAGGTGAATACAGACACATGAAGCAAGACACATAGACGAAGACCCTAGGGACAGTTGATAACACAGCTGCAGACCATGGAGTCATGGGGTTCGGAGCTGTCTCTCAAACCTAAGTCATGTGTGTTCACAAAGATATCTGTGAAAATAGATTTAGTTTACCGGGCCATTTTCTTATTGACTCAAGGCAACGTATTCCTTCTTGTTTCAGGTACCTGGCTGTACAGAAATGAAAGCGACAAGGTCCTGGTGCAGTCAGTCTGTATACAGATCAGAGGGCAAATCCTGCAAAAGCTAGGTACTGACATTAGTTACTGTCCCTCTCAGGGCTCACATGCGGAGGCTGGCTACAAGAAGTTACTGTGGAGCCTGACTAAAACTGTCACACACCCCCTCCCATAGTTGTCCTGTTGAGAAGAAAATGGCATTAGGATACCAGGAGCTGAGCGTGTCTGTGCACACTTGTGTAGCCTACTCTGTAGACTGAAGCCAGAGGATAGCCTGAACCAGGAGGCTAAGACTAGCCTGGGCAACATAGTGAGACCTAATGTTCAGAAAAAAACAAAACAGAACAAACCAAAACAAAACAACCCTCCAGGTGGTGGCGTACGCCTTTAATCCCAGCACTCAGGAGGCAGAAACAGGAGAATCTCTGTGAGTTCAAGGTCAGCCTGGTCTATAGAATAAGTTCCAGGATGGCCAAGGCTACACAAAGAAACCCTGTCTTGAAAAACAAACAAACAAACAAACAAAATCCCATAATTGTTTAGAAGATTAATAAGAGAAAATATTTTTCCTGTTTTGTTAGTGAAATTTACAGTTGTGAATTGTGGATATTCACTGACTTTGCTTCCTCATTCATTCCTTGGAGTACTCAAACTTTTGGAGCAAAATTTCCAAACCCTAATTAGACTAAAAGGTGAACTAAAGTATTTGAAATTTTTAATAAAATATCAACTGTCATTCTTATAGCAGAAATGACTGCAAAATGAGAGTGTTAGATACTGTGCTAGATATGTCAACTTGACCCAAGCTAGAATAATCAGAAAGGAGGATTGCCACGTAAGATCAAGTTGTAGGCAAGCCTATTGGGCCTTTTCTTAATTAGTGATTGATGCGGGAGGGCATGGCTCACTGTGGGTAGGGCCTCCCCTGTGCCAGTGGTCCTGGGGTCCATAGGAAAGCAGGCTAAGCACCCCATAAGGAGCAGGCCAGTAAGCAGCACCCCTCCAGGACCTCTGCATCAGCATCTGCCTCCAGGTTCCTGACCTGCTTGAGTTCATGTCCTGACTTCCCTCAGTGACAAACTGTAAGGTGGAGGAATAAGCCAAATAAACCCTTTCCTCCGCACATTGCTTTGCTTGTGGTGTTTCGTCAGAGCATCAGTAACCCTAATTAAGACAGATACCAAATATATAATTTTCACAGTTTTCTGATGACCTGGGAAAGTTATTAGTATACAACCAAGGGGAGAAAACAAATTGCTCTGTCAGTCTAATCTAACCTGAGTCTCCCTAACAGGATCCAATGATTCTTCCTAAAGTATTAGTTTTACAATTTCTCCCTACTTATTTGTTATTTATAATACAGGTAGTTATTAATTATCTGTACACTAAGTCACAGATGTTAATAGCTTATCTTTATTCTTCCTTTGTTTTTCAGGCATGTGGTACGAAGCAGCAGAATTGATATGGGCCTCGGTCATAGGCTACTTGACGCTCCCTCAGCCAGATAAGAAGGTTGTGTGCCTACAGGCAGCATCTGTTCTCCTTGCTTGTCTTCGGATTGTTGTATCTTTGCAGCACAATTTAACTTCATCATTTACTGCTCCTGTCTGAACTGTCTTAATTATTCTATACAAACAGAGGAGCAGGCACATTTAGTAACCTCTGTCTGTGTTACAGTTAGACTCTTGGCCGATGTTGGGTTTCTGTGGTAATCTCTAACTATCCAACTCTAAATTCAGGTCTCTGGGCCACTGTGTCTATTTTGTCACATATTTAACCTTCCCTTGGTTTGTGACAGAGCCAATGTGGCCACAATACTCAGGTTTAAAGTCATTTTCCGAGAGTTGAGGGAGCTGAAACCCTCTTTAATTGTTTTATGTTGTAGCATCTTAAAGAAACTAAGAATCAGCCCCTGCTTTGCTGTTGGTAATTTTGTTCTCTGTCATTTTTTAAAAAGATTATTTATTTATTATGTATATAATGTTCTGTCTGCATGTACACCTGCACACCAGAAGAGGGCACCAGATCTCATTGTAGATGGTTGTGAGCCACCATGTGGTTGCTGGGAATTGAACTCAGGACCTCTGGAAAAGCAGTCAGTGCTCTTAACCTCTGAGTCGTCTCTCCAGCCTTGTTCTCTGTCATTTTGTGGGACTGTCCTCTCATTATTTGAAGCCTCCATCTCCTAGAGCTCTGTCGCTCTGTCATCTCTGTGAGGCCTGTCCTACTTTACAACACAGAGAGTAGTATGAGATCTCTTCCTGAGCCAATCATTCAGGCCTATTAGGTGGACAAGTTAGTGCTGATAACCCATTAGAGCCACTTCAAGGTAGCCATGTTTCAAATCACCCTCCTACCCTGGGATGTGATGCTCCCTCAATCCTGGATTCAAAAGTATCTCCACTGTCATAGTCACAGGATAGTAACAAGCAGGTAGTTCGAGCGGAGTCATTGACTCTAGGCCATGAGATGAGAGAATTCCAGTCTGATTTGTTTGTTTTCCTTACAGGGCATTTCCACATCACTGGGAATACTGGCGGACATCTTTGTTTCCATGAGCCAAACAGATTATGAAAAGTTTAAGAACAGCCCACAAGTTAACTTGGTAACTGTCGTTTGTCAAAAATGTGGCTCTGAGTGTTATCCCCTGGACCCCTGTCAGTGCTGTTCTTGCTGCTGGTTACACCATCTCTTTCCCAGTAGAGTAGGCCTTGGAAGCAGAATCCCTCCTAGATTAATGGGAGCAGCTCTAGTGAGTCCTATCTATCTTTGTCATCCCAGGCTCTCACACTGACTCAGATTTACCCAGGGCCCTGGAAATATTCAAGTGGATGAATGATGGGATATCATCAGATAACTCTTAGTCCATTTATTTCCTTTCAACATGTACAAAATTCAGTATCTAAACTTGGTGATAAAAAGGAAATAATTTTAAAACATAAGACCCTGTACGGATGATAGGACATAACTCATTTGGCAGAGTGTTTTCCACATAAGTGTGAGGACCTGAGTTTGGTTCCCAATGTCCACATAAAAGCCAGACATGGTGGCAAGTCTTTGTAATACCAATACTGGGGATATAGGAGGAGCCTTGGAGCTTGCTAGTCAACCATTGTAGCTAATTTGTGAGCTCCAGGGCCTGAGACCTGTCTCAAATAAATAAAATAAAATGGTGGGCAGGTCCTGAGAATGACACCCACAGATAGACTATACATACCTGAACACACACACTAAAAATGTTTTTGTTGTTCACTTCAGATAATTGGCTCCATAGTCTTTGTCTAATATTACTGTTCTTTATAATAACTATGCACTGATCACATCTTCAACCCAATAGAACTTAATCTCCTTGCGGGCTTACTGTCTCCCATCTCCTCAAGTCTAGAACTGTGTCTGCCCCATGGAGGTGTCCAGTATATGTTTCCAGAACGAATGGATGAGTCCTCATTGGTGTGAAGCCTTAAAGACCCCGTGCCAAGAACAGCACAGGGATTGTCAGTCAGTCTGGGTGCCAAGTGTGCGGTTTCCAGGAAAAAGGAGCTGCTGCCCTTATTTTCCAGAGACTCATCTGATTTTCTTTCCTAGATGTTGCACGTGGTAAACCCTCGGGGTTATGGATACAGGATAGGGATGTGAGACAGGAGTCTAGGGGAAAGGATGTCCAGTGCTCTGGAGTCTATAGACCCACTTAGACACTCTCGGCACTGCTCTGACAGGTTCACGCTGAAAAAAAGAAGGGATGGCTCTTAAAAGAGAAGCAATGAGATGTCGCAGGCTTCATTTTACTAATGGAGACATAATAACTGCTGCATCGCTTTCTACCCTCTCTCCCCACAGGCTTTGCTCAAGGAGCTTGACCACCGTTTGTTGTCAGCTGCGGAAGCCTGCAAACTGGCAGCTGCCTTCAGTGCCTACACACCCCTGTTTGTGCTCACGGCTGTGGTAAATACAGGTTCTCCCGTGCAGCCAGTGGGAGGGATGAATCTAACCTTGAAAGTCGGTGCTGACTCCTCATTGGCAATTATGATAAGACCCCACAGGGTGAAAGGTGATGTTCGTCAGGATGACCACTTCCTGACAGCAGCTAAGTTACTTCAGGCCAAGCATGTCACGCTGTCCATGCCAGAGCAAGGGTTCCTAAGGCTGGCAGCAGATCAGAATTACCCATGGAACATGTCCATAACACATGCTCCTGGGATCTACTTTATGCCTGTTAGATGCAAATCTCTTGGGTTAACCTTCCAAAATCTTTCATTTTGAAATATAGTTAACTTTGGGACTGAAGAGATGGCTCAGCAGTTAAGAGAGAGTTCTGCTCCTACAAAGAACCTGAGTCAGGTTCCCAGCACCCACATCGGGTGGCCTGTAGCTCCACCTCCAGGGAACCTAATACCCTCTTCTGGACTCCATGGGCATGAACATGTGAACAGGCAAACGTACACATAACAGTTAACAATTAATTGATCGATTTAGAAATTACCCCCTAACAGTACAACTTTGAATCAAAATGCTTGCACCTGTAGAGCACATGTACAAACGTTTTGTTCTTGAAATCCTAGACAAGGCAGTATTGACTCTGTGATGCATGTTATAAATGATCTACAGGTGGTGTGTGTGCATAGTGTACATACATACCATTTGCGCAAAGGACTTGGGTGTCCACAGATTTGGGTGTCCACATGGGAAACCAGTACTGCGCAGGTATAGAGAAATGACTCTTAGCTGATTCAATGCAGATAGGCTTAACACCCACTACTCTGTTGTTTGGGTTGTAACTAAGTCAATATCTTTATTGACTAGAGAATTAATTATGTTTATCTCCTGGGTATAGACTGTGTGTTGGTGATGCTTTTGTCACTGCGGCAAATACAAATACTGTGAGAAATAATCTCAGGGAAGGTGTTTGGTTCTTTGGTTTTTGTTCTGCTGTGATTTTGTTGTTGTTGTTCTTATTTGTGTTTTTGCTAACAATTTCAGAGGTTTCAATCTGTGGTTCCTTGGCTTTATTACTTTGAACCTGATACCAGATAAAATATAGTAACAGGAGCTATGAAGAACAAAATGTTCAGCCTCATGGCTGCCGGTTCTAGCAGGCATCTGACCTACTTTTTCCCCTTTTGTTTCAATCTCACTCCTGCTTATTGGATAGTATAACCCACCTTTGAGGTGGGTCTTCCGCCCCTTAGGTAATTGTCTCTAATAAGTCTTCACGAAGTTCTCAAACCAATCAAATGGACAACCCAACCCACATAAACCTTTGCTAAAATGAACAACGGCAAGGAGCATAAGTCTGCCATGTTCAGTGTGCAAGCATCAGGGTAATGGCAAGATGGGAGGTAAAGATAGAGTATTATTTACTCTCTATTCCCAGTCAGTGTCTCATGTCTCCATCCCCTCTCCCTTACCGAAAACAAAACAAAACCTCACATGCTCCATTAAACATTAGTGAACCTTCTCTAGGATGTCTGTGGTGTGTATTTGTTTTTCTATATTATTTTAAGTGGTTATCCTCTGGAAATAAAAAGGGTTGCTGGGTGTGATGGTGCATGCCTTTAATCCCAGCACTAAGAAGGCAGAGGAAGGTAGATCTCTGTGAGTTTGAGGCCAGTCTGGTCTCAAAAAAAAAGTAAAGACAAGAAAAAAAGAGAAGAAAAGTACAACCTGATTCACACCCAGTACCCAATGCAAGTTCTGATCTGCCTTTGCTGTTTTCCACAGAATATCCGTGGCACCTGTTTATTGTCCTACAGTTGTTCTACCGACTGTCCTCCAAGAATGAAACCTGCGTATCTACGTGAAGCTAAAGAGGCTTTTGAGATTGGCCTCCTGACCAAGAAAGATGGTGAGCTGGCTAGTGGCAAGCAGGAGCTGCACAGCTTCATCAAAGCTGCTTTTGGCCTCACCACAGTGCACTACAGACTGCATGGGGAGACAGATGCAGTCCGTGCAGCAAGGTGCCTCTGCAGTGAAGCTATGGGAAGGCTCTACGCCTTCAGCACATCCTCCACAAGCCAGCAGCGAGAAGCCCTGTCTCAAGAGATCATGTCTCTCGTCAGCCAGGTGAAGGGACATCTACAAGTTCAAAGATTTCCAAAGTTAGATGATAGATCTTATGTCCCAGAGATTTTCCAATGTGGCTTGGATAAGCCTATCTTGCATGGGCATGTGGATTTCCAACAAATTCTTCAAACCTACTCCCAGCACCATACTTCAGTATGCGAGGTATTTGAAAACACTTGCGGGAGCAGCAAAAGCAACCAGAGAGACACAAAAGCAGAGGTCTGCATCACTGTTCTGAAAACAGAAACAAACACCGTGGATACTGTAGGTGCTACTCTAGAGAAAATGTGCTCTCAAGAGGGCAGGGCTACAGCCTCCTCCCAGGCAGCTAAGAAAGATCAGGAGGGGCTCCAAAGAGCAAGGAGAAGATGGACCCATTCTGAGGCATTTCGAGTCTCCCTTGATCAAGATGTGGGGACCCAGACAGAGCCACCAAGCCGCAGCAGTGGCTGGGCAGGTGTTTCAAAGTCTCTGAGCGACAGCCGTAGCTCCAGCTCTTGGAGCAAACTGTCAGGGCTCAGCTCTTCTACCAGCTGGGAGGAAGTGAATATAGATATAGAGAGGAAAGAATCTGGCCAAGAGGAAAATCTTGTGGACACTCAGTGCTCCACGGCCGTGTCTGAGGAGCCCAAGGGGGACAGAAGCTGCAGAGCTACGAATTTGCTGTTTTCAAAGCTCCATGGCTTCTCTCTTCAGGCAACTGAAGATCACAACTTAGAGTCCTTACAAAGTCCGTTGCAAAAGCACACGATGATAAAGCCCATCCTTCCTCTCAGCACAACAGACACTTGCTTGGGCTCCGGAGCAGGGCCATTAGAAACCCCTGAAGGAATCGAGGTCAGAAATGCAGGACCTAGGAATACGTCTCTTCAGTCCAGTCCTTCCCGTGGCTCTGCTTCTGGGTCCTTGTCTAGTTCTGGCAGGTTCACAGACATGGCCACATATCCTTCAATTCAAGAAGAAGAAAGCTGTGAAATAACTGGTGGTTTTCCAGAACCCGAGCATAACTTCAAAGACTGCTGTAGAGGAAAGAACAGGGAAAAACTCACTGAAAGATGCACAGGGGGGCATTCATTTACATACGCCCCCTCCTTGGTTGACCCGGAAGGAGAAACAGCAGAAAGCACAGAAGATGGGCCATCACACTCTCAGGTGGTCCTGGGACATTTAGAAGGCAACCATTCACTGCTGACATGTAAGACTTTCTCTCCTCACTGTTCTGTTCAAAATGTTGACTTAGCCAAGGCTGGCAGTTCAGCTGAAGACCAGGGCATCGACCCTGATGCGTCTACGGTGGATGAGGAGGGCCAAATGCTTGACAGCACAGAGGTCTACTCCACTGGCCAAGATGGCGCTCACAGACCAGGAGCTCTGAGGTCCTGTCAGAGAGATGAGAGGCCAAATGCCTCTGTGAATGGCTACAGTCCCTTCCCTGCCCTGGAGGAGGACTGCAGCACCACAGAAGAAAAGGAAGTTGGAAGCATGCTCAAGTGGAGCCAGAACTCTAGCTCCTGTTCACAGGGCTGGCCGAAGTTACCTGCCTTTTCTAGCGGTTCCTTGGAGGGGGAAAGCTCATGGTCCCTTTTGAACTCCAGCAGAACTTCCTTCATCCCACTGCCAGGACAGACCAGGCAAGAGATCCTTGAGGCTCGCACGCTACAGCCTGATGACCTGGAAAAACTTCTGGCAGGCGTGAGGCACGATTGGCTGCTTCAGAGACTGGAGAATACAGGAGTTTTGAAGTCCAACCAACTCCAACGAGCACACAGTAAGTACAACCTTTTTAAATCTCTAGCTCCAGGCCTCGGCAAGTACCTGCCGGGAGCCCGGGGAAAAGCTTGCTGGGTCTCCCACTCGTGGTCATGAAGGATGCACTTTGTGATTCACCAGGAAAATCGCTTTTCTAGTCGTAGAATTTCCTGTCTATGAGATGCGAGATTTCAGAACCACATTTTTTTAGAGCTAGGCTGCTATTTCTTCACTAATTAAAATAAAAGCCCAACGGAGTGGAATAGGCTCTAAGTTTCAGAAATAGGCTGTCCTTCCATTCTCTCCTCTTGACTCATCACCTCTGATTCATGCATCACTGAATGTAGGCAACCAGTTCACCTTTCCAGTCCAGTCACCCAACCCCAGGTACCCACTCTACCAGCTCCCCTTCTCTTCTACCCTCAACCCACTCCACCACGCTCCCTTCCCACACCTGTGGATATCTCTTAAGTAATTTTTTTTTTCTGTTTACCCCCTCCCAAGTCACAACTAGGCACAGGAGTTCTTCGGTCACTCGATTTTAATTTGAATATCGAAACAGTCTGTGTCTTCCTTAGAGTTCCTGCTGGTCTTTCCCTATTAAAAAAAGGCCGTTTTGCTATGTGCTTTTCTTTCGTTCTTCAATAGAGTTTGCATCTTTGTGCAGCTGTAAAAGAATCTTTTATTCTCCTGAGGTAATTGTTGTCTCTTGGGGTAATACTGCCTCCTTCTGCTAACCGAGGCTTGGTCCCGGAAGTTTCTAGCCTCCGTACATCTAATGTTTTCAGCCTCTGAGACTTACTGCTTAATAAGTTCACTCTTTCTTGTTTGTACTGAGCTCTGGGCTGACTGATTCAACTCTGCTGTTCTGGCTCAAACCCTTTCACAGCTGAATTATTTAATCTGGCTTTTCTCTCGACCTCTGAATTGCCCTGCTCGGCCTCAAACTCCAGAAATCTTTTCTAATCTTCTGACTTTTTCTCATTCTCTGCCTCATTCTGTCTTCAACTGTGTTCCTTCTCTGCAACCTGTTTCTCTATTATTGTCCTGGTAAAACTGCCTCCTGTGTGTGTGTGTGTGTGTGTGTGTGTGTGTGCATTGCCTCTTAAGTAGCATCCCTTTCCTCTCTCTCCTTGTGAGGGTTGGGCATATCCTATTTTGTCAAATCTTTCTCTGATTCATCACTTTTTCTGCCACTCAAGTAAATAACACTTTCAAACATGGGTGCTACCTTCTAGAAACTAACTTTAAAGGCATATGCCACCACACCTGGCCCTAAACTTTTCTTTAGGTCCTGAAACTTGCCCTATACCAGGCTGGCCTTGAACTCAGATCTGCTTGCCTCTGTCTGCTGGATTAAAGGCAAGATCACACAGACCTAGGAGGTCATTAGATGTGATCTCTTGCCAGAGCAGCCATGTTCTGAATTAAAATTCCTTTACATACAGTAACTGCTCTTTCTGATGCGGTGTCTGAGTCTGTCTACCACTAATTCAAAACAAGTAAGAGAAAGCGAGGGCACACTGCCATATGCAGCCTAGAATCCCTGGTGTTCCTGGGAGCCTTTGAGGCAAAACTAGTTTGTTCATGTTTGTGTGATGTGCCAAAGGCGGTAAACTTGATCCTCTGCTGTTTCCAGATCTTAAGAAGTTGCAAGCACATACTACGTACCCCAGCATGGTCTTCATATGTTGATAAGCCTTTGTTTTCCATCCTCTCCCATGCGAAAACTTCAGTCTTATATTGGGCTCCTCTCATACGTAACCAAGCAAGAATCAAAAGCTATTCTTCCTTGTCATTTATAAAGTGTCACATTTTCACTGAACTGACTTTCTAAAAGGAGTTATAGAAAAGGTCATAATATGAGGGAACGTATTCAAAGATGGACATTTCTGATGAGGCAGTTCTGGACCTGTGTTCATTCGACATTACCCATTGCACATTTAAATCCCTGGAGTTGCCAGGCACCTATGGTGGGCATGCAAAGTGTGGTTACTGGGTGCCAAGCTATAATCAAAATGGTTTAAAGAAGCCTTACCTTCTCCCCTCCCCCAGATGCCCTTCTGCTGAAATAT
The DNA here is from genome assembly GCF_907164565.1 of Psammomys obesus. Taxonomy (NCBI): domain Eukaryota; kingdom Metazoa; phylum Chordata; class Mammalia; order Rodentia; family Muridae; genus Psammomys; species Psammomys obesus. The sequence continues at coordinate 15,298,110 of NW_026596095.1, read as the reverse complement.
TCCAAAAAGTCTGAGTTATGGACAGCCCAGGAAACTGTGGCGTATTTGGGAGATTACCTGAAAGTGAAGAAGAAAGGCAAGCAGAGAAATGCGTTTTGGGTCCACTACCTTCATCAAGAAGAAACTCTGGGGAGGTATTATTGGAAAACATGTGTGTTCTCAACATAAATTGGGCTAATTTTCTTTTTGGCTAAGTGGTCACCTATGAGATTTTGAAAGGGTTGGAATGTGGCCAAAATGTAGAATTTTAGATATTGACTTCTCTTCTTTGTCGTTAGTCAACTGATAACAGTTTCCATACCTCACAAAATTATATCGTATGAGTATGTGGATGCTATATATACATGATCTCAAGCCCACCAAGGAAACATGTCTAAACCCACTGTATACACATCCTGTCTGAGATGCTGTCTGAGCCACCTGTGTGTGCACTTTTCACTGTCATCCCCTCTCCTCTACAGGCGTCTTAATAGCCAGAACTGTAGCCTCCTTGAGTTCAGTCACATATTGGATTCAGAGCTTTCTAATGCAGGTTTGCTCCCATGTGGTCTATGATGCTGACAACCCCCTCTGGTTTTTGTAGGTCCCTCCAAGCACATATGACATCATCAGCAAGTATAAGTTACAACAGGGGCATGCACTGTCATTATTGTATCCTTTACTTACTGCCTTTTATAGTCTCTGTCTGATTATACCATGAGCCGTTAAAAGTTCCATATCTAATGGCTCGTACTTTCCTCACCACCCCTGGAACGGCCACAACTGGCCCATAGTGGGTGTTGGTAAAGTTAGTATTCACAGAATGAAATAATCACACAAGGAAGGAACAGAAGAGGGCTTCCTTATTGACACATTTACAGCCATACTGCAGACAGCAGGGTCAGGCTCCAGAGTCCCTCCACACTCCAGTACAGCATGCCGACCCCTGGTTTACACAGAAGTGTGAGGAGCTGCTGCCCTGAGTGGACACTTTCCCTACATACCCCTCATCATCTCAGGCCGGCCAGCATGAGCCGTGCTCTGCTGGAGAAGTGGCTTTTACAAAATTATCTCAATCTGAAGTTAAGACCATTGACATTGAGTAGGCCAATCAGATTATGTCGGAGGCAGTCCCTCTTCCCATTACTATGGAACCCACTTGGACACTAAACTGCCATGGGCTACATCTGTGCAGGGGTTCTAGGTTATCTCCATGCCTGGTACTTGGTTGGAGTATGAGTCTCAGGGAAGACCCCTGTGTTCAAATTTTCTGGTTCTGTTGCTCTCCTTGTGGAGTTCCTGTCCTCCCCCTGAGGGGGGAGCAGCCTTACCAGGCCACAGAAGATTACAATGCAGCCACTCCTGATGTGATCTGATAGACTAAGATCAGAAGGAAGGAGAGGGGATCTCCCCTATCAGTGGACTTGGGGAGGGGCATGAGTAAAGAAGGGGAAAGGAGGGTGAGACTGGGAGGGAAGGGGGAGGGGCATATGGGGGGATACAAGGTGAATAAAGTGTAATTAATAAAATAAAATAAAATTTTAAAAAAAGTTTGTTGACATTGAAATAGAAAATATCTTTCAAACTGCATGTTTCGTTTACTCTGTAGTCAAGATCGGTTTCACCTGTAGCTCTGTGGGTTCTGTCCGTCCATCCGTAGATATGTCGGCAAGGAATACAAAGAGTGGAAGGGGCTCCGGCACCACTTCACTGATGTGGAGCGGCAGATGACGGCGCAACACTATGTGACAGAGTTTAACAAGAGGCTCTACGAGCAAAAGATCCCAACCCAGATATTCTACATCCCATCCACGATCCTGCTGGTAAAGCACGAGTTTGGTTAATTAAACAAGCCTACAGCTACATATTAGATTAGATTTCTACCACCAGTCTGCTGCTATCATGGTCCTGTAAGATCTAACACATCAGTTCCTAGGCGTCTTCATCTGCTTCTTCAACTTCATCCTGTTTAAAAATATGTGTGTGTGTGTGTGTGTGTGAGAGAGAGAGAGAGAGAGAGAGAGAGAGAGAGAGAGAGAAATTGGACTGCCTGGGTGATGTCAGAGTAACAGAAAGTCATTTATGTCAGAAAGTACTCAGGCATCTTGCTGGCATTGATGCTAACCCCTTCCTCCTGCAGAAATGCATGCGTTAATAATCAACCTCTAGTCCCAAGGCATGATGCATTCACGTGATCTGGCAAGCCAGCCTCAGGCTAGGTAACTGGGTCGTAATATTTTTTATGTGTATGGATATTTTGTCTGCATTGCTTGTCTGTACATCATTGTGTGCTCTGTGCCTGTAGAGGACAAAAGAGGGCATTGGATCCCCTGTGACTGGATTTATAGAAGTGAGTCAATATATGGGTGCTGGGAATTGAATGCCAGTGTTCTTAACCACTGAACCATCTGTCCAGCCCTTGTGGCCTAATTTTTAAGTGAGCAGTTTAGTCTATGAACAATAATCACTTTAGATTCTATTATGCACCTCAGATAATTCTGGGTGCTTTGTATTTATAATTTAATCCTTTGACAAAACTAAAGAGTAATTATTATTACTTTTAGACCTACCTCTGAGGAAACTGAAGTCTAGATTAATAAATGTACATGGCAGAACCTCAGTCCGAACTGAGATCTTCCCCACTGCAGAGATCGTGGCCTTCACCATTTTGCGTACTACCTCCCATCTCTATGTTGCAGATTTTGGAAGACAAGACTATAAAGGGATGCATCAGTGTGGAACCTTACATACTTGGAGAATTTGTCAAGTTATCAAATAACACAAAAGTGGTCAAAACTGAGTACAAAGCTACAGAATATGGCTTGGCTTACGGCCATTTTTCTTATGAGTTTTCTAAGCACAGAGACGTGGTCGTTGATTTGCAAGGTATGTAAAGCAGGGGTTTGGTTTTAATTCTGAATATTGCAACTGATTTCTGCATGTAGCAAATGATTCCTGAGTGACTTAGGCATCTCCTGATCCATGAGCCTGGGGTTTCTTGGGCTCAATTGCAGAGCAGTCACTACAAGCTTCCGCTCACTTGAGGGGATGCAGGCAAAATCAGTTTCTTACTACTGCATTTTACTTCAAAATCCTCTCAACTTTTTTCCATGGTGCTGGAGGATGGCACAGTGGTCAAGAGCCCTTGTTGCCCTTATAGTGGACCCAGGGTCAATCCATGGCTGACAGCTCCCAACTGTGACTCTAGTTCCAAGTCATCTGACACTCCTTCTGGCCTCCACAGGCAAATTAATAGCTAATTAATTTAATTTAAAATTATTTAATTTAATTAAAACTATCTAATTTAAAATCATCTCTACTTTTTTCTTCTTTTTTTCTAGTTCTATGTCCATAGTTATCCATAGTTCTTCATCCATAGATCAATTATCAAGCTGATAACTGGGTTTCATACCTGGAATCATTATGGAAAAGAAAGTTGCTTATGCTTAAGTTTGTCTTAAAATATGCATCAGTATTAATGATTTTTTTTAGTTTGTTGGTTATTGTATTCATCATAATGCACAAATCAAGACAGAAGTGCTCAACACTGAGACTTTGTGTATGTGTGTGATTTTTCAAGACGGGGTTTCTTTGTGTAGCCTTGGCTGTCCTGGACTCACTTTGTAGACCACGCTGGCCTCAGACTCACAGAGACCCGCCTGCCTCTGTAATCCCCACTGCTGGGGTTACACTGGGCGGGCAACCTCACCCAGCTAACATTGAGGTTTTAATAATTATTCTACATGAATATTCTGTGAATATTTGTTTTCTCAGTAGTTCATACTTGATACATGTAACAATATAATATTCAGTTTTCTTCCCTAAATTAGTAATTAGGATATACATCTTAAATTTCTTGGCAAAAACTTACTAAATATAAAACACGGCTTGATCAAGTTTTAAGTCTATCTCTTTAAGTGTACTCACACTTAAATCTCTCTCTTTAAGTTTACACACGCGTGCATGCACACACACGCGCGTGTGTGTCTATGTGTATGTGTTGACATTTCTAGGGTATGTGGTGCTCAGATGTGTTCATTCTCTTTTAGGTTGGGTGACTGGTAACGGAAAAGGCCTCATCTATCTCACAGACCCTCAGATTCACTCTGTTGACCAGAAAGACGTGACTACAAACTTTGGAAAGCGGGGAATATTTTATTTCTTTAATAACCAACATGCAAGCTGTAATGAAATATGCCATCGCCTTTCTCTGACTAGACCTTCGCTAGAGAAAACAAGTAAGACGTAGGCTGGGAACCAAGTGTTCAAATCCCTAAGATTGTAGGGATATTCTCATTTAAGCCACTACATTCTACTCACTAGCCTGTTAGGCTCCTGGTCATATAACATAAAACTCATTTCATCAAGTCTCAAAAGTCCCCTTAGTTTTTCACCGTCTCTGTACTGTTTCAAATTCCAAAATCACTTTTAAGACTCAAGGCTCTTCATTGTAACCCTCTGAAAAATCAAAAAGCAAAGTACATGCTTTCAACATATAATGTTGCAGAACATACATTGCCATTCCCAAAGAGAGGAAATAGGTCACAGTGAAGAAATACTAGACCAAAGCAAGACAGAAACCTTCAGGGCAAATATCAAACCCTATAACCCCAGATCTGGTGTCTGGGACTTTCATTTCATGGGGCTCACATGGCTCTGCACCTGAAGCTTTGCTGACATCATCAATACATCTCTCTCTTGGGCTGGTTCCACTTCCTGTAAGCTGCTCTCCTTGGCAGATATCTCACAGCTCTGGCATCTTCAACATCTTGTGGTCTTCTAGTAGTTTCCAATGAGGAATGTTCCCCCATAGTCTTGAGCATTTGCATGCTGGGTCTCCTGTTGGTGGTACTGTTTGGGGAGGATTAGGAGGTGTGGCTTTGCTGGAGGAAGCATGTCACTGGAGGTGGGCATTGAAAGTTTTTAAAGACTCATGCCATTTCCAGTTTGCTCTCTCTGCTTTCTACTTGTGTCTGAAGATACGTGCTCTCACCTTTCCTTCTGGCCACCAAACCTGCTGTTTGTTACCATGTTTTTGTGCCATGAAGTACTTGTCCCTCTAGAAGCATAAGCTCAAATAAACTCTCCTATAAATTGTTTTAGACCTGGTGTTTTGTCACAACAACAGAAGAGTATCCAATACAGGTCTCCGTTGCAACCTTCCTTCACTTTCACAGCGTCGTACAACAGTCTCTTGAGACTTTTATGAATTCCCAATTCCGTCCCACCTGCATCCTTCATTACCCTACAGCCAATACCACATGGATCACACTGCCAACTTTGGAGGACAGTTTGGAAAAAGCTCTGCCCCCTTGAGCCCATTGTCAGCAGCTTTTGTTTGAAATTGCTCTCCAGGGGCAGAAAACCCCTTATGCCTTTTTCTTTGACAAGTTGGAAGCTTAGTTGGGTGGGGTCCTGAGGCAGAGCAGCAGGCCTCTCCTTAATGGCTCCAATTTCTTTATCTCTTTCAGCACGAGCCTTGGCTGCAACATTAAATTTGGTAGCATTCCTTTTCTCTTCAGACTATACATGTTGTATTTCTGGTCTCACTTGCTCTTTTTCATTGTAGATCTGCATAACATGCATTTAGTAGTAACTATTCTGGGAGATTTGAAAGATGGCTCAGCAGTTAAGAACACTGGCTGTTTTTCCAGAGAACCCAGGTTCAATTCCCAGAACCCACATGGCAGTTCACAACCATCTCTAACTCTAGTCCCAGTTGTTCCAATCCCCTCTTCTGGCCCCTGAGAACACCAAGTATGCATGTGCTACACAAACTTGCATGTAGACACATAAATTAACTAAACTGAAATAATAATAACCATTAATGTAATGCTGCCATGAAATTGTCTCCACTAGAGAAACTAGTTTGCTGGTTTTTAATTTAGCCTCAGACAAGTTCTTAGGAAAGGAGAAGAAAGCAGCCAGATTCTCTGACAGTATATCACAGGAACAGTCTCTAAAGAAGTTGTTAATATTGTTTTATGCTGAAACCTCTTGAGCTAGACCTCCACTGACTACACTGCTCTCAGCACTGCTGTCTTCCAAACTCCTACTAGACTGGCCTGTCCACTTCTGAACAAGGGCACCAAACTAAAGTTCCCTTTATCCTTTTATCATGGACTCTGAGACCGTCTTGGGTCAATCCAGCTGTCCCCCTTGGTTTCTCAAGGGGCAGAACTGCAGGAATATATCACTATGCCTAGCTTTAAATTACTTAATATTATTTTTGGGTAGGACATGTACACGCTTATTGCAGAATATTTAGAAAATATGACCCTTAAAGAATTCCCAGAAATACTAGAAGAAAATACTATCAGATTCCAATAGACTATTTATTACTCTCTTTGCTTGGAAGAATTCAGGAAGAAACTGGCACGCTTAGAAATGGATTCTTCTCTGGTCATGCTGCAGATAGATGCGAACACAGTCTGGCCAATACCTTGAGCCCTGGGAGACAGAGAGTAGAAAACTAGCTACATTGTGGTGTCCAGTCTCCTGTCTTAAGAGAACCATGAAACAATCAACACATGGTATTCTAAGATGGCACATTTGAAGTATGGAGCAATGGCAGGAAGGGGTTGGGAGGTTTTTCCAAGGTTCTCTCAGAGGCCCACATGAAAAAACAAAGGGAATGCTGGTTTGTCCTCGCCCAGGGGCAGACTTGGCAAGGTCCAATGTAGACATGAAGTGATTATGTAACCAAATGCTGATTTCTATACCTTTCCCCATTTCTGGCTGCCATCCATGTTCTGGGAATTTCCTGTCTCAGTGTTGTGTAAACATTGCTCCCCAATTGTCCACAGATATACCAATAAAGCAACTTGCATCCAATCACTGAGCAGAGAAGAGAATAAGGCTGGACTTCCTGCCATCTAGGGGAAGAGGAGTTATAGAAGGAAGAGAGGATTCAGCCACAGAGAGGTCTGGGAAACATCAGGAGAAAGAGCTGGAGCAGAAAAGCTACAAAGGGGAAGTATCAGTGGGATTCATGCTGGGAGGAAGCCAGATTAGCTTAGAGAGTTAAGAATAGAGTTAAAACTGCTCAGTTCTTGTGCTGTGAAGCTTACTAAAATAATATAATGGAGTCTCAATTATTTGTGTGATAGCCAGGTTAAGAGAAAAACTGAGAAACAAGCACAGTTTTATATAAAAATAACTTTAGCATTTTGGTGCCAATGTGGGGCTCCATCTGTAGGCTTAGATTTTTCAAAAACCTATTTTATTTAAAGTTCTTAGACACCCCTTCCTCCCTTCCAACCCCAACCTTAAATAGCAGATTAGTAGAGAAATGAGCTTTGGACCTTTTTTTTTTTTTTTAGCTACTTCCTGCTGATTAGGGTCATTGGATTCATTGAGGATATACCAATCTCAGTCATCAGGATACCAGCAGTCCAGTCAAACAGCAAAGCAGCAAACCACGGCAGCAGCAGCAAACAGCAACATTGGTGGCACCACTTAGCAGAAGCAGCAAGACTCCTGCCAAGGCAAAACTCCACCAAAGCAACACAGGAAATTCTCTGGAGCTTTTCCCCATGGAAAACCAGCAAAATGATGTGAACTGTTGCCAAGTGTAGCTATGCGAAAAGAGTTCTCTCACTGTCTGTGGGCTTCTATTTATCCCATCTCAGAGGCCACACAAGGATGTTTTCCAGCTGGCAAAAACCACACCCTTCACATGAGGGGGGGGGGCCAAAATTCCCACATCCCACACTTGGGACCAAAACGAAAAACATTTTCACATGACATAAATGAGTTTCCATAGGAGCCAGAAACTTCCATTTTAGTTTAGTTTAGGGCTGAGACCAGGACCTTAAAGGAGTGAAGGCTGTGGTTTCTGGGAATCTAACTCTTGCCACTGGAAGGCTCACATCAGTCTCAGAGCAACTGATGTGTCTAAGGTAATCTGTGTTCTTCTTGCCAGCATTGCTGAATTAGCTTCCTGCTGATTCTGTCCCATCTTCCCCTACAAACAGTATATGAGATGCTGTACTTCTTAGCAACCTTGCTTAGCATAAGCCATCATCTTATGCAAAATCTCCTGGTCCCAGCTTTTTGTCTTCTTATTTTCTCATCCCTGGTCCTCTTTCTCAGATCCCTTCTTCCTACAGGTTCGGGTCACTCATTGGCCAGTGAACTTAGCCAACTTAATGAGCTCCAGGTTCAGTGTGAGACCCTGTATCAAAAAATAAGGTGGGGTACAAGGAAGATGCATGGTTAGACCTCTATGCTCCAGATGTACACAAACATGAGCAAACATACAAACACACACACACATACAAACACATGTGTGCACACACATACACACAAAAATATCAGGGCAGACGATCTTAGCCCAGTTGCTCATGAACAGATGAATGAGTAAAGAAAACGTGGTATCAGTACAAAATGGAATATTATTCAACCATAACAAACAATGAATATGTCATTGCAGAGAAATGTTAAGTAAAAATAAGCTCAACTCAGACGAACTTGGCATGCTGTCTCCATAAGAAAGTCTGACAAAGTAAACACATCTAATCTTTGAAAGTTTAAAACTTAAATAAACACAAGGCCCCCTTCCAGGGTTACAGAAGCATTTAAAATTGCCAGGAAGGGTACTCTCTGGCCAGACTGGAGGTGCTTTCAGGGAGCTAGCCCTAGGGATAAACCTCTAATGAGGCATCACTCATGCTGCGGTGACAGTAGCTGGCTTTGAGTCTCCCTTGCTCCTGTAAACTCAATAAACTCACTGATTCATTAAGCTAGATTTGAAAAGATAATTGTTTGGCTTGTTATTGGTGCTATGTCTGAATAGACATCTGCTTACATCTCCCAGGAAAGTCCCAATGAAGTAACTAAGGTGACGCCATCTTGTTCTTACTCCATTTTGTGTCTGCTTGGACACTTCTCAGCCCTCTATCCTCCACCCCCCAACAGTCACACCTGCCTCGATAATACATTTTAGATTCCCATGATCCTGACCATATTCCGGATGTATTAACCAAAGTAATTAACGTAAACTAACGGAAGAAGGCATAAATCAAAAGTAATTGTCAGAGTATGTCTGAAATAATTACTGTGTCTTACCAGAAACCCAGGCTATTCTGGTCCTCACCTAACTTTGCTGTGAATTATGTTTTTTGTGAGTTTTGGCTTTAAAAACACTGTATCCCTCAGCTTCCACCCTAATAGACTTTGATGAATGAGCCAGCTGGTAAAGGACTCATATGCATTTATTTGGCTTAGTGTGGTTATCTGTATCTTTCTTGTGTGGGGGTCGTTTGTTTGTTTATTTGTTTCAAGACAGGGTTTCTCTGTGTAGCCTTGGCTGTCCTGGACTCACTTTGTAGACCATGCTGGCCTCAGACTTACAGAGATCAGCTTGCTTCTGCCTTCCAGAGTGTTGGGATTACAGAAATGTGGCCCTGCACCCTGTTTCTTGTGTGGATCTTACAACACAAGAGTAAAAGGGGACAAGGCCAAAATACTATATATTTGGTCATATGTACAACCTGGATTTAAACATATGTGTGACATAAAACACTACTTGGAGAGAGAAGTTATGGGGACAGTAAAGAGAAGATAAAAGTCATGATGGAGCTGGCAAGATGGCTCAGCACATGAAAGCACTTGCTAGGTAAGTCTGTGGCCTGAAAGCAAACCCTGGAGCCTGGGAAAGGTGGAAGGAGAGAGCTGACTCATAATAGCTGTCCACTGGCCTCTACACACACTGGGAGTTTGTACATGTCACACATGGACATGTATACAATAATAATACAAAATTATTTTTTTAAATTATAAAGAAAATGTCACAATAAAGTCTATTATTTTGTATGCTCGCTAAAATTTAATTCTACAACTTTCTGGTGGAAAGTATCTTCCCTAAGAGCCTTTGTTCTCCCAGGCCCCATCCCAACCTATGGAAGCCCACATAAATAACTGAATAGCCACCACTATTCACCCAGTGCCAATGCTAATCTGAGATTGGACCATATAATCCATACTGCAGCTGAATTCTAAATGTCTTTCTATTATTTATCTAATACTATCACGAACACAAATAATACTCCCAAAGGCCCGAAAGCTGCGTTTATTAACTACCTCGCTATTTCTGCAGATTAGAAATTGGGGGTGGCTTAGGAGGCAGTTCTGACTAGGGGGCCTACTAGGTGACAGTCGGTATGCTAATGGGTTTGCAGTCATCAGAGAGCCGGGGGAAATCAGCATCCACCGTCTCATGCAGCCTTTAGTAGAATGGCTTCTCTCTCTAGCGGAAGGTCAGGGGCCTCAGTTCCTCCTCCTCCACAGGACCTGACAGTTTGCTTCAGGCTGAGTGAGACATCCAAGGCCAGACAGGCAGAAAGAAACCACAGCGCCTGTATCACCTCACCCCAGAAGTTACACCATCACTCCCACATGGTGTTGTCCATACAGACACAGCCTGAAGCAGTGTGCAGAAGGGCAAAAGGGCAGGGTGGGATCACTGGGGCCTTAGGGACATGGCTAAATGTCTTGTCAGGCTGCACTGAGCCTGAGGCTGCCTCCTTTCTTTTTTCTTTTTTTATCTCCTCTTTCCTCCTTTTTTTATTATCGCATCTGCTTAAACACCCAATGTTTTGCTCGCTTTTGCTTAAATAAGAGGATGGAGGGACCTGCTGATAATGATCCTATGTGGCTTTCACAGTCGGTGAGCGCTTACTGCTCTCTTCTCTTGCTACAAAGGCAAGAAGCTAAGTGTCTTAGCTACCAGACTCCAGAAATTACTCTGCAGCCCGGTGGTGGGCCAAAAATCAAAAATCAGAACTTCCTCATTCTGACCTTTAAGTTATACAGAAACATAGTTTGCTAGAGTATTCAAAGCTTTCCAACCTTCTTCTCCATCCTTTAGCAGGCATCACTCTTCATCAGATGGACACCGAGAATCCAAGGAAGGGTTCCGAAAACTCCGTTATCATCTTTCCAGTTTGAACTCATTTTGATTTTACTCTCTCACTTGTAGATTATATAGAGTTCTGTCTTAGAAGCTGAGTTTTAGGGGTTAGGTTCAACTTTCATCTTTCCCGCTTCAGGCTAGCATCGCTGACTTTGGCATTACTGACTTTAGTGGGGCTATTGTTCCGAAGACAACGTTTGCTCTGCATTGTCTGGATATACAGCCGTCCTCAGCCTGAACCGCTCCAGCTCCGTAGAAACTAGGTGTAGTGTGTATGAAATGGGAGAATGAGAGAGAAAAGAAATCTCTTTATTATGGTGCCTAAGCCTTCAGTGTGCCGGAGCTCTGCAGCTGCAGGGGAGGGAGAATGCATTCAGGAACAGAACGCAAGTGTGAATAATCCTCTCTCGAATGCTGCTTGCAGACTGCTCCAGCTTTGTCAGGTGAACTTGAACCGGGCCATCAGCTTTGCCCCGGTTCCCACTGCACACTCTTGTCTGTCACCCCAGGGCATTCACCATCTTGACTGTTGTTTAAAGGGAACAAGCAATCCATCATTGAGCCCGGGAGTCACTTTCTCATAGAAAAGTAAAATCAGCATGTGACACTACTCAGCCCCAGTGTTTCACAGATTAAAATGATACATGGCGACTCACGTGTTACTAGGAAGATTAAGTCGGTTATCTTGTTCCAAAGCCCAGACAAAAGAATCCCCCTCAAGCAGTTAAGTTGCGGTTTCACACAGGCTGAAAACCCCCGGCTCTTGGTGGTAAAGCAGAGAATGTGCTAAGGGAACAGAAAAAGGTTATTTTACAGTGAAGCACCATTTTTATCCCCTGCATGAGCCAGTACAAAGAGGAATCCAACTTGAAAAGGGAGCTGTGAAATCTCTGTACAAGTCTTTGCTGTTGAAGATGCCAACTTGATTACCAGAGATGGAGACACAATTTATTGTCTGATTGCCTCCACGATTGATTTAAATTTGGTGAAATAAATGAGCAGCCGTTGGCCCCCAGGCAGTGGGCCTCATCTGAGGAAGTAGCAGATCTGTCAGGCACAGTGTCCAGTTATCAACGCTGCTGTTCTATTGTCCTAGCCACACACTAATCACATTTTCAATAAATCTCTTATAGACATGAGCTCACAGTGAAAGACAAGGGTATAAGCCTTTATTTTGCAAGGCAGAGGCAAAGAACAGCATTACAGGAAGCACTACTTATACATAATCAAATATGTAACTGTTACTCTTGGTCCTAGGAAATTTTTTTTCAAAAGCAAAAAGACAATTAAATATCAAAGTGTTTCATGTCCCAAGACACAGTTAAAATGCACAACACAAGAAAAGGCCATTTCTTTTCAATGAAATATTTTTTAACTAAAAAGATTTCTCAAGTTTAATTTGCATTCTACATTTAAACTTTACCAGAAATAATACTTACTAAAAATAATTCTGTGTTTTCATTTGGGCTCCATTATTTTAGGCAACACCATTAAATTTATTATGTTTTTAAAGTGTAGTTTTTATTTTCATAGAAATTTCAAGTCAAAGATTGTCTTAATTTGTGATTTTCACCTCAGTTTTATTCTCTATAATGTGAAGTATTTATAGTGTGTTCACACATATAACATATGTCATATGAATGTGTGTGTTTAAGCATACTGTATGGTATTGGACTTCATATATTTTCTCTGTTAAAGACAGTCATAAGATTTAAACTCCTTCTGTACACAAATCACCAAAAATGAAAGGGACTGTTTAAACACTTTTGTTAGACATTTGCCATGGTCTTTTCCACACAACAGAAGAACACACAGTGACTGGCTTTGCGGGGCCATGTTCCCAACATGATTTCAATAGGGAACATTCTCTCTGGACCAAGCACCTGGATCGTGGGCTGTGTTCCCTTGGGCTGGACAGCAGTCACGGAGCCACCTGCAGCAGAGAGGATGGAAGATGAGGGCCCCGGAGCCTCTGGCCAGCTGTAACCTTCCCCAGCCTCCAGGGCATGTTCCCGAAGGGAGCCAGGCCAGGCCCACACACAGCATCTGAGTGCCAGCCTCAGCACTATCCTGCACGAGTTAGTAAGATCTGTCAACGGGGGACACGAGAAAGTTCAGAGCAGTAAAGACTGGACATTTTGGAAACATAACATGCAAAGACTCAAAACTGCAAATTGTTCTGAAGAAAGCAGTTGAAAATTCTTAGAGACAAGCACCACTGAGGATAAACTGAGATAAGGATGATCAGAACACCGCAGCTCAGCTCATTGGCAGTGTCAGCTGTGAGAGAGGCCTGAACCCATCCCCCCACCACACACACACACACACACACACACACACACACACACACACACACTCACCTTCTATCTTCTCTCCACACCACAGTACCCCTCTTCCCTATTTGAGCTGAGCTGGGATACATTCAACCAACAGAAAGATCTTCCTAAGCATCTTTAGTCATAACTATGTACAAGGGAAAATTATACTCCAGTCTGTATAGCTCTACATTGCCAAGAATAGGCTATTACTGAACTCAACCCTCAGCCCAGGGATGGGAGAGGGCATATGTAGGTAATCAAAAAAAAAAAAAAAAAAACAGTTTGAGACCCAATCTATTTACGTCAACAACATTTTTATGTATAGTGGCTAAATCACAGCTGATGACCAGGGGACAGATGATTCTAAATTGTTCAAGATGTCAAAAGACTTCATCATTCTTGTCTTTAAAAGTTTGATTAAACAACGCTCTAATCGGAATGAGATTTCACTCCAATATACTGCTTAATTTTAGTTCTTTCATGTAGAGGTCATATTCTCAATCAGTCCAGGCATTGCCTTGCTCACCAAAATATTGTTAGCCAGTTGCATATTGGGTATTCTATGTCTTCCAAAAAGAGGGTATACCGAGGGAAACTCAGATGTATGATATTCGTTCATGTCATTGACTTTCCTCGAATTTATTCTCAAGTGTGATATCTGTTTTATTATGATTTTAATTTGGGTTTCTGAAACCTCACATTCTTTTAACTACTCAACACAATCTTAATATGAATTATGTTCCAAGCCATGTTTTTTATCCTGTTATAAACAGCCAACTTCACTCTATCCTTTTAAGAAATATTACAATTATTTTGGGTGTGGAACTCCTGTCTCAATGCATAAATATGCAGGTCAGAAGGCAATTTTCTGGAGTCCATACTCTCATCTACCCAAGGTCAAATTCAAGTCATCAGTCTTGATAGCAAATTCATTTTGAGACTGCCCCATCTTGGTGCCTAATGTTCTACATTTTTGAGAAATTTTAATAAATAGCTTGTTCCTCTTTTAAAAAAAGTTTGATTAAAGCTGGGCAGGGAGTAGTGGCACATGCCTTATCTCCCAGCACCCACGAGGCAGAGGCAGGGGGGTCTCTGAGTTTGAAGCCAGCCTGGTCTACAGAACAAGTCCCAGGACAGTCAGGGCTACACAGAGAAACCCTGTCTCAACTAACCATAAAAATAAATAAACACACATACATAAATAAAAGTTTGATTAAAGTCCAACTCAGGAAGAATTGAACATATTGGTCCTTTAGTATGTATTGACTTTTACCTATTCGATCATTTTTGAAGATTTGCCCAAAAGGGTCCAATTACAAACGTCTTCCAACCATCATGTATCTCAAACGCTTAAGAGACGAAATTAAAAAAAAAATATGTAAAAGGAAAGTTAATGTCTTTTTGGCCACTCATCTTAATAGCCATGTCAGTAATCAAGAAAATGATCCTTTCGGGAGCTATTATCCTGGCTTGGTCATCCCAGCGTCATCCATGTGCTAAGAGGGAGCTGGATGAGGGGTTACTTACTTGCTGCAGTGTCTTCTATTGGAAAGATGACATACACATTCCTCTCTGCTGAAGCATTTCCCTGTCGCCCCTGCAAATTTAATTTCAGTCATTTCCTTAGTCACGCCATACCAAAATTATATTTATCAAAAGTGCTAAGACTGAGAGAGCCCGAGAAACCCAAGGCTAGATTCAAACTTATACTATTTTTTGAATATTTGTTATTTCCTTTCTAATGGTGTGTACTTTGGGAGGTGAGTGTGGGGCAGGTGAGTGCATGCGCTCAGAGAGTCTAGAAGAGAGTCAGAGAGTCACATTCTTGGGAGCTGCAGCTACAGGCAGTTACCAGCCGCCCGGTGTGGGTGCTCAGACTCAAACTCAGGTCCTCTGCAAAAACTGTATGTGTTCTCAGTTGCTGAGCCTGAGACATTTTTTCAATCTCATTTAAAATACTGACTGGGAACGGTTGCTTCTTTAAGTGCATTGTCTTCAGCATTTTCGGAGGAGGAACCCTTGCCATCACTCTCAGTAGGTGGGACTTAGGAAACAAACGAAAAGACAGACCCAAAAGATGGTTTCTAGAATAGACTGCTAGGATAATAGAAGAGATAGTGTGCTCACAGCTCACCCAGAGCTCCTGATGGGTGCTGGGTGCTTGAACACTTGAGCCGCTTAACCATGGAACCACAGGAAATGGCACCGTCCCAACCTCCCCACCTGTCTGAGGAAATGATGGCATTGCCTCGCTTCCTAAGTTTAGGAACACTTCCTTAGCGGCCTATTTCACTTACTTCACACAGTTCTCTGGACTACATATTCCCTGCTGTGCATATTTTCTAAGACAATAAGTTGAGGAGGTTATGATGACCACATAACTTTCCCTCTTGAAATACACCCAGTTGTCACAGACATCACTAAGCACAGTGTTTTGTTCTTGTCACAATGCACAAAGAGCCTAATCAGAGAGCCAGCTGGTTCTTCTGCATGGGGTGACAGGGCTGTGGAATTTTCCAGCATGTTCCCACACCTGTGTTCTACAACTTACCTTCTTTCTCCTTCCCTGAGACCAAAAATATAAAAAGAAATTAGTAAACAAATACGTGCAGTCTGAAATAATTCCTGTAGTGACATGTCCTTTCTGGTTCTTCCCCTTCTGGGAAGTGGCTGGTAACTGGCAGTGGTCAGGTTCATTCTCACTGGTTACAGACACTTTGGGGCCTCTGTGGAGGGCAGTGTCTAAAAAAAATTGACAGAAATGCATCTAAATCTGTCACTTACTAGCAAATTGGCCCCAGTTAAGTCCTCTTGGCTACTTAGAACATTCGTGTCCCCACATTTAAAGAGAAAAAAAAAAAAAGCCACTATGGGAACATGGCTGTAAGAGTTAGAAATAATATCTGTGAAGGACTTTGCACAATGTCACATTTTGGTGGGTAATCAATAAAGGACATAGTGTTGTGTTTTTTTTTTCTTTTGTTTTGATGCAACTGTGGATATGAATCTAGAACGTAGTGTAGTATATGCCAAGCAAACAGCCTACCACTGACCCATACCCTAAACCTGAAGAACAGCATTTTGTTCTCAGTATTACCCTACCTCTTTTCCCGATGTAGTTTTGTTAAATTACTTTCTCGAGATCACTTAACCTTCAGGGGTGGCACTGCACAGCTTGAGTTCCAGATACTCTGGACTGAGATAGGAGAATCAAAATGGTCAGGAGAGCTAAAACAATTTTGAACAACCAAAGAACTTGTGGGCGTATCACCATTCCAGAGATTAGATTATAGAGATATAATAATAAAAATAGGATAGTAGAGTCATTTAAAAAAAAAAAAGCCACAGTGATCATTGGAAAAGAACTGAAGACCAGGCCATAAATCTATGCAGCTTCAGGTGCCTGATGTTTGACCAAGAGACCAAAATTAAACATTGGCGAAAAGATGACCTCTCTAACAAATGATAATGATAAAAGCGAAGAGCTACGTGCAAAAGGAAGAAACTAGACCCTTGTCTTTCACTATGTACAAAACTCAACTACAAATGAATGAAGACCCTGAGACCCTGAATCTGGAAGGCTTTCTGAACCCTGGTATCACAGGCTTTAAGACCAACAATTGACAAATGAGACTACATGACACTAAAAATCTTTAGTATATCAGTTAATACCATAAGTCGAATCTAGAGGCAGCCTATAGAATGAGGGGGGAAATTTTTCTATACATATAGAAGAGAATTACTATACACAACCAATTTAAAAATTAAAGATCAGGGCTGCAGAGTTGGCTCAATGGATAAGAGCCCTGTCTGCTCTTCCCGAAAACCCGGGTTCATTTCCCAGCACCCACATGGCAGCTCACAACTGTCTGTAACTGAAAGATCTGACACCCTCACACAGATGTACATGCAGACAAAACACCAATGCACATAAAAGAAAAATAAATCAATTAATTAAAAAAATTAAAGATCAAACACAACCACAAACCCAAATGTCTCGCTAAATAACCAGGGCATGGAACTGAACAGATGTTTCTCAAAAGATGAAACAGAAACACAAATGGCTGAAAAACACTAAAATTTTCAACATTCTTGCTCATCAGGGAAATGCAAATTAACTACTTTGACGTTTCTTGCCCAAAACAGAACAGCCAAGATAAAAACAAAACAATAGCAGAGGCTATCAATGATTTGGAGGAAAGGGGACACTTATTCACTGATGGTAGGGTGGAAATGGGTACAAGCCCTCTGGAAACCAATGCATAAATTCCTCCAAAAGCTGAAAATAGATCTACTACAAGATCCAGCTATACCACTCTGGGGCATATACCAAAAGAATTTTGATCTTACCATAGAGGTACCTGCTCATCCATGGTCACTGGTTCTCCATTCACCATAAGCAGAAAGTAGAAACAACCTAGATGTCTACCAACTAATGAATAAATAAATAAATAAATAAATAAATAAATAAATAGATGGCACATTTAAACAAACAAATATTATTCAACTGTTAAGAAAAAAAAAAACAAATTTCCAGATACATAGATGGAACCAGAAATAATCATTCTGAGTGAGGCAACCCAGATCTGAAAAGACAAACATCACATGTGTGGATGTTAGCTTTTAAACTCTAGATAAGTGTGCTTTCTTTGAAGTAGCCACAGAAGTTAGGTAACTTCTAAGAAACCAGAAGATATGAGGGAAATTTCAAGGAAGGGGAAATATAATAAAGTGTTTTAAAAAATAAATGGGAAAGGATTAAATAGGATGAGGGTGGAAGGAAAGGGTAGAAGAGGAAATATAGAAAAGAATAGCTAATCATACAGGCCTTTTTAAAAAGGCCTTTTTGTGTATGAAAAGTTTAAGTAAAGTTATCCTGTAAAAGAGAATACTACATCAAGTAGACAACACATACTCACTACTCAATAAAAATCCCAGTACCAGGAATGGGTTACTTCTTTTCGAGTTTCTGGTAAGCAGGGTTCCATAGACCCACAAACATTGCTGCCCATTGCCAATGCTCTTGATCACCCTCCAGAGCCTAACAGTATGACCGTATTGCTGAACAAACCACATACTTGAGCCATAGCACATGGAGAAATCAAGCTGGACCTTACCAAAAACTTTCATTCTACTAGCTAATGTTAGAAGATGCAATGCATGATATCAGAGAATTATTGAAAGAATCTTCAATATCACCCAGTTATGAATCCCGAGAACTACAATAACAACAAGCCTGGCAAAATACCCGACTGGTACAATAATGGTGCAAATGTTATGGCAGTAACCAACCACTTTTTTAAAAACTGAATTGAAGATTCGTTCCACAAGATGAAACCAATACTTGACACTGTCAATTAAGCCAAGGGCCTGAGGCTAGATAGAGCATGGGTCCTGTGGGAAACCTACTAATATTATTCTGATAAATGACTCCTAGTGTTTAGTTGCTATACCCATAGAACAGTGCATTTTCAAACCCTTATCAGAGAAGCTTTTTCATGTAGTGGATGGTCAATAACACAGAGGCCCATAGCTGGACAACATGCAGAGAATAAGAGTCAAAGGAATCCTCAGCCTTAAATGCTATATTGATATGACACTTCTCTCCTCAAGGCTCGGGGAGCTATGAGAAAAGGAGTGTAACAGTCAGAGATGGTGGATGACTTCAAGGAAATGGTATGTTCTGGACACAACAGGGAAGATGCTAATATGAAGTCACAGTGATTGTGACAGCACCCACAAGACCTGTGCAAACTCAAGCTAGACAGAATCCCTGCATAGAAGGAGGAACTTGGTAGGAAGTTCCACCCCTAGCTGAGGAGCAGTTGGCACTTTATAGCTGCTGGGAGAAAGAAAGTCATTTTTCTTTAACGATCTGATACCTCATAGATCCACTGTACTCCAGGTCAGTCTCCACGTCCCAGAGTAGTCGGACAACACAAGACGGACTGGATGGGACTTGTTTTGTATTTGTTTTGTTTTTTAGAGACGTAAAAGCTGGGTAGGTAAGGAAGTGGGGGAGGATCTGGGAGGAACTGGGTGAAGGGAGTGAATACAATAAAGATACATTGGATGAAATTCTCACTGAATTAGTAGGAATAGTGCTTTAAAAACTATCCTAATATCAGCAAGTACATCCAGATCTCCCTGAGTAATTCTCAAGGTTCTCTCCTTCCATCACTCTCCAGCTTGATCACCAGGTAGGATCGAATCCTCTGCTCTCTCAGAACTGTTTCCCTGGGTCTCCCTGTGCTTGTATCAGCTGCAAAACTATCTTCTTCAAGACTCTCTTGAAGGAGACGTTGTGACACTCCTAGGAGCAATTTTTCCTAGTAACTCCCCCACCTCTTTCTTTCCTCTTTCTCTTTCTCCTTTCCTCCCTCTTTTAAGCCACTGCAGAACTTTCTGATGGGACTTAAACTGCTCAGTAATTAGTTATTTGTCTCCACACCCTCACCCAACATTAGATTATGAGCACGTGAAACCAGGGGCCATGAGTTCATTTTGGCAACCCTTGTGCCTACCCTGGCACTTCCCTGTTAATAAAGCTTCACTGAATGAAAGAATTAAATCATTAAAAATCACAAGATTAATTAAGAGTATGAGTTTATGATTGGTCCATTGTGGGCCAACTCTCAGTGTAACCAGTATTTAGCATTGTGCCTTGAACGCAGCACGTGCTTCATGAATGTTTGTGAGGGGAATGAATAAATGATGGCAGGTGAAAATCTCTTAATTAGATCCAGAGGGCCCTCTTTATTTGTAAATCCCAATAAGAAAGGCATTCTCAGGGCCCACAGAAGCTATGTCCAAGCCCACATCTTTGTTTTAGAAAAGACTCATCTGAATGATAATGAGTGTGGAAAAGGGATTGGCTCCTGGGTAGACAGGAGCTTTATTGTTTGTTTGTTTGTTGGGTTTTGTCTGGGCTTCTTAAAAGGCAAAATGGCTTGAACCCATGCACCACCCGTTAGAGAGATTTGTTCCTCGTATGGTCTGGGGGAGTTTCTAGAGCTTTTTTTACTAAGTCATCCGTGGCACATGGATCAAAACTGGGGAAAGTAATGATTACTGGTGTTGTGTCTCTGTGGTTTTACATCATTGTTTATGTATCGGCAAGCCACACACCCGGGAGAATTGAGGGCCATCTGTTCTGCTGCTCTGGAGATATGATGTCATTACCTCTAGGAGCACTCTACTGCTGTGTAGCCAAAAATGTACTGAACTCCAAACTTCTAGGACAATTAACACAGTATGATAAACTACATTCTGTGTAACTGTGCCATGCCTCCAATGAAACACACACACATTTAGGCACAGGTGTTGACAAAATGAACTTATTTTACATATATATATATATATGGAGCCCTGGCTGGACTGAAACTTCCTTTGTACACCAGGCTGGTCTTGAACTCACGGAGACCCACCGGCTTCTGCCTCCTGAGTGTTCAGATGAATCACCCCCCAAGAGTTTTTTTCCCCCATTCTATGTATGTATGTGTTTTGGCATGTGTCTATGTATGTGTGTACAAATGTATACACATGTGTGTTGCCCATGTACCTTGTGTTGCCATGTAAGTAGGTGCACGAGCACATGCTTAGAAGGGCGTATGGAGCCAATGTTGACACTAACTGCCCCGGAACTCACTGGCTCAGAAAGTCCAACTAGCCAGCTTGCCCTGGCAATTTCTTGTCTCTGTCTTAGAGTCCTGGAACCACAAACAGGCAACTAAGCCCGCTCAGGTAGGTACTAGGATTAAACTCACTTCTCTGCACTTGTAAAGCAAGTGTCCAGAAACAGGTTATCTTTTTAAGTATTCAGTAACCGTCAAGTATAGCTTTCTTCATGTTTCATGAATTAAAGAGTATGCCTCCTATTTAATATGTAAGGTGTCTAAAGACCAAGAGTCCATCATGAAGCTGAAGAGTGTGCTTAAGCTTTCTATGCCAAATGGTGTTCTTATTTCCTCTGTCTTTCCTGCTTAACTCAGAGTTATTCTTTATGCCCATTACCCAGTGGCCAAAGAGATTAATTGTGAGAATCAGAAAGAATACATAGAAGTTGCTAGAGTGCTGCCTAGTTCAGACTGGGCTCCATAATATGCTCCAGATTTGGTGGTTTTGTCATTGTTGTTTTTGTTAATCTATCTTATTTTCATCCCCTCAGCCAGCAGATCTGTGGGCAACACTAGCGTCCATTTCTACTGAACGAAAGTTCACTCTGTGTGCATACAAGTTGTTTCCTTTCTTGTTCACTAATAACATCTCCTTTTTGTGTTGTTAGTGTCATCCATTCAAATTTTGTTTCATGGCATTTCCTCCAGGTTTCTATTATCCCATCTCTGTACCCACTTAACATGAACTTTCCATCTGGAGTCTATAAACATGCTTTTCCAAAAGCACCTGGTTCTGATGATGTAGGATCACAAGGTTTTTGCCCTCAGAGCCAAGGTACCACACATCTCCAGGGGGATCTGTTTGATTGGAATTTGTTGTGTGTTGGCCATCTGTCCATACATATAAAATTAACGTTATATCTATTCATGATCTCACAGGTCTATAGATCAGAGACTGGAATATTGTGATTGACTGAGGTCTCTGCTCAAGATCTAAGAAGGTTAACATCTACATGCAGCTGGCTATGCTTTCATGGGCATGAAGTCCTCTTCAAAACCAATTCCTATTATTGGCAGAACTTTGTTCCTTACACTTGCAGAACGGAAGTCTCCATTTCTTCCTTTGGTTATTCACCAGGGACCATTCTCAGCTACCTGAAGCCCCTCTGCCTTCAAAGCCAACAACAGCACACTGAATAATGTCTAGTCAGAGCAATTTTCTGTCTTAAAAGGTGTCATCTGGCTGAGTTAGATCCATTTGGATGTTGTCTGGATCTCAATGTCACCTGATGTGGAACTTTAATTGCATTCTCAAAATCTCTTAGCAGAAGCCTCTATATTAGTTTGAGTAACCAAAAGATGAGAATGTTTAGAGTGCCATTTTTGCATTGCCTTCCATAAAATGTGAGTTCTGATACTAGAACGTTTACAGTTACAAGAAACATAGACACCTTTAAGGAGCATTAGTTAGATGGTATGTGAGATAGTCAGAAGGAGCCTCACATGAAAATCTAAGACCTGGGACAAGACCTGGGAATCCACAGCAGGAGCAGATGGGGTTTTGCCTTGGCGATTTACCATTAACACAATCTAAGCCATTCTCACTGATTTGCTGCTTTATGGCTTCTGAATTTACATTTCTCCTTGTTTTTCTACTCGGGTTGTAGACGTCACAAGAGAAACGGGGCTGACACTCCAGCAACCAGAAAGGGCTGGAACTCAGACTTGGGATTAGGACAGCGTTCCCAACACCTTCCTGTTGACTCTAAACATACTGCTGCCATTGTGTGCTGTGTGTTTCTGGGGCCACATACCCAACATTGGTGACTGTGAAATCAAAATACACATCAGCTTTGAAATGGAAATGATCTATGAAGCCGGACCATGGTAGCAAATGCCTTTAATTCTAGCACTAAGGAGGCAGAGGCAAGCAGATCTCTATGAATTCAAGGCCAGCCTGCCCTGTCTCAGAAAAAGAAAGAAAAGAAGGGAGAGAGGGAATGGGGGGAGAGAAGGTGGGAGGAAGAGAGGAAGGAAGGAAGAAAGAAAGGAAGGAAAAAATCTATGTCCTGAGGTATCAAATATTCAGCCAAGATTTTTAATTCCTTATGTAAAAATTATGAGTACAGATAGCTCATTATTATGAAAATCTATTTCTATCTTTAATAAATGGAAAAAATTATATGTATATTAAAGAATTATTTTAAAATAAAGTTCTTCATGATTTATTGTCATAAATGTTTGATTTATATATCCTTGTTTTATATATCTAGGGTCATCTAAAATTGTTGTAAGTGGAAAGGGACCACAAGTTGAAGAAGCCCTGGTTACATCATATACTTCTACATATGAGGAAAAGGCCATTGAGTATTCTTTTAGGTATTTCAATACCTATTAATTAGTGACATAAACTGACAAGATTTTTTAGCTCAGACCTGTCAGAAATTAACAAAAAAAAAAATGCAAACTTCAAGAAATATCTGATTAAGCACCAAACTAATCTGTATTACTACCCATCTTGAAAGTTGTGCCCACACCCACCACACCACGACCTCTCTGTGGGACTCCGAACAAGGTGTTTCACTTTTCTTAGCTTCAATTTCTTGCTAGTGAAATCGAAATTATATATATATATATATATATACATATATATGTATATATATATATAT
>NW_026596095.1:15240106-15274513 GCF_907164565.1 Psammomys obesus | reverse complement strand
TATATATATATATATATATATATATATATATATATATATAATAGTAAGTTCTTTCCAAAGAGTAGATAAACAACACTGGTGAAATCACTTTTCTGTTAACAAAAGATTTATTGTGTATGTGTTTTCACGTGAGTGTGTACACTGGGTTTTAGTGCCCACAGAGGCCAGAGATGTCAGATCCCCTGGAGATTTTAACTGCTGAGTCTTCTCTCCAGCCCCTAAGCCACTGATTTCATCTCACGGACATTACCAAATGCATTGCCATTGTCTGAAAGAACAATTGAAATTTTGATGGGTCATTTATTGCTCTTGAACAAAACTTAAGAAATCCTGAAAACAGTGAAGTGAGTTTTTGAGTCTCCCATGCAGCTCAGCAGAGCTCACTAGCATAAACTAACCTCCATATCACAAATGCTCATTCCTGAGGACAGCTTCAAAGAAGGACGAGTTGACAGTTATAAACCGAATGAGAGAAGCGGGAGGGCACCAGTGGAAAGCACTGGCTCCTCGGGCTCAAGGGTGCCTTCAGGGAATTGATGCTGATTCCAAAACTGCTGCCAGCAAGGCTCATCGGACCCTCAGGAGCCACAGCCATGAGGCTTTGAGAAGTATAGAACTATGGTATGATGAGCCGAGAAGATAGCAGTGCGGCTTCAGTCAAGGTCTCCGCTGCACAAGCCTTCAGAGTCAATTCAGTAAGATGCAAAGAGGCAGCCCTCTGGGTCCTTACATTAGGCAAGCTAGCCTCCAGGAGTGGCTGCGTGAGCCTTTGGCTTAAGCAGCCCTCAACTGCAGCAGGCATTTTTCAGAAAGGCCCAGCCATCAATAGCCATCCTCGGCAATAGGGGACAGTAGATAGCTGAAGGCTAACTGCAGTGTCCCCTCAGGACATCATCCTGAGTTACTACAGGAACAACTCTAATTGGCTTACAGGGATCAGTGTTTTCCCACTTTGACCAAATATTGGTCTCAGGTTGCAAGAATCATCAGGCATTGTGGTGCAGGCCATAAGCCAGAACTACACAAGGAACAAACAAAAAATAAAAAATAAGTCAAGTTCTGGACTTTCATCTGAAGCGCTAGTGAAGGAGATTGTTCATGTCTCTGAGCTGGGGCCTACTGGTGCAGAACATGCTGAAACCACAATGAGCAAGTGTGTAGGTCAGGCATATATACCCAGGGATGGAAGAGGGAAGCTGAGTCTCCCAAGCACATTGGGAACCAAAAAAAAAAGAGAAAAGAAAGCTGTACTTTTATTCATAGTTCATTGCTAAATGGAGTCTAAATTTTTTAGCTTTGGCCAGTTTAGATCAGCCTTCAGTGCGTTATATTTGATACTCTTTCCACATACATATTTCTTCAGCATGAACTTTTGGTTCATACCTGACCAATCAGTAAGTTTCATTTGAAAAGCTAAACGTATAAAATATAGACTCTAAAATATAGATAGAGCAGATAAAAAAATTTGAAGACTAAATAGGAATCAACTTTCCACCTGCTGACTCCCAATCCAGCATTATCTTCCCCTGGCATCAGCAGCACCCTGTCCACAGCAGCACAGGGAAGGTGCTGACCCAAGCCATCCACCTTGGGGCGAATTTTGAAGCAAGGTCAATTTAATGTTTATCTTTAGTGGCTTTTCCCCTTAGTTCCTTCCCTTTGCCTTCCCAGCAGCCAGAATGGACACAACAGTTCCCGCACGCCATTGCTACTGTCGGGCGTCATACACTGAATCTGTTCATTAAAACATTAACGAGTTACTAGTTACTAGTGTGGTTGTGCACATACTTAGGAGGTAGACGCCAAGTGGATCTCTGTGAGTTCGAAGCCAGCCTGCTCTACACAGAGAGTTCCAACCCAGCCAGGGCTACACAGTGAGATGCTGTCTCAAAAACAAACTATACATGATGAAAATTTCAGAAAGCAGTTTAAGAAAAGGTGTTGTTACAGCAATGCACTGTTTAACTGAAGACTAGTTCCATGTGGCCTGGAGAGTAATCTACAGTGACCATGCTCTTTGTTTCGAGTGACTGAGCTTATTAAACACACAGCAAACCAAAGTAAAAATATAAATAGCAAGAGAGAGAGAGAATGCACACATGCACATGAGGGTCGTGGCACAAAGATGGAGGTCAGACGTTTCCAGGGAGCAACCTCAGGTAGTCACGTTTAGAGACAGACCCCTTTATCAACTGAGCCGTCTCACCCAACGTGAATAATCTTGAGAATATTGACTAACCGAGAGAAACCAGGCACACTCAGAAAAGGCAGGATATAATTCCACTCCTGTGAGCTCCCTCAGGTAGGCAGTTTTGTGGAAAAAGTGGGGGGTTTCAGGAGTCAGGAGTGGTGTGGGGCTGTTGTCTGGTGGGCACAAAATCTCCAAGGTGCTAAGCAGGTCCTGGAGGTACACAGTGGTGCAGATTGCTCGGCCCCATAAATGCAGCTAAGTCTGCGTAGTTGCTCTTAAAAACATTTAAGATAAAGAATATGTTAGGTCCATTTCATCACAGAGAGAGAAGAAGAAGAAGAAGAAGAAGAAGAAGAAGAAGAAGAAGAAGAAGAAGAAGAAGAAGAAGAAGAACAAGAAGAAGAACAAGAACAAGAAGAACAAGAAGAACAAGAAGAAGAACAAGAACAAGAAGAAGAACAAGAACAAGAAGAACAAGAAGAAGAACAAGAACAAGAAGAACAAGAAGAAGAAGAAGAAGAAGAAGAAGAAAAAGAAGAAGAAGAAGAAGGAAAAGAAGAAGTATCTTGGCGGGGGTTACCTTGAGGCTTTTTTTTTAATTTTATTTTATAAATTATACTTTATTCACTTTGTATCCCCACATAGGCCCCCCTCCTCCCCTCCCCTTTCTTCACGCATGCCCCTCCCCAAGTCCACTTATAGGGGAGGTCCCTCTCCCCTTCCTTCTGATCTTAGCTATCAGATCACATCAGGAATGGCTGCATTGTCTTCCTCTGTGGCCTGGTAAGACTGTTCCCCACTCAAGGGGAGGTGATCAAAGAGTAGTCCAATAAGATTATGTCAGAGGCAGTCCCTCTTCCCATTACTATGGAACCCACTTGGACACTAAACTGCCATGGACTACATCTGTGCAGGGGTTCTAGGTTATCTTCATGCCTGGTACTTGGTTGAAGTATGAGTCTCTGGGAAGACCCCTGTGTTCAAATTTTCTGGTTCTGTTGCTCTCCTTGTGGGGTTCCTGTCCTCTCCAGATCTTACTATTTCCCACTTCTTACATAAGATTCCATGCACTCTGCCCAACAGTTGGCCATAAGTCTCAGCATCTGCTTTGATAGTCTGAAGGGCAAGCCTTTCAGAGGCCCTCTGTTGTAGGTTCCTAGGTTGTTTCCTGTTTTCTTCTTCTTCTGATGTCCATCTTCTTTGCCTTTCATGATGGGAATTGAGCGTTTTAGTCAAGGTCCTCTCTCTTGATTAGTTTCTTTAGATGTACAGATTTTAGTAGGTTTATCCTATGTATATGAGGCTTTTTTTAATTAAAAAAACCTTATAAGTGAAGTATCAATGACCCTAACTAGATATCACAACACTGTAAGAAGTTTTCAGCTGTTATAGATTTGTTTTGTCTTGAGACGGAGTCCCACTATGTAGTTCTGGCTAGCTTGGAAGTCACTACAGACCAGGCTGGCTTTTAACTCACAGGGATCCACCTGCTTCTGCCTCCCAACTGCTGGGATTGAAAAATGTTAACCATGAAAACTAAGCTTTCTGTTATAATCGTATGAAACCGCTGTCATAAGTGTGAGCTACCTTTGATCAAAATGGTGCTATACAATGTAGGATTATTCTCCCTAGCAAGTTCAGCTGTTCTCATATCATCTCAAAAAGAAAGAAAAAAACATCACAGCCCAGAAACAAATGTAACAAAATGCTTGTAAAGAAATCAGCCATGGTAGGGCTCATTCAAGGAAGTAGATTCTAGGCAAAATGGAAGCAGAGATGGGGACTGTGAAGATGGAAAGCTTAAGTAGGTAGGAACAGGGGAGAATGTGGGGAAGCAGGGGAGGAAACCATATGCCAACCACAGTTCAATTTTAAAAATTAATCTAATTAAAAAATATAATTGGAGGGGCTGGAGAAATGGCTCAGTGGTTAAGAGCACTGCCTCCTCTTGACAAAGGACCCAGATTCAATTCTCAGCACCGACATGGCAGCTCACAACTGTCTATAACTCCTGTTCCATGGATTCTTATACCTTTATACCAATGCACAGAAAATAAAAATAAATAAATTATTAAAATATAATTGGAAAGTATAGTAGAAATGAAAGAATGAAATGGGGGGGGCCTGGAGAGATGGCTCCAAAATCAAGAGCACTGGTTGCTCTTCCAGAGGACCTGGGTTCAATTCCCTGCACCCACATGGTAGTTCACCACTGTCTGCAACTCCAGTTCCGGGGGATCTGACACCTTCTGGCCTCCACTGACACCAGGCATGCACACGATATACATACAAACACGCATGCAAAACCCTCAGACAAATAAAATAAATGAAAACAATTTTTCAGAAGAAAGAAGAAATGAGAGAATGCTAGGGATTAAAGGTTTAGCAGGGGTGGGGGTCGAGGGGTAGAGAGGAGGAGGTACAGGAGGAAGGAGTCAATAAAACTAAGGAACCTGTGCTGGAGAGATGGCTCAGTGGTTGGGAGTTCTTACGGCTCTTCCAGAGGGCCTGGGTTCAATTCCCAGTGCCCACACTGCAGCTCACAACTGTTTGTAATGCCAAGATCTGACACCCTCACTCAGGCATACAGGCAAAACACCAGTGCACATAAAATAAAAATAAATAAATTACATAAAAATTTAAAAATAAGGACTCATGATAAGGCCTAATGGAGTTTCATTAGTTAATAAATTAACTTCAAAATGTTGTTCAGGTGGGGCTAAAAAGATGGCTCAGCAGTTAAGAACACTTGTTCATAGAGAGGAACTAGGTTTGGCTCCCAGCATCCACATGGTGAGAATTCAACACCCTCCTCTGACCTCTGAGAACACCAGGTATGCACATGGTATACACATAGGCCTACATACACATACATACATACATACATACATACATACATACATACATACATACATGCAAGTAAAACACTCATACAGATAAAAATAAGTAAAATAAAAGTTAAATGGGGATGGTAACCAGAAGTCTCCTATATGCTCGGACACTGCTGCTACCTCCAGAAGACACGGTGTCCTAGTTTGCTTTTTACTGCTGCCATATGCACCATGACCAAAAGCAATTTGGGCAGGAAAGGTTCCATTTCAGCCTACAGCTGACAGTCCATCACCGAGGGAAGATGGGAGAAGAACAGGAGGAAGGAACTTAAGCAAAGGCCACGGAAGAACATTGCTTCCCGGTTTGCTCCCCACAGCTTGCTTAGTTAGCGTTCTTCTATAACCCAGGGAGGCACTGCCAGTAGTAGGCTGGGCTCTCACAATATCAGTCATACACATCAATCATTAATCAAGGAAATGTCCCCACAGATTTGCCGGAAGGCCAGTCTGATGAAGACAATTCCTCCGCTACTGCTCCATCTTCCCGGATGACTCTAGCTTGTGTGAAGGCAATAAAGATAAAATAAACAAAAATCACAGTGCCAGACATGGGCTATCCCCCTCTCTCCAGGAAGATCTCCCAAACCATGCAGGCTAAATTGTTGCTCTTGGTTGCCCACTATAACAACATGGTAAGACTCTTGCAGAAGACACAAAATACTTTAACTACAGAACAGAGAGAAGTAGTCTCAAATCACCAAAGAAACATCTTCCCTGCCGGCTAGTTTGTACAGTGCTAGAAGGTGATATACGGGCTGCTGGAGGAGAAAAGACATCACTGATCTTACCAAGAGCTGGACCCCTGCAAGCTACTGTATAAACGTTCCAGGGGAAACGGGCCCCCTGGAGCTGTAGTGGCATGATTATTATAGGACAACAATTACTTTCTGATCACATATGAGACCTGTCTCATAGGAGGAAACTCATTCTTAGTACCGCACATTTGGTCAAAAGCCCACGGCTCAAATGGAAATAGGTCCTGGGGTAGAACCTGTTGTTACTTTTCTAAAGATTTATGTTGTTGAACTACCTTCTAAATATCAGTGTTTATAACCATAGACCTGGGGTGCTGTCCACCTGTGTCAGAGAACCTTTTTTGCAGCGGGCAGTAGTTCAAAGCAGCCACTCATAACTGGTCACAGCGCTGAGAGTAAGTAACCCTGAATGTTCCGCTTTAAGTGGGACATCTGTAACACACACACACACACACACACACACACACACACACACACACACACACTGCTGAGGCTCAGGGAACATCAAGGCAGAACAAGGAGAAAAAAAAATGTAAAAGATGGGGAGGAGTGCTAAAATGCACTCCTAGACAGGATATTGCTCTTGCACTAGTGAATACAGAACCCTCTTGATTACTTGCACAGAGCTGCACAGGATCAAGACAGCCAAACCTCCAGCATCGACGGGGGAAGGGCCCATCAGACATCTCCATAATGGAAGAAGGGTCACTGGCAGTTGATTACTAGCTGCTAGGGGAGAAAATCATGCTTCTTTTGAGCTGTGGACACTGGAAGGTTGCCCAGGCTCCTATGGAGGACTTCATACCCACGTACATAGATACCGTCAGCACCAATCGAACCTGGTGGTTGAGTAGGTCACGTGAAAGAAGAGGGAGGAGGAGAATGGGGAGAGGAGAGGACGTGGAGTTGGGGGAGGGGTCTGTTAGGTGATACAAAGAAGCAGGGAACTAGAAAGGAGAGATTCAAGAGGAATATGACCACAAATTATTGTATACATGTATGACAGTTTCAAAGAATAAACTTTTTGGAAAGAAAGGAACAAGTAAAATTAGTTAGTTAGCTTATTTGTTTTTTAATAAGACCATGGAGCCTGAGCTGACAGACTTGAACTTGGGCCCTAACGGAGGACTGAAATGTCACCTTCCTGTTTGGTTGATTATGACCTGACGGCACAATGCAAATGCAGCCTCAAATGTACCACAGTAGAGCAGCAAGACAGTCTCAGCCGTTCAAGCAACCGTTCTTGTACATATTGCACTGTGAACCCCAAATCCACTGTCCTACAGTGTGGCTGAAAGTAGGCCTCTCAACCTCGGAAGGTGGATGAGGTTTCCACTTTGGAAAGAGGAAGTGCTACGGAAGGCAGGGAAAGTGAAGGCTTCCGCAGAGCTGCTGTGAGGACTTCCTGTGTTACAAACTGAGGCCAACGCTTCGATTGCTTGTTTCATGGAAAAGAACAAAGTCCACAGATAACTAAACCATTGTGTGTGTAAATAGGGAAGTAAAACTATATTCCTCCTGAAATATTTCTTTATTTGTTGACATTAATTATTATTATTATTATTATTTTTTTTTTTTTTGGTTTTTGAATAGCTTTAGTGTTTATTTATTTATTTTAAGGTTGGTCTTGAACTCATGGCCTCAAAGAATCTTCAAGCTTCAGCCTCCTGAGTAGCTGGGACCTCAGGCAAGTGCCACCACGCCCAGCTCTGACACACGTGTGTCTTAACCCCCAACTCTGTCTGGTACATTTACGTTCATGCTGGAGCTAGCAGCATGGACAACACACACGAGGGCACACACAAACTTGTTCTCCTGAGGCTCCCGTTTCAATGAGGAGAGACAATCCGAGCTAAGCTAGTAATAGAGCATATTTGTCAATGCTAACGCATGAAAAAAATAAAGATAGTCGGGGTTAACCAAAACAACATATCCTCAGCTGCAGGTGAGAAGGAAAACAGAATAGCATTCTGCATTTGCCTCGGACTGAGTCCGTGTCTTTTAGGAAGTTAGAAGCTATATGAGGGGAAACTTGAGGACAGTAAAGCTACCTTAATAAAAGCTTAATATTTTTACAACTTCTAGTGAAGTTCGGTGAAGGGTAGCATACTTTGTCAGTTCATAATTCTAAGCTGGCACTCAGGGAGCATTGAACAGAGGCAGAGGGAAAACCAGAAAGCCTTTGGGCTGGGTCTTTCAGATTTCACAGCCTCTCCTCTGCTCTCCACCCTCGGCTCTGAGGCCACCCTCTCCCCTCTTCAGCACACCAGCCCGTCATGTTAATAAGAGCTGATCTGTAAATAGCATCCCCTCACCCCATCTCCACCTCTCCCCAACCCCCTTGGCCAGGCTCCTACTTTTCAGCTCAATGGCACAGATGCGGCTTTGAGATGATGGGGACCAGGCAGCCATTAGCAGCAAATCCAAGTGAGGGAAATTAATGAAGGGGATAACTAATAAAAGACAGCTCAGGACAGCCAGACTAACTTGCTCGGAGCAGTAATTAACTTTTTTTCTCATGAAGGTAAATATGCCGTCGGCACTCGTCCAGTCTAGCTCTTCCTTATTAAAAAAGAGCAGAGAACTATTCATGAAGAGCCGAGACTTAATCTGCCCCCCGTCCAAGAAGAGCAATTTTAAATGACTGTGTGATGGGCTTACAGATCCACGCTGACTAAATCATGAAACACCTGTGAAGATCAGGGAGCCAGGGAGTGAGGCGGCATGAGGGAGAAACGGCTCTGAGTGAAAGGAAGCATCACCCCGAATCGGCCTAAAGAAAACCCTCCCCACCCCAACCCCCACCACTAAAATATCTGGCTTCTCCTCAGAGACAAGTAGTATACGGCAAGTCAGATGTCAGTGACAAACCTTAACATAGCTTGAAGGATGCTTTCGGGTTCCTTCCTCAAGCTTTTGTCTTCCATTTTTGCTAAATTTGTATTTATCGTTATTATTAGTGCACGAATTCACGTGTGCACAGCAACCTTGTAGCATTTGTTCTCTTTTTCTAGCTTTATACAGACTCCAAGGATTGAACTCAGGTCCCCAGGCTCGGGCCTTTGTCTGCTGAGCCACCTCTCCAGTCCAGACCTTTCGATTTTAAAAAGCATGTTAAGGAAGTGACCTAAGGTAATGCCTTTAATCCCAGCGCTCCAGAAGCTGTCAGATCTCTGTGCTTTTGAGGTTAGCTTGGTTAACAACATGTGTTCTTTAAAAAAATTAAAAGTTTCTGAAAATAGAACTGGGATTGTAGCTCAGTGGTATAGCATGTCCTTACCATGTGCTTAGCGTTGCTTAGCATGTGCCAGGGGCTGAGTTCAATCTTCAACATGTACACACACATACACACAAACACACATCCTTCTGAAAATAAACTAAAATCTCAGCTTTTGTTCGGCAAAACTTCACTGTGTTGTGGAAAGTTGGACAATCTTCTGGATGGGAAACCCTATTCTGATCATAAATATTTGGGGTCCAATCTTAGGCCTAGCAGTAATTGGAAAGACTGGGCCTCACCAGTTCATGAACTCTGGCTTCCCTCAAATGGAAAAACAAACAAACAAACAAACAAAAGCACCAAACAAAGAAGGCCTCACCACACACTGGAGGTTTCCGAACTCATTAAAGCACTTTAGCCCCATTGCCCCCCTTTTAGGCTTCACTTTCCTCAGTGAGTTTTATCCATGTGTCGCAAGAAGCAATTTATTCTTCAAACTGCCCTGCAGCTCTGTAGAACTGTCTTGGGCCCATCATAGAACAAATGGGACAAAACCCTAACAACCTACAGGGCTCTTTCAGGAGTAGATGCCCTTCATTAAGGAGGGACAAGGGCCCAGATAATGGGAGAACTTTTCCAAAGTTGCCCTTGATGAGGTGCTGTGAAAAGGAGAGAATGGCTCCATGCTAATAATCAGAAGGATGGGAAGAGGGAAGGGGTGGGATTTTATACATACTTACACATCAGCAATGTGAAAATGTACAGTTTAGTAAAATGAGAGGAAGGTTGGGAACAGAACCTTTCATGCTTGGAAAATAAAATCATTTTTTATTATATGGAATATATTATGTTACCAAAATCACAGGAGCATAAAGTTGCCAGGAGCTGGGCTGGAGGAGAAACAGGGAGTTAGTGTTCAGTAGGTATAGAGTTCAGGTTTTCCAGATGAAAAAGTTCTAGAAATCTATTATACAACAATGTGAAGCACATAGCAGTAGTGAGTTATACTGTGTACTTGAAAGTTGCTGATTTACTTATTTTTATGTGTATGAGTGTTTGTCTGCATGTATGTATGCATTCTACATTTTTTGCCTGGTGTTCATGGAAGCCAAGAAGGACCTGGATCTCCTGGGGCTGGAGTTGCAAACCACTGTGAACTGTTGGAGACAGAATCCGGTCCTCTGCAAGAGCAGTATATGTGCTCTTAACCATTGACTGAAATCTCTAGCCCAAGATGGTTTTAAAAACAATGGAATGATGAGCCAGCAAGAGTGCTCAGTGGGTAAAGTGTTCTTCCCACACAAACCTGATGACCTGAGTTTGAAACCCCTGGTACCCACACAGGAGTAGAAAGTAAACTAACAATAACAACAACAATAATAAATTTTAAAAGGCCACCACACAACAACAACAAGAACAATAATAATAATTTCTTAAATACATGGAAGGAAACTATCTGAGTCATCTGATGCTACAGATTCTATAGATTCACTGAGTGGTAGATCCCAACTCGTTTGATGATTCTTTGTGTTTTTGTTGTGGTTTAGTTTTTCTAAAAGAGGCCCTCACTACTGAGCCCAGGCTGGCCTTAAAAGCAAGATTTTTCTGCTGGTGTTGGGATAGGTGTGTGTTGTGCACAATGCACAGCTTTCATGCTCTTCTTAGATCCTAACCTCCTTGGAGTTGAGGAAAATTCTCTAGAATTCGAAGTTGCTTTACAAATAAAAAGGATGAGAATCTCAGAGAAGACCTGGAAACATCAAGGTCAAAATGCCCCTGTGTTGGGGGTTTCACTCAGCTTTCTGAGATTTAAAGGGGAGGGGAGACACTATTGAAAAAGAAATGTGTTATGATGTCTATTATTTGGAAAGATAAAGAAAGGGCGTTTACCTGGAAACCTATGACCAGCATCTTTGCACCAGCCTGCTTTTCCAGGTCTGTGGTCACTGCTGTCTTAATGCTTGGCTATCAGGCAACAATCACTGTGCAGGCCAGCCAAGCACTATTATCAGATTTCCTGAGCAACCCAGCTGCAACTGCTGCAGCACAGTTTAACAATTATGTCCTGGAAAAGAGATGCTTGGGCATCTAGAAAAGAAATCCTCTCCAATGCTAGAGAGCATCACTGTTTAAGGGACCTGAGGATGTAGTCAAGGAGCAACAAAACCCTTTTCAAATTATTTTTGTACCGAGTGATAAAAGTCAGTTTCCCGGTAGCTGAAGATGCCTGGGGAAGCATTCCACAGCTGAAGAAAATGACTCCATGGCAGATCCTGTCAAGGACTCCATGGAAATCTTGGCCTGTGCACGTGTCCATTGTTACACAGACATAGTCTAAAGCCACTGCCTCCTAAATCAAGAGAATCACACTGGTATTGAACATAGGACCTTGAAGGAACTTCACTGTTTCACCAGTACAATGTTCCTTACCTATCTGCCTCCAAGCTAGTGGCCTGGTAACTTTGAGAGTAGAGAAATAGGACTGATTTAGATAAATTTGATTTGAAAGCACACTTGTGGACATGTTCTGGGTACTTTGGCTTAGGAGAAGTGCAAATGTGTTAAGACAGAACTCTTCTCAACTCGGTGTATTGCTACATAGCTTTCTCAGGCATGTTTAAAGCTTTACCACATTGGATTGATTTTCCAAAATGACTGGTGAAGTAACACAAGAAATAAATGAATCACTATCTTTATGTTGCAGCAGTCTTCCTCACTTGTTTGCATGGGTGTTTCAGTTTTGTGGAAAACACAAAGATAATACTTCATTTTTAATTGTTTCAATGCATAGTGAGATTTATGTGTTGGGGGGGAAGAATGGCAAGCAATAGGATTCCTTCTTTGTCACAATGGTGCTGGTTTGGTTTCTTTCTGCTATTCTTATGCCAAGGAGGCAATAAACCCCTTGAGAGTCACGGAGACGCCTGCAGAGCCCTGTCAGGGCACACAAGCTTTTATGCCAAAATACAATACACAAAGGGATCATAAACACGTTTGAAAAGGAAGATGACCTCTTTGTCACATGGAATTAAGCTTTACTGCAAGCTGCTGCCATGGAAACCAGCTCTCGGCTCTCACTTTTAGGATTCCTGTTTCCCTTTTCTATGAGTTTCACGCTGTCGTTTGTTTCTACATGAAATACAATCGAGAGATTTGGGCTCCTTACAGTTTAATGTCTCCAGGCATGCTTCCAGGTAGGGAGCAAAGGGGACTGGAAATAGAAACGAGGGTGTGCGCACAAGGGTGCAAGGTGAAGAGGGAGGGACAAGTGGAAGATGGTGGCTTCCTCAGAAAGGGAGGGGCATTGCCGACAACCAGGGCGATGGAATCCACCAGAGATCTCTACTCCTTCAAAGGCCACCTACAGTCGGGACAACTTCGGTGTACTGTGTGAAGCGTCTGCCAAGTCCCAGAAATCTCAGTACCCTAAGTCTGCCCTTCAGGATAAGCTTCCAGCGGGAAGAACAGAAGAACCCAGCTAATATGCATTGGCTTTATTCTCTCTGTCTGTCTGTCTCTCTCTGTGTGTGTCCCTCTCTGTCTCTCTGTCTCTCTCTCTGTCTCTCTGTCTCTCTCTCTCTCTCTGTCTCTCTGTCTCTCTCTCTCTCTCTCTCACACACACACACACAGCAGAATTTCTCTGTGTATTCCTGGCTGTCCTGGAACTTGCTCCTTAGACCAGGTGGGCCTCAACTCTGCATCTGCCTCCCCAGGGCTGGGATTAAAGGCCTGTGCCACTTTCCAAAGTAGATACAAAAAAAGCCGAACGCTTATAGAGTTGAGGATCAGAAGGTAAGTAGAGCGTAGGTGAGAGGACCGCTGTTAAAGCTTTGGGGAGCTAAAGCCGGTGGGCCACCTGAAGAATGATGGCCCGGGCGGTGAGGTGAGGCCTGGGAGAAGAACCCAGCCCTAGCAGGGCCGGCGTTCCCAGGGTCCAGCTGCTTCCTGGCATCCATTTG
The DNA here is from genome assembly GCF_907164565.1 of Psammomys obesus. Lineage (NCBI taxonomy): Eukaryota > Metazoa > Chordata > Mammalia > Rodentia > Muridae > Psammomys > Psammomys obesus. Next base: position 15,261,497 of record NW_026596095.1, on the reverse strand, counting down.
TGCTTGGTGAGAGAAGGCGGGTTTATGCAGGCTGAGCCTCTGCCCGGACCTAGAAGCGCCCCATCAATGATCCAAGTGGCTATTCTCCCCCTTCTCGCTCTGAGCCTCTGGGATTGCAAGCACGGGATCGCGAGCAGAGCGGTCTCCCATCCCCTCCCCCGGACCTTGGTACCCGGAGGAGGAGGAGGAGGAGGAAAAGTCATTTATTACTGCGTGTGCACCATCAGGAAACTTTCCCACCCGGCCTCCCAACTCACGCCACCTTGCAGTGGGAATGATAACAGCGCGACACACGGGCTTCAGCGCTCTGCGGGATGACCGGCTCTCTCCTGTCCCGAGAAGGGCTCCCTCGAAAACGGCCCCTTAGGGACCCCCCCCCCTTCAGATTGCGCTCTCAGACTGAATCTCTACTCTCATCCGGATCCTCCGTTAGATGAACCTCGGCTAGAGAGACCAAATTGGGAAAATGAAACGCGGGGGGGGGGCCGCGGGGGGAAGGAGAGGATTGCAGAAAGATTCACCACAGCAGGCCTTGCTTCTCCTGGTCCCTGGGGACCCCTGTGGGGACCCTCTCCAAGCCACGTGGAGCGGCCCGAATCCAGGCGCAACCCGCCCCCCACTTCAAGAGCCTCGGAAAACAAACTTCTGAGGACAATGAACTCGAAAAGGAGAAACCTCCGGAGAGGGGTGAGGACGCTCATCTCTCACAAACGCACACGCTTTGGACATTCCTTAAGCTTAATCATTAAAGGAGATCCTTTTAAAAGGGAGGCCGAGGCTTAACGTCGCCGTCAGTGACAGTCCGCCCCACACACTCGCGGAGACGTGAAAAAGATCTGGGTCCAGCTTTGTTGCTTCACTCCCAAGAGCAGACTTGGGGGGACACCAAACCTCTGATTTCTGGCCACATCAAAGCGCTGATTATGCAAATACCCATTTTTAGTAAGAATAAAAGAAAACGGAGGGGGAATTATTTATCACACAATGAACCCCCTGCCGGGGCGGGAAACAATAGATCAGACCAGATAGCCCTTCTAGCCCCGGGCTTGGGGAGCGGGAAGGGCGGGGGTGCCGCAGCCCTCACGTTTTATTGGCCTAACCTAATTTCACTAATTCTCTTTTCACACATTTCTTTTGCTGATTCGCAGGCCAGGACTTTCACGCTCCTGGGAGCTCCCACCCCTGGCCCGATTCAAGGGCAGCCTGCTTTATTTAATTAATACATTCAAAGCTTGCCTGGGAGCCCTAGGCGGGGTTGGGGGGTCGGGGTGGGGGGGGCCTGGACCAGCGTGAGAAGGAGCTTTTAACGGGTTCCAGGTGTCGGTGCCCAGAAGTCAGCACCGCCCACGGCTGCGGGATGGGGACGCCACCGCTCCTCGCCTGGCCAGGTCCTTCCGCGGCCCCAGCACCTGCGACCGCCCGGTGGCGCTGGAAGGCCTCCGCTGCTATCCCGCCGACCAAGCTCTGCGCCAAGGCCACCGACGACCCTCCCTCCTCCTCCGGAGTCGCCCAGAAGCCCGGCCGCTCCTCTGAAATCAGGCCTATCCCTGGGCCAGGTCCTGCTCTTCCTTCCCCTTCTCGGCCTCAGATAGCTTTATAGTTTAGAACAAATAACGCATCCACTATCGAGCCCCCTACCGTCCCGCGAGGACTGGACCAACCGATGCTAACTAAGCCCCTTTGCTTGAAAGACCTAGCAACAGCGGGGCGGTGAGCTGTCCCCTGAAGAGCATATCCGCAGCGCTGTTTGAGATCTGTCTTCATTGGAGCCTGCCAAGACCGAAGAGCGAACTCCCAAATCAGCGAGACCCCGCGGTGCAGACAGACCCAGCTCTCCAGGACCTCACTGAGCACGGGAACGCGAAAGCTGCACGTGCAGCAGCGGCTTCTGTCCTGTGCCTGGGTTCATCCTCACAGGGATTTGAGAGGACTAGGACTCAGCTCCCTCGCTTGGGGAGTGACAGTGATTTGTGGAGAACTCCTAGGGCTGAGTGAGCCAGTAAGGACCGCAGTGTGTAAGCGTGTGTGTGTGTGTGTGTGTGTGTGTGTGTGTGTGTGCGCGCGCGCCAAGAAGTCAACATCAAGACTCTCCCTCATCACTTCTCATCTTTTGTTGTTTTGTCTCAAACTGTGTAGAGAGTTGAGGCCTCATTTGCATCCATCCAGTTTGCATATTCATTGGTGTCTTACTTATTCAGCTCACATTTGGGCAGTCATGTTGGTGACACTTTGGGGGGTTGGGGGGGGGTAGAGAGCACACCCAAAATTGCCTGTTCGGAGCCAAATTGTCAACGCTGAAAAGATACATAAAGGAAACATCATACAGACTGAACAGGTTATATTTAGGAATATATGCGTTTTAAACGTACGTATATGCATTCAATAATAATTAGGTTTTTCTTAAGAAGCCATGAATTTGAAGGAGAACAGGGAGGGGTGTATGGGAGGGCTTGGAGGGAGGAAAAGGAAGGGAGAGGTGTTGTAATTAAATTATAATCTCAAGGCCTGCTGGTAGCGGCACATTCCTTTAATCTCAGCACTCAGGAGGCAGAGTCAGGCAGATCTCTGTGAGTTCAAGGCCAGCCTGGTCTACAAAGCTAGCTCTAGGGCAGCTAAAGCTATACAAATAAACCCACATCTTGAAAAACTATTTTTTTCTTTTTATATTATATATATATATATATATATATATATATATATATATATATATTAGAACAGCTGGATGGGATTCTCTCAACTGCTGATTTTTCAAGAAATTTTCAAAGGAAACATATAACTATAATCATCATCAACAAAATGACACATTTGACATCAAAACACTGATGTTTTCAACCTTTCACACTACCATACCTCTGCTTGCTGAATATGTGTGTGTGTGTGTGTGTGTGTGTGTGTGTGTGTGTGTGTGTGTGTGTAAAGAAGGGGTCTGAGCTGGCCAGTAAAGCCCAGGGAGTCTGCCTGTCTCCGCCTTTCCAGGGCTGGGATTGCAGCAATAATGCCACACCTGGCTTTTTTTTTTTAACTTGGGTGCTAGGGATCAAATGCAAGTCCTGCTATGCATGCAGCAAGCATGCTCTGTACTGAGCTATCATCACTGCCTGAGAACACATGTTTAGCTCATGCAGATGATTAGACACCAAAAACAAAACAGAACAACTGCAATGGGTTTGTCATATAATAACCTGTGATTAGATAGGAAAGGAGAGCTAGCATAGGGGGCTCTGGGGTGCTAAGCAAGAACCCCTGGCATGTAGCACATGATGCTTATGTGTGGACTTCCTGTGGGCTGCCACCTTCAGGAAGTGGGCAAACCTCTGGGCCTGGAGAAACTGTAGAGGTGAGAGGACCAGATGTCTAGGATTGAGTCATCAACCATGTTACCATCATTCAAAGCTGTAGTGGCTGTGCCTGGGCCTGGAGAACACCTGCTTGCAGAATATTTTTCAGCTGCTGTTTCTTTAGGAAGTTTCCAAAGGAAACATGACTATAAGCATCAACAGGATGACAATCATTTGTCATCTAAAACACTGATGCTTTCAAGCTTTCACGTTACCATTCCTCTGCCTGCTGGTTACTAAATTACTAAAACCACAAACACAAATTTAAAAAAAACCATCACTTTGTTCCCATAACATGTCATCACACGGTGAATAATGGGATCTAAACTACAAGGAATTGTTTTTGAGGGGGAAGGGTGGCACATTGATAGAGTGCTTGCCCAGCATCCATGACACAGTCCCTAGCATCTCACAAGGAGATGTGTCAGACAGGGCCTCTTCTGCCCAGTGTGAAAACTAAACAAAATCTTCGGGTTGGTTCTTCCTTTGATTTAAAAAAAAAATAAAAAATGTAGTTATTAAGCTAGTAAGGCAGGTGGTGGTTGTGAACACCCTTAATCACAGCACTCTGGAGGCAGAGGCAGACAGATCTCTGTGAGACCTGCCTAGTTTACAAAGTGAGTCCAGGATAGCCAGGGCTCTGCTGCACAGAGAAGCCCTGTCTTGAAAAATCAGAGAAAGAAAGGAAGAACGAAAGAAAGAAAAAAGAAAAATTAATTGATTGATTAATTAATTAAAAATTGGGGTTGGAAAGATAGGTCCTAAGAGCCCTGGTTGCTCTTTCAAATCATCTAGATTCAGTTCCCTGCAACCACGTGGTGGTAACTCTCTTTTCTGGCATCTTCCAGCACCGTACACACCTGGTCACAGACACACATGTAGGCAAAACACCCTTATGTATAAAATAAATATTTAAAATAAAACTTTAAAGGTATTAAACCTGAAAATTTCCCTGTGTGTGGAGAATTTCAGATATAGACCTCAGAAAAAAGCAGTCAGCCCTAAGCAAAGGAACAGAGGAATTAACTCAAGACAAAAACAGATATGATATTTATAGAAAGAAAAGACATTGAACAACTAACATTTTAAATTACATGATTTCTTTTTGCTGTGTTCATCTTTTTGCCTGGGACTTAAATTCTTGAGAGTGGTGAACTTTTACTTAGTCATTTGTCGACCATCAAAATGTTTGGAGAATGAATTGTAAGTTACACTGTTTTTGCTTCCTCTTCAAGTGACTTTAAACAAGATTAGAATGCAAAGCTACTTCTTTCAGTAATTATTTGTATTTGAACTAACTGTGCTTCCCCTCTCCCACCCCAATCTCCCAACTCCTATCCCTTGACAGGTTTTTTCTGTGCATAGCCTTGTTTTTCCTGGACTTGATTTGTAGACTAGGCTGGCCTTGAACTCACAGAGATCCACCTGCCTCTGCCTTCCTGAGTGCTGAGATTATAGGTTTGAGCCACAATACTTGGCTTGAACTAACTCAGAATGTCTCCTTTTCTCTAGAACTTTGCCCTTTTGGAGCCAACTACCTTGTTAAAGTGGGGATTAGTGTATAATTCCTTCAGTTTGAAAATGAAAGGTGAAGCCAAAAATAGTTAACTGGAAGCACACACTATCAAGAGATTTCCTTCCTTTTCTTTTTTCTTTCTTTTTTTTTAACACACAGCATCTGTCTCTCTACATAACTCTGGCTGTCTGGTTCTCATAATGTAGACCAGGCTAGCCTCCAATTCATAGAGATTCACCTGCCTCTGCCTCCCAAGTGCTGAGATTAAAGGCATGCATCACTGCCTTTAATCAGGATTTTTCTGAACTCTGGAGCCTGTTGTGACACAATTATTATTTAACACCCTCTTCCCTTGTTCTTCTTCTTTGCCCAGACATTTATTTATTTATTTATTTATTTATTTATTTATTTATTTATTATCATTTGCTTGTTTGTTTGTTTAGACATCCAGACCTTTGGCATCCTGGGCAAGTGCTCTTCCACTTGACTATGTCCCTAGCTCAGGCAGTGAATAATTTCTTTAGAGACAGGGTCTCACTGTGTAACCCTGGCTGGCCTGGAACTCACAATGTAGACCAGGCTCCCTCTTAATTTATGGAGATCTGCCCGCCTCTAAGAAGTAATTTCTGTAAAGCACAATTTGGGTTTGTGATGAATTACTCTAATTTCAGTACTGGTGTTTCAAATATGATTCCATATTTTGTAATTTCTTAGTGAAATGACACACCAAACATTACCCCAAGACACAAATATACTCAATTCAACACGCAGAGAACGTCAGCAAAATATAACTCATTCTACACTAAAAATCACATCAGAAACAAAACAAAACAAAAAAACTTCAATACCAAGTTATGAAAATTAGATACTTTATTTATAGCTTAATCACAAAACAATTTTCTTGCTCTTCAAGATGTAAATACATACTAGAATAAACTCTGTAGAATATACAAAAAATACATACTTTTCCCATGAAATTTTTCTTCAAAATAAATAGAAGGGAACACGCGTGTGGCTGACCCTGGTAATGCCCCGTGTCTGCTTAGGTTTTCAGACTGTTGATTTATTTTTAATCTCCTGAAAGGATGGGGGAGTTCCTTCTCCCCTAAAAGGTCGAGATAAATAATGCATGAAGCAATCCTCCCTCCCGATTTTTCCCTTTTCCTTCACATTTTTCCTTTTGATAGAGAGTTCAGCCTAAATTTCCACGCTTGCATTCAATCCTTACAAAAGCCTACAAATTATACAATGACTTCTAACCTGGCCCTCTAACAAAACAAGTTTTTCCCCTTATAAATCATAAGAGACAGATGGCAAAATGGAGAAAAAAAGGAAAGAGAAGGGCGGGACAATAGGCATTGTGACGAATCTGGGAAAACGAACAAAGTGCACATCAGAGAGGGAAAGTTTGGTTTGACAGGTGAAATTCCCACAGCCTGCAGACAGCAATGGGAATAGAGCAGATGCCAGCCATTGCAAATGTGTGGATAATATTATTACCGGTAAATTCATTCAGATGCTAAGATACATTTCTTTCGACTGACATTAACATCTCTATGTAGAAACGAAGGTGAAAAGATCACAGGGACCAGTTGCGTTCCCTCTGCGAGATTCACACGAACTGCTGTGCTGGACTTGTCCTCCAGCAGCTCAGAGAGGGGAGGAGCGTCAGGCCGCTCTGCAAACTTTTAGTTGTTTAAGGCCCCGTCATCTTTTCTCCGTGTCTTTACAGTCTCACGAAGTCCCCCCTCCCCGTGTTCCCGCCCCACCCCAACCCCGCACGCCACAATCATCTCCGATCATAAATCCTCACATCTTCCATAAATCAGAGCAGGTCTCCCACAGCCGAAGGCGACGACTACGTGCGCACTGCGGGGTCTTGGGCGTGGAGGGTGGGGGCGGGAGAAGGGTGGGAGGAGAGGCAGGTAGAGGACGAGAAGGGGGGAAACCCGCGGATCTAGATACAGTCCCTGGCCAGGGGCAGGTGAGGTGCGTAACGGTGCTTATCCGGAGGCGGGGGCTGCCAGTAGTCCACGTCCGACCCGGGGCTAGCGGGCGATAAAGTGCAGCTGTAGGGCGACGTGGAGTTGGAGGAGGACGCGGGGCTGTTGCTGCAGCTCCAGGAGGAGGAGGAGGAGGGCGAAGGGCTGTCCCCGCCGGCGCCCAGCGCGGCTCCGGGGCTCAGCAGCACGGCCTCGGAGAAGAGCGCCCCCTGGAGGCCGCCGCCGCCTCCGCCCGCGCAGTGGTCCGCCAGGCGCAGGGTCTCGGTGAGCGCCCAGATGTAGTTGTGGGCGAAGCGGAGCGTCTCGATCTTGGTGAGCTTGGCGTCCTCGGGGAACGTGGGCAGCACCTCGCGCAGCGCGTCCAGCGCCGCGTTCAGGTTGTGCATGCGGTTGCGCTCGCGGTTGTTGGCCTTCAGCCGGCGGGTCTTCTTGATGCGCTGCACCGTCTCCGCCGTCTTGGCGCCTCGCGAGACGGCCCGAGCGCGCGACGGGCGCCGCTTGCACTCGTGCACCAGCCCCAGCAGGCGCGCCGGCCGGCAATCCCCGGCGCCCGACGCCGAACCGCCCTGTCCCCCCTGCCCGCCTTCCGCCCCGCGAGGCCCACGCGCGGCGCCCGGCCGCCGCAGCTCCTCCTCTTCCTCCTCGTCCGCGCTGGACGACATGGGAGTCAGGGTCGCCGAGGCCGGGGAAGCCGAGCCCAGCAGCATCAGCACCTCCTCCTCCTCCTTCAACTCCAGCGTCTCGGCTTTGACGAACATCCTGCGGGAGAGGAGGCGGGTGAAATTCAGTCCCAGGAACAGACGGGTGGAAGCGTCGCGGGCGCGCGCCCCCGCGGCGTGCACGCGCGGAGACGGCGACGCCGGAGCCCTGGGCTCCAGCCGCCCGCTGGCCGTGTGCTTTGCGGGTTCCGGGAGCGCCCCGAGCCCGGGCGGGGGGAGCTGGGAGCCGCGGCGTGCCCACTTACCTGCTCGGCCCCAGAGGCGGGCGCGGCGCGGCTGCTCGCTCTGGCGCGGGTCCGGGAACGGGGCTGGGCGTCCTTGGCGCCGCGCTGGCTGGGGCGCTTCCTCGGGCGCAGCTGTGCGGGGGGCCTCTCCGCTGGGGCGACTCTGCCAAGAGCCCCCGGCGACCGCGGCAGCCCGCCCCGGCTCTCGTGTGTGGTGGTGCTCGTGCGTGTCTGTCTGTCAGTCAGTCCCCCTGGCCGTGCGGCGGCTGGCACGCGACTCCCGGGCACTCCAGTTAAAGGCGAGCTGCTTGTGGGTTCAGTGGCTGCGTGTCTGGCACACGACTCTCCTTAAAACCCCTTATATACCACCAAGAAAACAATCAGCTCTGCCCCGGGGCCCCCCTCCTCACCTACCCTCCCCCCCACCCGCCCTCCCCTCCTCCGCCTTCCTGCACCCCCTGGTCCGCCCACCCCCCCGCTCTCCCTCCCCAGCTCCTTCTTTTCATCGTATTATCATCACTCATTTCTTTCCCTTTCTTTAGCCCCTCTCCCCCTCCCCTGGCCCGGCCATCCATCCATCCTCCTCCTCCTCCTCCATCACCCCCGCCCCCCGTCCCCCCCCCCCCCCCCTTTATCTAATCAGCATAAAATGGTTCTAAAGCTCCCGTTGGCGCTCCAGGCTGCAGCCCAAGCTCCCGAAGCCGCGGCGGCGGCGGCGGCGGCGGCGGCGGTGGCTCAAGCTGCGGCTGTTGTCGCCGCCGCTGTCTATTGTGATTGGTGGCTCGCGCTCGGCTGGAGCGTGCCGCTAATTTATTAATGAAAGGAGGTCGCGAGGCGCAGCTGGCCAATCAGTGTCCCCGGGACTCCGGGAGGCCTGCGAGCCACGCGCACCGGAGCCCGCTCCTTTTCAGCAGCTCATTAGGGGCCCGAGCACTGGGGGCCCAGGACGGGGGTGGGGGTGGGGGGAAGGGGGCACCCGATTACTGCTCCCGCCCTGGTCCTCGAGGCAGCAGGGGCTGCCCCTGCCGGGAGGCGCGCTCTCGCGTCCTACTTGTCTCTCGGAGCGGGAGACCAGAACCACGGAGTTAGTTGATGGGAGTCAGGATGCCGGAACCGGCCATCTCTCGGCAAAGCCTCTTTGGGGCTTTAGCAAATAGACCGTGTTCTAAACCGCCCTGGTTTGGTTAGGAAAGGGAAGGGGTACGTTTGTGTGAGCACTTTGTGAGGGCGTGTGTTGGAGGTCTGGAGAAACTCCTGTCTACCGGGCTAGGGGACTCTAGGAGTTCACAGACACGTCCCCTTATAGGAGGGGAGATCGGTGGGCGAGCGGTTGTTGGGCGTTTAAAGAAACAAACGCAACTCATTTGGCACACTCATTTTACCTGAGGCACAGCGAGGCCTGATGCGCTGACAGAAATTGGGGGCTTCTGCTGTGGAAGGGGGGCGGGTATCAACGACAGGTTAGAGCCAGGTGATTCTGTAGGATGGCTTCCTGTGTGGGCGGCAGAGGCAGGAGGGCTGCCGCTCCCAGGAGTGAGTGGGACACGCTGACACTTGCGTGACCTCTGCTCCGCTCTGGGGGGCATCGTTGGGACATGGGGCCCCGTCCTCCCAGCTCTTCTGATTTTTTAATGAGAGGAGGAGAACCCCACCGGACTTGAGAGGAACCTTGTTCTGAAGTGCAGCCCTCCCTCCTTGGGACCCCCCCTCCCCCATGTCCCATCCTGTCACCGTACTGATTTCTCCTAGACGCAGAACCAGAGCCCCGGCAGTGAGTGTCATCTGGGGCATCTCGGATGTCACTGGACTCCATCCCTCGGGATCCTTCCTGCTCAGGCGTTTAAACAGGGAGCGGCTTGGGAGTGGCTCTAGCAGCCCACGGAAGCCAGAGAAAGACATTAGCAGGTCTGCCTCTTCGGTGCTTAGGGACTGAAAACAAGCTGAATTTCAGAGAAGCGTTCAGGCAGGGGAGGGGCGGGAGGAGAGTCGCTGTTGGTGCCGGCTTGGTTTTCACGGGTTTAGTTTCCCCCTGAGTGCTAACGAGCAGGCTTGGAGTGAGGAAAAGGGAAAGTAAGGTCCTGGGAAAGACTCTTAATCTTCGCAGCTCCACAACCTTCAGATTTTTTCAGTCAAACTGAAAATGATTCTCAATTTTATTTCTGATGCCTGTTTTCATTTCTTCCCCCCCCCCAAAAAAAAGCAAATATCCTAAACTTAAAAGCATTGTTTCATCTAGTTCCTACTAGATCCTCTCAGAACGGTTTGATTTGCCTGGTAGATGGGACTGAAATGACATGAAAGACACGTTCAATGTCCTCAACATGCAGCATCTGCTGCCTTGAGACTCTTGATTTGGCTGGCCAGCTCTGTCTAGCAGCCTGCAGGAGCAGGACATCCCAGAAAGTAAAGCAAAGCACGGATGTGGCTAGTCCGCATGGTCGCAGGTGCACGTGACCATTATTTTATAAACGGTGATCACTGAAACCAAATGCTTAACCGCTCTCCAGATTCTCTCTGAAAGAAACCCACTAAAGGTCCGCTTGGCCTTGACTGGAAGGACGGGGGACCGAAGGGACATCTGGGAGTAGATGCAGAGTTTGTGTTTGTTCATAAACTTGAATGGAATAAAGGATGGGAACAGTGGGACCTGATGAAATGATCAAAGGCCACTGGAAACAAACACGGGAGTGATGAGAGGAACCTGCTGTGTCACCTCTCCACAGGGGCTGCCTGCAAGGAAGGACAAGCCACCAAATTAATGCAACGGAAAGCAAAGGAAGGCTTACTTGGGTATCAGTAGAAATGTATGTCTTTGGGCAAGTTGCCTCAGTTTTTGCTGTTGTTGTTGTTACTGTTGCTTTTCTTGCTTAGCCAGGCAGTGCTGGGTGACATGACGACAAAATAGTGGCAGAAGAGCTTAACTATAGTTCAGTTAAATCCAAGCTTTAGAGAGACCCTTTCCAGCCCTGTGTAGCCCCAGCTAGCAATGACATCAGGCTGGGTCTGACACTCACTGCCAGTGAGACACACCATGGAATTCTTTCACTGATTGGTAGCCCTACCTGGGTGTCTGACTCCCTGCTTTTTCCTATCCTCCCAGCGTTTTCTGTTGTCATGATTCCCCGAGCATGAGCATGGCTTCCTTCGACAAACCCCCATCTAACAGGCTGAAGGGACGGCTCAGCACTTTGCAGCATTGTCAGTGTTGGCAGTTCGGTTCCCAGCACCACGTGGGAATCATCCCTAACTCCAGCTCCAGGGGCTCTGACACCCTCTTCTGGCCTTTTCTCCATCGCTTCTGGCCTCCACAGACACCAGGACACGTGCAGAGTATATGTATTCACGCAGGCAAAACACTCATACATACAAAATAGAATAAATAAATGTTTGAAGGGACAAATCCGCATGTCTGTGGTTTATGAGAATAATGTACACAGAATCGTCTGAGCTTATGTGGACAGATGGTGAAGTAGTGCTACGATTAGCTGCACTTTTCTTTTCTAAATTTTTTTATTTATTGTTTATTACAGTTTATTCACCTCGTGTCACGGCTTTGGCTCCCTCCCACGTCTCCTCCCAACCCCTCACTCTTCTCCTCCTCTGCCCCTCCGCACATTTCTTATTGTGGAAGTTTTTCAAGGAGTGCACAGTGCATTCCAAAGCTGTCAAGAAACTTAGAATTGTGTACATAATCAGATGTTGGCATTATCGGTCTCTAAATCATTTAAATATCAAGATGTCGTGCACTCATAGGTTTTCACTTCTTGAGTAAGAAACTCTGGTTTATGCAACAGTTAGGTTACTGTGTGAGGCACAGATGTAAAAAATTTGGAACTAAGAATTGTGCATGTTTGCTCTGTGGCTCTCAAGAGCTCTCTCTTTCTCTCTCTCCCTCTCTTTAATTTTTTTGAAAATTTTTATGTCTCCCCATGTAACTATGGCTGGTCTGGAAGTAGCTTTGTAGACCAGGCCAGCCTGGGCTAGCCCTCAGGCTAGCTGGACGTTGTGACTAATATTAGAACTTTTTTTTTTTAAACCTATTCCTTACTATAAAAATATTACTCAAAAAATAAAAGAAAGAAACAAGTCCCAAGACAAGCCAACAGCACTGCAGCCCAGAGGCCAACTAACCAGTCATGCCCAGTGTCTTGGATAGCAGAATTCTGTTTGTCAAACATTGTGCTCTGTTTTGCTGGGAAAACGAAAAAGCAATTTCGGTTTGTACTGAGCTTTACGAAGACATAACCAAGGCCAAACATTCTTAGCTAGACTCTTCCAGCACTCTTTTAACTTAAATAAATTCAAGAGGCACTTGTGTGGTCTGAAAGTTCATGTAGATGAAACCCGGCTGAAATGTTATGTGAAGGGGGCGGGGAGCGCGTGAATAGCCCCGGCGAGGCTGGCGACCCAAGTCTGCGCCTGTCCATAGTGTGAACTGTCCTAAAGGGTCAAACTGTTCATCTTCAGTCCCTCTTTCAGTGTGCAATCCTACTTTAGGAGAACAAAAGCTCAAAGCGCGCTGTTATCAAGAAATGGGAGCCTAGTGATTTAAACTCATGCTCAGCCTTAGAAAGAAAGGGGGCTGAGTGCGTGTAGCCAGAGAAAAAGTTGAAGTAAGGGGAGGGGTGAAGGGGTGGAGACCTTTAGAAAACCTTTGTTCCGTCTAAGAAGCTTGAACTTTGAGATGGCCCAAAGCCCTAAAGTTTAGGGTAGGTGTCTCTGTGGGGAGGTCAGCACGTCGACCTCACAAGTGGCGAGAGGGGACAAATGGTCCAGGCTTTCGACAGATGACTATCGGAGCGTGAAGGAGGGAGCCCTTCCGAGTGCTCGTGGCTCTCCGGAGACGACGCCAGGAGGACGCGTGTCTACACTCGGCAGAAAGACCCTGCCAAACTAGCTGTGGGGCCTGAACCCTAACTCCCCCCACTCCACCCCCAAGTGAGCTGTCCGAAAGGCGCAAAGACAGCAAGAAAGATAAGTTAGCAAATCCTGGGTAGCTTTTATTTGTAGGATGCCTTTGGCTCCCCTGCGGGTGAGAGACGCGGTTTGCAGAGCTAGGGACGCTGGCGTGAGACAATCAGCTTCCTCTATCAAAATGATGGAAGCAGGAAAGAGTTCGGTTCCCGAGAGCAGTATAAACCCGTACCCTCTGCGTCCCCAGTATCATCGCTCCCGCTCGGCGTTCTCACCCTCTCTTCCTGCTTAGATCCGACGAGGGGAGAGTGCGGTTTCCACCGGGTCCCGCGGTCCCCACTGCGTGGCTGCCAGTAGCTCGTCCCAGAGCCAGGACGTCCCTCCTTCTGTGTCGGAGGTACTAGCTAGGAGCAACTGGGGAGACTTTCTCCTAGGCCCGAGGCCATTGCCCCAAGCCTCGCAGCGTGCCCTGGGAGCCCCCCCCACCCCCCACCCCCGCGCCCAAGCCAATGCTCGGGTGATCAGGCTTGCCTCGTCCATCGGTCCAGTGGGCAGGCCCCAGCCCAGGTCCTCCACTTGCTTTCCCCTAGCAGGCCGGGGGGCGGGGTGGGAGGTGGGGGTGGGGGTAGCAAAGCCTGGAAGACTCTCCGTCCTGGTGTCCCCCATCTTCTCGCTGAGGGAGATTCTGCCCGTCCGGCCTGGCTCCCTGCTTGTTTTTCTCTGGTGGTGTGGGGGTCGGGGTGGGGGTGGGGAGAGAACAGCCTGAAGGTGAAGTTGGGGGACCTTCCCGGCAAAGAACTCCTCCCAAGCCAGTGTGCCTGCAAAAAGGGACATTGGCTATCCAGGGAAAGTGCAAGACAGCACTAATCGCTGAACCGGGAGACAAACGCGATTACCAGCCCCGAGCCCTGAGTCAGAAAGTCTCATAGACTTTAAGATGTTAATCCCCGGCATAATCCTTCCTTTGGCGTGTAGGAATAGAGCAGCCACAAGAGTTGTTTTGTTATTTATATTGGCGTTTAATAAAACTCAGCCAGTGGTGAATGCGCAGCCCACTCTCCAATGGTAATTAATTCCCTATTTCAGTGACCGAATTGTCCTGGGGACAGAGAGAGTGGGCCCGTCCTGGTGCCCCGTCCCCCTTTGTGAGGATACACTACCCTCGCGCTTCAACAGCTATGGAAACTCATTCTTTTGATGTCATTCAAGGACTTTCCTTGGGCATCTTCTAAACTTCAAGGACCCTTTTCTTTCTCCGTTCCATGAAAAGCCGTGCTGGCTTGGCCACCTCTGTAGAATGCAATGATTTGGTGAAAGGGCCCTTTGGGTTTGTGTTAGGAGATAGAGAGAAAGAAAATTTGGCAGCCTGCTGCCTTCAGGAACTGTCCCTAACCTGGAAAACACAAAACATATTCAGAGAAATGGATGGAGATTTTGAAAGCTGATAGCCCCCTCGTTCCCCCACTAAGAAAAACAAAAACAAAAACAAAAACAAAAACGTTAAAAACACTTCTAGAAAGTGTTGTTTCTTGCTAGTATCTGTTACACAGTGGAGCCAGGGTAAGTGAGTTTGGACTTGAGCAGACATGATGTCTTAAGCCACACTCTGGGGAAATAAGATGCTTACTTAATTTATTCATTGCCTGGCCCCTACTTCCTACAATCAAGGATACACTTAAGAGCATCCAAAGCATGCCAAGCACAGAGCTAGCCCCGGGAAAGGCTACAACAACGTGGACACCGGGTCAGAGCTGCAGGGAGTCTACGTTCAAACGACAGAATTTTGTTTAAACTACCGACATCTGAAAATAGTACGTGCTATGAAGACAATGCAGAAGTGTAATGCAGTCCAGCCAGGAAGATAGATTAATTTTTCAGAGAGCCAAAGAGATATTTAACCTCCTCACACACACACACATCAATTCATGGCATTCATTCAAGCTCATTCTTTCGTTCTCCCTAGTGTTACTCCAGTAGGCCCTCTGTGCCAGGTCAGGAGAGAGGCGCCAGGTCTGCCCCAGGTTCTGCGCGGCCCTGCAATGGGTCGCAATCCTGAGACCACGCTTCTGCTGGCGCAGCAGGCCTGGGCGGAGCTCGGTCTCCCGGCCGGGAGGGGGCGGCCGCGGCGCGCCGGCCAGCGCTCCCCGCACAAGTAGCTCTTCTACTTCTTTATACGCACTTCCAAAAAAAAAAAAATCTTCGCAAGTCACAGAAACAATTCAGAATTCAACTAAGAAAATACAGAGTGAACCATATGGCCTGGGTGGCTCGAGTCGGCTGCATTTTCCTCCAGACAAAGAGGGGATTGAGAGTTGAAGGAAAGGAGA
Source organism: Psammomys obesus (assembly GCF_907164565.1). NCBI lineage: Eukaryota > Metazoa > Chordata > Mammalia > Rodentia > Muridae > Psammomys > Psammomys obesus. The sequence goes on along the minus strand of NW_026596095.1, from coordinate 15,246,456 downwards.
AAAAAACCAACTTTCCGGCTGATGAAGCTGTTGTCTGGAGGCAATGATCCCAAATCTGAAGGCTTTATTCCGGCTCCGACGGAGACGTGATATGTCATATGATTAGCATTTCTCATATTTACAAGAGAGGTATGGGCTGCCAGTCTTGAGAAAAAGGCGAGAGAAAGAAGGGGCATATGCTGAAATGGATTTAGCATTTGAAAGAGAGAAAGGAGATCGGATAAATACACTTAAACGAGGATTTAGTTTTACTCCCGTTGCGTTCTAATGGATTGTTGATTGAGATTTTAGGGGCCTGGAACCGAGGTGTCAGCAGTAACTTAAAGGAGGTATTCAAGCCCGCCAGCGCCTCTTTTCTGCATCTCGCCCGCGCGCCCCTCCCACCCCTCGCTCCTTCCCGCCTAGGAGCAGAGCCCGGCGGAGAAGCCTTTTTCAACAACACGTCCCCGGGCTCTCCTCCAGCGCCCAGCGGTGGGGCAGGGGCTCCCGCGGCCCGGGGCGGCGGGGGCTGGCGCGGCCGTCGGGCCACACCTGAGCCTGGGCCGCTGGCTGCAGCCTCCGGAGCGCGCGGCGGGCGGGCGGGCGGGCGGGCGAGGCCGCGGCGCCCCCTGGCGGGGCCTTGGCAGCACGACGCCCCCGGGGGTGAAGATGCGGTGGCGCCCGGCCCGCGGATTCGGACGGCGGGAAACAAAAAAGCGAAATAGACTTACCGACACCCCTCCGCAGAGTTGAGGTGTGTGTGTGGGGGCTCTCCTGTCCAGCCTCCTTGAAAACAATGGCATGTGCGCCTCAAGGCTGCTGGCGCCCAGTTCTCAGTCTAACCAGAAGCGACAAGGCCCGATGGGCTAGGGAGATTTCGACTCCAGAAGCTTAACAGGGCCTAGCAGTGCTTCTCAGAGAACCCATGTGCTGTGTGTGTTCAGATAGATGTTGTCCTTGCACTCCTTCAGATTGCTGGTTGCCCCCCGGATTTCTCCGCGCACCCCCTCCACCCCGCTCCCGTCTCTTTCTTCCTCTGGTTTTTCATGTGTTTCTTCCACTGTAGCCCTGGCTATCCTGACACTTGCTCTGTAGACCAGGATGGGCCCAAACTCAAAGAGATCCGTCTGCCTCTGCCTTCTGAGTGCTGGGACAAAAGGCATGCAGCACCAGCTCCCAGCGCGTGCTCTCCCTCTCTTTTATTTAAACTTTTTTTAAAAGATTTATTTATTTATTTATTTATTTATTATTTATACAGTATTCTGCCTGCATGTGTGCCTATAAGGCAGAAAGAGGGCACCAGATCTCATTACTGATGGCAGGGGTTACCATGTGGTTGCTGGGAATTGAACTCAGGACCTTTGGAAGAACACCAAGTGCTCTTAACCCCTGAGCCATCTCTCCAGCCCTCTCCCTCTCTTTTAATGACATAAGAGGTATTACTAGCAATCGATGGTTTTCAAGATTAGCCATATGGACATAGAACTACCTCATCAGGCCAAGGGTTCTTACCTGCAGAACCATCTCACTGGACCCTAACTGTCCATTTCTTATGAGACATCACGTATATCAAATGTTTGTGACAGGCTGGAGAGATGGCTTTGTGCTTAGGGCAATTGACTATGCTCTTATGCTCCTGTCCCTAGGCTCATGACCACCTAAAACTCCAGTTCCAGGAGGCACCCTCATTTGGTCTCTATGGACTTGCAGATACACATACATACACAGAAATAAACATAAATCTTAAATAAGCAAAAAATATTGGCAATTGATAGATCCCGGAAGAGGAGTAGTCAGTTCTCTTTCAGAGTGTTGCCACACATCCAAGAATGTGGTGTGAGTGCGTGTGACACAAAGTTGGGAGGGTAGGGAAGGGGGTGAATATGATCAAAATACATTTTAAGAAATTCTCAAAGAAATAAAAAGAAAATGCAAATAAAAGAAGTAAAAAGAAAATATTAGGGACAGCGACCCCACAGCCTTGTGCGCTTTAGGCTTCATCCCTTGTACTCAACTCCCCATTTCAATGCTTTCCCTATTAAACTTACTTGTCCTTAATGTTATCAGATATTATTACAAATAACTACAAATTATTGTGTTTCCCAAGGGTCAAAGACAACATAAAAACCTACCTTACACTTTACCTGTGGGTTGGAATGGGTTTAAAAAGTATCTGGCAGTAGAGACCGACCAACAGATGAAACTTAGGAAAGAGTTTAAAATCAGATTTTGATAGACACTTAATTTAAATTAATATTTTAATTTAAATTTTTTTCACAATGCTTATTATGACTGCAACAGTTGCAGGTGGCATCTGTATTTGAACCATAGCAACGGCATATAAGCTCATAAGACACAGAGGGAAAAGTCATTGTGTTTGTTCTTTTGCCGCTGAGTGATTTATAATTTAATTTTTGAATCTTCTAAGCAACCACTAGGACCATTATAATTAAAAAGGCTGGTCTTCTGGAACTTAGGGGTGGGCTTGTTTGGGTTTTGTTTTGTTTGAATACTTACCAAAACAACAGAAGAAAACTGAGCTGATACAGTGAGCTGTATCAGAAATCAAGGTAACCTCAAGGTCTTGGCATCCAGACTACTGCACACTCCCAGCTCGGGGACTCTGGTACATCCTGCCTTGGCTTTGTTAATCTCTGTGTTGCTTCACTGCTCTGGTTGGGTTTTGATTCTCATGTTGTCTTTGTAATTAGTTCCTAAAGTTCTTCAATTGGATTTCCTAACTTGGGCTCTGCATTTCTCATTGGAACCTAGTGGATGGGTTTGATTTGAATTAGGCAGTTTTACTTGATTCGGATCTAAACTGGTTAGTGGAGTTTAATCTTAAGCGTATCCATCTGGTCCCCACTCTCGTTCCCCTCCCCATCCCTTCTCCCACCCAGTTCCCTATCTTCATCTACATCTGATGTTAGGAAAGGTCGGGTAGGAGGCCATGGGGCTAGGAGAGAGATGGGAAGCAGATGGTGGGCATCTCTGGGACAAGCTGGAGACCTGTGACAGGGCGGGCTTCTGGGAGATAGGGGGTGACTCTATCCGAGACTCCTAGCAGCAGGGGATATTGAGAGTGAAGTGGTCACCCCCTGTAGCCAGACAGGACTTCCAGTGGAGGGAGGGGGACACCAACCCACCCACAAAGCTTTTGACCCCAAATTTACACTGCCTACAAGATGGGCAGGGATAAAGAAATAGCAGAGTTTGAGGAAATCGCCAACCAATGCCTGTCCCAATTTGAGACCCACCTCATGGGAGAGAGGCAGTGTCTGCCCTATTGATGATATTCTGCTATGCTTGCAGACATGAGCCAAGCTAACTGCCCTCTGTGAGGCTCCACCCAGCCGCAGATCAAAACAGATGCTGAGACCCACAGCCAAACATTAGACAGAGATCTGGGAATGTTGTGGAGGAGTTGGGAGAAGGTTATAGGGACATGAAGTGGACAAGAGCTCCACAAGAAGGCCAACAGAGTCAACTAACCTAGGCCCGTGGTGGTTCAGAGACTGAACCACCAACCTAAGTGCCTGCATGGACTGGACCTAGGCTGCTTACACTTATGGAGCTGATGGACAGCTCAGTCTTCATGTGGGTCCCTTGGCAATTGAAGCAGGGTATGTCACTGGCGTAGGTGCAGTCGGCTGCTATTGGACCGCTTTTCCCTAGTCTGGCCTCAGTGGAGAAGGGCATGCTTAGTACTGGTGAGATATGAGGTGGTGAGGGAGGATGGGGGGGTGCTCCCTTCTCCGAGAAGAGGAGGAGGAGGAGGGAATGGGGGAAGAGGGTAGGAGGGTGGAATTGGGAGAGGGGAGGGAGAAAGCTGCCATCCGTATGTAAAGTGAATAGGAAAATAAATTAAAGAAAAATAAATTATATGGGGGGGGGCGGGAAAGAGTATTTACTACTCAGCTGGGCACAGCGTCATGGACCCGTAATCCCAGCATTTAGGGAAGCAGAGGCAGGCAGATCTCTGTGAGTCCGAGGCCCAGACTTGTCTACAAAGTGAATCCAGGACAGCCAAGGCTGCTGTCTTGAAAAGACAGACAAACAAACAAACAAACAAACAAACAAACAAACAAAGAGTATTCACCACTCAATGAGTGAAGGGCTCTCTGTCTTGTGTAATGAATACAAACAAAAGGCTATGTCTCATTCAGGCTTGTGTGAGCAAGTAAAGACAGTCATGACCAGAAAGTGAAGGCCATGGATAATCTCATTTCCCCACCAACATGTCCACCCCAAGTCAACTGTTTCCAGCCAACTCTTAGTATCTTCCACCTGACTTTAATCCTAGTACTTGGGAGGCAAAGGCAGGTGGATCTCTATGAGTTTCAGGGCAGCCAAGACCATATGATGACATCCTGTCTCAAAAACAAGCAAACGAAATATATAGAAGAAAATGTAATGAAGTAGGTGGTGTCTTCAAAAGGAAAACAGTTTGTCTGGTCACTCTTACTTTTTTCAGCAGTGAGGATTCGAACCCAAAGCCTTGCACATTGTAGGCGAGGGCCCCGTTTTTACATCACTTGGAGGATAGTGCTCACTGCTCACCTATCATGCTAGTTACATGCAAATTACATGCAAATTACAAATGCAAGGCACAGTCTGAAGAGCCATCGGCACTGAAGCTATTTGTATCAGTTCCTTCTCCAACAGTCTGTTTCATCTACTTCATTCAGTTAACTTGCTTACTCCACTTGCATGTATCGTTTTATACAAGGGTGCTGAGATCAGCAAGTCCCCCCTCATTCCTCCACTAGTCCCTCATTCCTTGCCTAGGCTAGCCCATAAAACAAGCCTCGTGGAGGCTTGGAGTAGACTATTCTGTTCCCATGTCCTGATTTTTTATACACGTGAAACAAACACACACATTCACATGCTCATTTATTCCCACTCGGACTGGTCTAATCAGACGGTAGAAAATTAAGGAAAACCAACAACTAAGAGCCTAACAGAAAATACTTAGTCTTTAATTAACGTAACTAGCGTCTTTGGGTGGAAAGAACAGAGTCTTAGGCAGAGATGGTCAGTATTTTTCCTTGACTGTATAATCAAGTCACATTAATGCAACTTGGACCAAACCTCCTTTCTGCTCAGGAGTAATCATGAAGCAGGCATTTCAAATCAGTGCTAAGCTAATGTTTTTAGAGCAATTATTTAATTTTCAAGGCCCAATTATCTGTCAAGTAAATCACCAATTTCCAGTTCGTTCTTATTTAATATAAAAAAAATCTAATTAGAATAAAGCTACTTCACAGCTGCCTTCAAATTAAACTGTAGTTGAGAGCATGCAGCCTCAGGGGTTGGCCTTGGCATTCTCAAATCAAACGTGTTTGCTCAAATGTGAAAGAATAATGCAAAAAGTTATGTTTTATTTTGAAGTTTCACATCGGGCTTTGTAACTTCAGAATTTAACTTGTAATACGTGCTTCCAAAGACAGGACTGGCTGTGGAGGACCACACATACATGTGGTCTTTAGTCCACTTTTGATTATCAAATCCTGAGGTTTGTAAGAATTACAATTAAGCATCGTTCCTCTTTGTTCTACATACTATGCTGGATCACAGCTTAGAGAATTGCCCTTTTTCTATTACGTTCTCTCTATTAATTTTTGTTCGTATATAAAATAATGTGCTTTTTGTAAGAGATCGCATACATCCTCACTGTACTTCACTCACTTTCACTCACCCCTTACCCTTTTTCTTCTGTGGGCCCTCCTTCTTCCCAGATAATCTCCCTTCTGGTTCCATATCAGATAGGTAGAGACATGCCTCAAGAGGAAACATGTAATATTGGTCTTTCCCCCATTACTGTCTCTTGTCCCTCCCCAACCCCCACCTCCCCTTAGATGTCCTCAACTCTCATGTCACATGTTTAAAAATCTGTATTCTGCATATAAAAGAAAAAATGTTTGTCTTTCTGGGTCTGGCTTATTTCATTTAATATGGTGATGAGTCCTCTTATTTTTCTGGGACTGTAATAATTTTATTGTCATTTATTGCTGAATGAAATGTGTGTATGTGTTTCTTTATCCACTGACCCATTGATTGGCATCTAGGCTGGCTCCCTATTTTGACCACTGTGAATAACGATGCAACAAACACAGGTGTTCATGTAGCCCTGTTAGGTTGACTGTACCCAGAATTGCGACAGCTGGGTCATATGATAGACCTTCCAGTGTGCCTGCATTACTTTACATTCCCACCAGAAGTGCACAGGGGCTCTGCTGTGCAGTGGTGGTACGTGCCTTTAAATCCCAGCACTAGAGAGGCAGAGGCAGGTAGATCTCTGTGAGTTCAAGGCCAGCTTGGTCTACCCTAACCCTAACCCTAACCCTAACCCTAACCCTAACCCTAACCCT
>NW_026596095.1:15175361-15240096 GCF_907164565.1 Psammomys obesus | reverse complement strand
TAACCCTAACCCTAACCCTAACCCTAACCCTAACCCTAACCCTAACCAGCTCCGTTCCTGTGAGTTGCAGGACAGCCAGGGCTACACATAGAAACCCACTCAGTGTCGAAAAATAAATTTAAGAAAAAAGAAGTACTTTTTTTAAATATATATATCCTAGAGTTCTCATCAGCACTTGTCATTTGTTTTCTTGATGATAGACAATGACTGGAGTAGGATGAACTCTGTGATTTTAGTTTACATTTTTAGTTCACATCCAAGGATGCTGAACATATTTTAAATTTATTTACTGGCCATTTGTTTTTCTTTCTTTGAGAACTATCCAAGTTATTTGTTCATTTAATGAGTTGGACTTTTTGTGAGTGCTTATTCATTTGGTAATTTTTGGTTTTTTGGAGGGAGAATGGGTGCCATGCCATGCATGTGGAGGTCAGAGGACAATTTGTGGGAGTTGGTTCTCTTCTTCCTACAAGTGGCAGGCACCTTACTACTGAGCCATCTTCCTAGCTTGTCTTTTTTACTTCTTTGTAGATTCTGGATATTAACCTCCTATCAGATGTGAGGTTGACAGATTTTCTCCCATTCTGTATGTTGTCTCTTCATTGTTGTTTCCTTTGCCATGCACAAGCATTTTAATTTCAGAAATCTCATGGTCAGTTCTTATAATTTTTTTTCTGTATCAATTGGGGTCATTTCCAGAGTCCTTGCCTATATTCCGATTTCCGGATATTTTCCTTTAGTAGTTTCAGGTCTTACATTCACACGTTTAATCCATTTTTAATTTACTTGGGTATAGGGTGAAAGATATGGATCGTTTTATTCTGCAGACCAATATCCACATTTCCCGGCACATTTATTGAACACACGATCTTTCATGCAGTGTGTATTTTTTACGCCTTTGTTATGTTGGCTATAGCTATATGGGTTTGTTTCTGGCTTCTCTACTGGATTCCACTGACCTTCACGTCTGGTTTTGTGCCATATAGTTTTGCTACTATAGTCTGTAGTATACTTTAAAATCAGATATTATACTTCCAGCACCAAGCTCTCTACTAAGATTGTTTTGGCCTTTCTCTCTCTCTTTCTTGTGGTCCTAAACTGATTTTAGGATTGCTTTTCCCAGTTCCCTGAAGAATGGCATTGGAATTTTTATGAGAATTGCTTCAACTCTGCTATAAGCCTTTTCATAATATTGATTCTGCCACCCTGCAGCATGGAGAAGTTTCCCATCTGTGTCTTCAAATTCTTCCCTCTGTGTTGTAAAGATTTCACTGTAGAGTTCTGTCCCTAAGTTTATTCCTAGAAACTACGCTTTAAAAAATAATTTATTTCATGTGTGTGAGTGCTTTTTCTGTGCACCACAGGCATGCCTGGTGCCTGAGGAAGTGGTGAGACTCTATGTGGGTGCTGGAAATCAAATCCTGGGTACTTTGCAAGAACAGTGCTCTTAACCACTGAGTCAACTCTCCAGCTAGATTTAGGATTGATTGATTGATTGATTGATTGATTGATTGATTGATTTTGAAGCTATGGTGAATGATATTTCTTGTTTAAGTCTTGACTTCTTTCTCAGCAAATTTTATCATCAAAAAGGGATTTGTCTTCTTTTATGGTTTTCATCTCTTTTATATCCTTGTTGGTATAATGTTCTTGTAGAGATACAATTTACCCTTGTTCTTTCAAATGCTGATTTCTCTACTCCATTCTCTGGTTTAAACCTGGACATTGCATTGTGATGTTTATTCTAAGCATCACCTGTCTCAAGTTTGTGTAAACATGCCACCATTTGTTCTCTGTGTTGTCAATAAAAACAAACAGCACCAATAATGAACAATGGAGAGAATAGGGTGGGACATCTGGTCCAGAGGGGAGTAGAGAGAAGCGAGTAGGAGGAGGGCAGGAATCAGAAATCGGGAGGAGAAGTCTTGGAACCATGAGGAATGATGAACTGGACCTAAAATACAACTAAAAGCAAGTATAATGTGGGAAATTCTGAATGGGAGGAAACCATTGAGGCTTGGAGGTTTAGGATGGAGTAACTATTGCCCAGCATTGTGCTCTAGGTTAACTAAATAAATCCTAGTCTCTGTGTGGTGATTTGGGTATACAGCTGGTTTAGGAATAACCACTGTTTAATTAAAAGATAAATCAATAATAAATATTAGTATCAGACAACAATCTCTTTTTTGAGGGGTTATGGTTCCTAAAACTTCAAGCCCTATAATGGATTAAAATGGAAAGAGCAGATACCTTTATCTCTTGGTTTTCATGAAAATGCTCTCAAATTTTATCCCATAATATTGGAACTCCTCACTATGTAGACTAGGCTGGTTTTGAATTCACAGAGATCTGCTTATTTCTACTTCCCAGGTACCAATCTGACTGATATACAAATCAGATTAAATTTCTTCTTGGATAGTTAGACACACACACACACCAACTTCTGATTACTGTTAGCATCTTATCTCTACTCCATCCCTATTTCCTGCCTGCTTCTTCCCTACAAGTCTTTTTATTGAAGTATATACCTCCTATTCCTACTTTCTCATGAAAAAATTTTAAGCTATCTTTTAATTATTTATGCATAGTATTTTGCCTTCATGTACCCCTGCATGCCAGAAGAGGACACCAGATTTCATTACAGATGGTATGGTTGCTGGGAATTGAACTCAAAACCTTTGTTAGAACAGCCAATGCTCTTAACCTCTGAGCCATCTCTCCAGCCCTCTCATAAAAATTTTATAAAAAAGGGAGGTTGATTTTGTCAAAACACTTTTCTGTCTCTGTTGAGATGATCATATAGTTTCTGTCAGAGTCTATTACATGGATTGATTTGTGTTTATCATCCTTACACTCCTGGGATGAAACAAATCACTGCATGATGGTCTTAAGCATGATGTACAGGAATTTAATGAGAATTTTGTGTCTGTGTTCATTAGGAAATTCTGGATTTCTTTGGTCTTCATGTTGTGCCTATTGATGAGAATGGGACATTGAAGTTGCCCACTCTTACTATGTCTGGACAGATCTTCTTTTATATAAAGGAATGGTTGTTTTGTGAAAATGAGCACACCAAAACACGTAATTGTTAGTTAGATCTTCATGATGAATTGATCCTGTCAGTAAAATGTAATGGCATTCTTTTACCGTATGAATTTTGGTTGAGGTCTACCTTACCAGAGTTAAGTATAGCTTTGGCTTGATATACCAACTCCCATCATTTGATTCTCTCTGTGCATATCTGCCAGAGAAGTGTCTTTCTTATAGACAACAAATAGATCCTGTTTTTCAAGAGTTAAGTCTTTTTAATGACAGATTACATTTTGAGTTGTTGAGAGAGATTTGCTGGTTCTTATAACTTTGTTAATTTTGTTGTTTTCCTGTTTGGTTCAGTAATTGTTTTTCTTTTATGGTCTTTCCTTCTCTATTAAGGTTTTCTGAGTTGAACACAATTTTTCCCTAGCTTTTTTGTTTATCTGTTCCTTTTAGGAAATTTATTTTGTACTATCAGTAGGATTCTTTAATATCTTCTGCAATGCTGGCTTGGGGGTCACAAGTTTGTTTAGTTTGTGTCTGTCTTGAAATGCTCTTTAATTTCTGTCAAATTTAGAGGATAATTTTGCTAGATATTTGACTGGCATTTATTTACATCCACAGCTTGGACTCATTCCATCCTTTCTTGGCTTTCACTCTCTACTAAGAGGTCTCTTGTAGGCAGGTTTGCCTCTAGGAGATGGTGCTGTTCTTACAGTTTTCTTTTTTTTTTTCTTTGAGACAGGGTTTCTCTGTGTAGCTTTGGCTGTTCTGGATTTGCTTTGTAGACCAGGTTGGCCTTGAACTCACAGATTTGCCTACCTCTGCCTCCCTGAGTGCTGTCAATACTGTTTGTTTTATAGTCCTGGCATTTTAGTGTTACACAGATATACATGAAGGCGAGACAATCATGTACATAAAAATAAACAAATCTTAAAAATTAAAGTAAATAAAAGACAGACATATCTCTTTATTAGTTTAAAAAATAAAATAAAATCATGCCAGGCAGTGGGTCGTAGGCCTCTAATCCCAGCACTTGGAAGGCAGAGGCAGGTGGACCTCTGAGTTGAGGCCAGCCTAGTCTAGAGAGTGAGTTCCAGAACATCCATGGCTACACAGAGAAACCCTGTCTCAAGAAAAAGGAAAAAACAAGTCACTTGAAATCTTGCTCCAGCTAGCCAAGAAAAGGCTCAAAATTAAGAAAAAGAACATGAGAGGTTTGAACAGCAAAGCACAGGAATCCAGTTTAAATAATAGTTGTGTAGATTACATAGGCCACAGGCAAAGCACTGCTGTAAAGCACTTCCTTCAAATATTCCTTGTGTTATAAAGACATGTGGGGAGTCTACCTTTTCCTCACATGTGGATGAACACTTAAAAGGGGTAAGTCCTTGGTTGGAGATGGCTCAGCTCAACATGTAAGAGCAGTCGCTGTGCAAGCATGGCGACCAGTCTGGATACCAGCAACTACATGACATGTCAGGTGTGAACTCTCATGTCTGTCACTCCAGAACTGAGAAAGATGAAGGAAGACAGAAGGATCACAGAGGCTTGCTGTTTGCCAATTGTGAGCGGTAGATTCAGGGAGACCCTACTTCAAAGAAATAACGTGGGGAGTAGCTGAGGACACTTGCAGTCACCTTCCCCGCACATGCATGCGCGGGGGCGCACACACACACACACACACACACACACACACACACAACTGCTGCTGTACCACAAATGTGGTTGGATTTCCACAGGGAGAGTTATAACTCTAATATAAATAAATAATAGCTACCACTTTTTAATTACATTAATTTAATTCTGTGTGCGGGGTGGGCCCTGTGAACCATAGCATGTGTGTGTTCTGAGGATAACCTTCAGGAGTCAGCTCTCCTTGCTCTCCCTGCTATGTAGCATGCCAGGGATCCAGGACTAAACTCAGGTCGTTAAGGTTGGCAGCAAAGTGCCTCTACTCACTGCATATCTTGCCAGCCCTAGAATGCTAAGTTTTTGTTACAAGAAAACTTAAGGGAACAATTTTCTGTAGTCTTAAATTCTAAAAATAAATATTAAATGACTTGGGTCACTAAAATGCTTTACTTGCTAAAAATAAATACACTGATATCAATTATGATCAAGACTTTGCCATTTTTTCCACCTAGATATGAATATATTTCTTTATTAACAATACAAAGAATCACGTGGGCTCAAAAGTGATTTAAAACTTACATGTACATATTCACAGACTATAATACAGAAAAAAGACTAAGTATGTTAATAATTATCTAAGTAGTAGATTTCTAAGTAATTTGTTTTCCTTTATATAGTTTCTGTATTTTATACATTTTTCTATAAGAACATGTTAGTTTTATAATAAAAAGGGTTTTATCCACTTACTCTACATATATGCTTGTAAGTACCGCTCAGGGAGGAGACCTAAAGAAAATGGAATGTCACTAGTCCCTGTCAGTTCACCTGGGCGCTTACGGATCACCTAGTGTGCGAGGCATATTGCTCCCCTGCCTCCTCTGTATTTATTTAAGTCGTTACTATGAATGTCTTTAGTTTTAAAATGGGGGCGGCAGCACATGGATTTCCGCCCCAGTGCTCCAGCTCCGAGAGTGTGCTAAGGGCCTGACTGGAGCTGTGCTTCCACACACAAGCTTTTGGGACAGTCATGCAGTTTATATGCATACTGATTATTTTCCGAATGTCTTCTTGCCTATTATATAGAAAGGTTCCAATTTTACAGCAATGTCAACACCCCTGGCCATGCTTTTTGTTGTTGTTTTTGTTAATGAGATTTATCCTTAGATTTCTCTTTCTCCTTTTTCTTCTGTTTTTCTTCTGCTTGTTTTTCAAAATAATCTTTAAGAAGATGGTCCAGCTGTGGCTCACACTGGCTCGCATGTTGCAATCCGTCTTCCCTTCCTTGAAAGATACAAAACATGAGAGCTGTTCTTTACTCTTCAGGGGTTTCCACACTATTGTCCCCTAAGTTATTGTCTCCCAACAGGTCATGGACCCCACAAAAACCATCCAGGAATTAACCCCACCAAGTCAGTTTTAATTAAAAATGCTTGAAATAGGTACATTTTTATTTTACCTTCACAGTGCTGAATCACACGTCCCCACAGTCTATTTTTCCTCAAACAGGATAGACTTCCCACAATCAGCAAATGTCTCCTTCCTCTGGTCAGCGCAACATTCATTCGTTTTTCTGAATCAATGAATCCTACTTGTCTTGTCCGCACGCAAGACAGAATAATGATTTCCTTTTCAGCGCCCTGAAAGGCATCCACTGTGGACACCTGTACAGCTTTAACATCAGGAAGGCCGACATCCACAGCACTGAGTAAATGGAAAATCTGTAGAGAAAGAAACAGGTTCATAAGGTGCAGAGATTAGGAAGAACCAGTCTCCAACCTGGTCAATGCAACCATTTGGAGTAAACTAATTCAGGAATATTTTTATTTCTATCTTAGGAAGTATTTAAAACTGAAAACGACAATAGTATTATTTATGAAGCATAATCAAAAGTAATGATTACTTTATTGCAGGGATTTTACTTGTACATGCTAATTTGAGCTAATAAGTAGCTAATAATAAAAAATAAGAAATACTAAGAGAGAAAAGATTACAAAAGTCTGTTTAGCAGTAATTGGCTGTTATGTACATTAATACCTGGTGGATCCATGCTTGATTTACTGATGAAATATAATAATGCAAGAACATTTTGAAAAACATTCGCAATCCCATCTGTCCCCAGACACAAAGCATACACCATGTTTTCCTCCTCTAATCTGTTTATTTGCATTTTGTCCCAACAGCTGTATACTGAATTTAATTAAACCTTGTTAGATTTACATTGAGTTATGCAGAAAAAATCCAGGTCAGAAAATACATCAGTATGTTCCTTTCTAAGTACACAAATGACAGTCCCAGAGGTTCAGGCACCAAGTTAACTACCCCAAGTGTAAGACCAAATATTATAATGTAGAATACGATGTTTAATATGTGACAGACATCATCACATGTAGCACACACCTTGTACATCTGCGATTTGTATAATGTTATCACCCCAATCATGGAGCCCGCTACTCCACTTGCGATCAGTGATTGGATTAGCTTGAGTGTAAAAGCTGCTTCTGCCACATTCTGAAAGCTGTTCTCGCTTTGAACCTGGAGTAAGAAACAGATCTGAAATTATCTTCCCAGAAAGGCCACGGAAAGACTAAGTAAAACCGTACAAACAACAACAATAAAATTAAGCCAAGAAATTAAGCAGTGATCCCCACCAACACTGATGTCATTCACCTGCTCTGCTCCTGCAACATTATAGAAACACAGCGTGGGCAGCCACTCCAGGACAGGGCTTCTCTCTTTCTCTGAAACACCATTCACCAGGCTCCCTTCATAAAACAGATCATTAGCTATGGCACTGATCACAGGGTGACAACGGTATTGGGTTCTCAACAAAATGGGTTTGTGACCCTATGAAATTTAGATGGAGGAAAACAAAAAATTAAAATACAGCATTTCCTTTTTTTTTCTCCCCCTAGGGAAAAAGAAATCCTATTTAAAATTTGTTAATGTTACGTCATGCTCTTAGATAAAATAGAACAATGAGAGAACAAACTACAGATAAATATTTTAAAGAAAATTATTAAGCCGAGTGATGGTGGTACATGCCTTTAATCCCAGCACTCAGGAAACAGAGGCAGGTGGATCTCTGTGCATTCGAGGACAGCCTGGTCTACAGAGCAAGTTCCAGGGCAGCCAAGGCTACAGAAAGAAACCCTGTCTTAAAAAACAAAACAAAACAAACAAAAAACCCCAAAACAAAAAAGAAATTATAAATGTGTTCATAAAATATAGAGTAAATCAAATCTTAATGTTCATGGCCCCCTCCAACATTATGCTTTCTAATGATAAGAATAATGATTTGGCCTAATGATTAAGGCATTTACCATTAGGCAGGCCTGGTATATATAAGCCTGTGATCACAGCTTAGGGGAGGCTAAGGCAAGCAGATCACAAATGCAAGCTCTATCTGGACTGGAAAGAAGTTCAACATCAACTTAGTGAGACACTGTCCCAAAATGCCAAGTGACAAGGTCACTGTACTTGCCCAATACACCATGCCCTAGGTTCATCGCCTGCTACTGCTGACAGTCTGTTCACTTTCTTCCTTGGATAAAGCCACTGTTTCATTCAGAACCTTCAAAGCAGCCCCAGCTCTCATACCGCATCCTAGCATCCAAGTCTCACCATTCCAGTGAGTTTCTGCAGCACATTATTTACAAAACTTTCTGGTGTTATTAAAATATCTCCAGTAAGTGCAAAGAATGAAAATAACAAATACTTATATAGCAAATGTAGAATTAAGGACCTCATAAACAAAGAATCTTCTATGAGAAACACAAGAACAATGAAGAACTCAAGCCTCACTGCTCTATGTGGCACAGAGTTGTTGAAGGTTCTAAGTCTAAATCTGTCGGGAGCCACTCCCGCCATTACAAGATGGCGCCGGTTTCCTGCTTCCTGGTTCTTCTTGCCAGCATTGTTTTGCGATCTGTGCATGCGCCGCCTTATGCTAATGTAGGCTTGTGTGGTCCTCCATTTGGAGACCACATGCTAATTGGGTTTTGTGTGGAGCACCAATTACAGACAAACAAGTCACCCTGCTGGCTACTTAAGCAGAACGCACACAGGGTTCAGGGTCCTTCTCCATCTGCTGTTAAGAGCCTCACAATAAAGTTGCTGCTGGACAAATCCGTTGTTGCTGCGTCGTCCTTATCGGCGAGGGCTGCGCGCGACAAGTGGTGCCGAAACCCGGGAAACCTGCCGAACCCCGGGCGGAGGAACGACTCGAAGGACCCCCGACTGCTCGTCGGAGGAGGATTCAAGCCAGCAGTGCGAAACCGCGGTACTTTTCTGCAAGGTATGATTTCTGTGGTCTGGTGTATTCCGTTTCTCAATGTTAGTCTCGTTTTTGTCTTGTTGTGTTGTCTGTGTCTTAATTGTGGGAAACGGGATAGAGTGGGTGTAAAGGAGGGGCAAAGAGCGTTAGCAGACCATCAGGATAGTCTATCAGAAGCAGAAAAGGAAGAAATATTAAAAAAGGATAAAAAAGAAGAAATAGTCAAAAGGGAGAAAAAACCCAAAAACACGGGAAAACTTTCAAAACTCGAGTCAAAAAATAAAGAATCAAAGATGATATCAGAAACTAAAGGAAATACAAGCAAAAAGGAAGGGGTTAACAAGTTGTACCCTCTCCTGGATAAGTTTAAGACTCTTAAGGTGGAGTCCTCTTCCGGTGAGGAGACGTCCTCGGAGGAAGAGGAACCACGACAATCTGCTGACTCTAGTGAAGAGGAAGAGATAGAGCTCGATCCTGATGAGCAAGCAGAATTAGATGAGGAAGCAGCAAAATATGAAGCAGAGAGATATGGCCCTGACCCGCCTTATGCGCCAGGGTATGGTGCGACAGCGCCCCCTCTCGAGGAAATGATCCAAGTCAGAAAAAGGAGTAAAGCTACTAGGGCTATGGCTCCTAATTCATTAATTTCAGAAAAGGAAAGAAAGAAAATTCAGGCTGCTTTCCCCGTCTGGGAAGATGCGCAAAATCAAAGGCAGCACTCACCGTTGGATCTGAAACAATTGAAGGCTTTGGTGGAGTCAGTACAAACCTATGTTATTAGTGCCTCATTTACGCAGGCGCTGATAGAAAGACTAGCAGCCACAGCTATGACTCCTGATGACTGGTCCAAAACAGTGAGAGCATGTCTTACTATGGGACAATATTTAGACTGGAAATCCATTTATCAAGAGCTGTGTATGGCTCAAGCAAAGCAAAATATAGCCAATTAACGGCCTCAATGGAATTATGATATGCTTACTGGACAAGGCCAGTGGGTAGTTAATCAGACCTTATACCCACCTGAAGTATATGAACAAATACCGGTAACAAATCAAGGCTTGGCAGCAGCTGTGCTCTCTGCTCTTATTACTCCTTACACTAGCCATCAAGTACAGGTGCTATGCTCCACTCTAGATGTATGGGCTGTGTTACGATGCACCTACTCCGGCAACATTGATAATCATTAAAGGACCGGATCCTATTTTAATAAGATCCAGGGGAGCTGTGTGTATTTTCCCACAGGACCAAGAAAATCCAATTTGGGTTCCGGCGCGATTGACCCGGGTGGTGAAGCACGATGACCCTGATCCTGATGTTGAACGGACTGCTGACGAGCTTGGAGGTGGAGACCCAGGAGATTCGATGGGGGATCCTGTCAGCCTTTCCTCGACCCATGCCGGTGATGCATGATGCACAAGTCTTCCCAAGATTTTTCGCCACTAATGACTCTCTGGGACTACCTTATTTGCCAATGTCTATCTTCTGCCTTTTCCTATTTTAAGGAGTGGGTTGGCGTGGGAATGTTTGGAGTGTTGCTACTGGCTGGACTGTTTCTCTGTTTTTGGTTGCTCTGCAGATTCAAAAGACAACAACATTTCAAAAATGTGGCCATGGTTTAGGCTATGTTGGCTGTGGAACAGGGAGCCTCCCCTCAAGTCTGGCTTAACGTGCTCAGCCGTTGAGACTCTGTCAGAACTTTTAGCACCCCTGAAGGGCACAGGTTCCCATTGCACCAGGATGCTGTTCTAGACAGACCTCTGCACTCCCCAGGGCTCGGGTTCCCATTGCACGGGGCTAAGGGTGCAGAGGGTCTCCTGCACCGTGTAACCTCCTTGATCGCTGGTGCTGTTGAGTCAGCAGGCTGATCGGAAAACTCATGGTGTAATATTTTCCTCTGGCTGATTTTTATAAAATTAATAAGGGGGAGATGTCGGGAGCCACTCCCGCCATTACAAGATGGCGCCGGTTTCCTGCTTCCTGGTTCTTCTTGCCAGCATTGTTTTGCGATCTGCGCATGCGCCGCCTTATGCTAATGTAGGCTTGTGTGGTCCTCCATTTGGAGACCACATGCTAATTGGGTTTTGTGTGGAGCACCAATTACAGACAAACAAGTCACCCTGCTGGCTACTTAAGCAGAACGCACACAGGGTTCGGGGTCCTTCTCCATCTGCTGTTAAGAGCCTCACAATAAAGTTGCTGCTGGACAAATCCGTTGTTGCTGCGTCGTCCTTATCGGCGAGGGCTGCGCGCGACATAAATCAGCACACATGTAAAACCTAGGATGAAGCCTCAGGTATAAACATACTGCAAGGACCACTACTTGTCATAGAAACAACTAGGATTTCAGTGATAGAGAGGTGACTAAATTATGGAGAGCCACACAACATCGTATTTGGTGATTTCTGACAACACTGATGACTGCAAATCAAACAATGCTAAGGGAGCAGTAGCTGTGTTGGGACAGAAACCTAGTGCTCAGTGAGAAGGAAGCCTTCCAGAAAGAAGGCTAGAGGTTACCAGATACAGGAGGGAAGGAGGAATTAGAAGTCATCAGTTAATAAGTACAAAGTTGCTACTGGGATGATTTAAAAAACAAAACAATATAGAGTTGGTGAGATGGCTCAGTGGGTAAAAGGCATTTGCCATCAAGCCCAATGACCTGAGTAGAGAACAGATTCCTGTAAGTTGTCCTCTGACCATGCACAGACAGACACACAAATAGTAAACAAAAAAATTTAAAAGATGGTACATACATACAACAGATTTTTATTCAGCTGTAAAGAAAATAAAATTATGTAACTTGTATAAAAATTGATGGGACTGGAAGTCAGAATGAGCCAGACTCAAAAAGCCAAATATTGTACTTTTTCGCTCATGTGGAACTTACATTTAAGTGTATATACATTTTTACACACACACACACACACAGAAAGACTATCTGAAGGAAGCAGGAAGGCAAGAACAAGAGAATAATGGACTACCTATGTCAGGAAAGACAAACTAGTTGGAGAAAAAGTTGACCAATAGGAGTGGGAGAGGAGCAGCATGGGTGAGCTTGGGGGTGCAAATATAAACAAAAAAGAATAACATGTACGCATGAATAAAAATGTCATGATGAAACCATTTTGTGCATGCAAACAAGAAAAATAAAAATTATGGAAAAAAGATTTTAATTGGGAAAAAAAAAAGCCTAGAACTAGGTAGTGGTTGCTGGATACCTAGACAGATGTAGTGTTGCTACCAAAACTGTAGGAAATGCCACTTAACTGTTCATCTTAAGTTGAACACTCATGGATAATAGAAGTTGATGTCCACAGAGAAACACTTCTGTTTTAAAGGCACACTAGAACAAATGGATTCAACTTGTCCTTAAGATGAGCACTTTCTAAAGAACTCCAGTTATAAGCTGTTTAAGAAAAAGGATAAGGTACCATATCTTCATCCTTTATCTACCCGCACAGTATACAATCAATGATAACTCAAAGTATTTAGAAGTACATGCCATTAAGCAAAGTCGATTAAAGAGAGTTTGTTCCAATCCATTTTCATGAGCTGCATCAGAACCCTGAATTGTAGGAGGCAATTGTTTGGGGTCTCCAACAAGAATTAGCTTTTCACACTCAAACCTAAAAAGAAACAATTTAGAAAGTTACTCTAAGCAAAGAGAAAAGGTATACAGATATTATTTATTGCACTTTCCAAAATGTATTCTTAGAATTCAAAAGCAGGAAAAGTCCTAAGAGCTAGCATGGCTCAATGGTGCCAGTTAGCATGCTCAAGGGTTCGGAATGGTACTTCAAAGACTTTTCGGGTTAGAACGATGGCTCAGTGGTTAAAATACTGGGAGACCTAAACTCCAATCCCTAGCATCCATGTAAAAGCTGGGCACTGTGGCAATAGCACAAATTCAGAGTGCCAGTGCTGGGAGGTTAGAGACAAAGGACTACAGGCACTCACTGGCCAGACTAGCTGAAATGGTGAGCTTTGGACTCAGTGAGAGACCCTATCTCAAAAATAGGGGAGGATGGCTGGAAAGACAGCTCAGTGTTAAGAGAACTTGTTCTTGCAGAGGACCCAGATTCAATTGCCAGCACCTACACAGCAGCTCACAACAGTCTATAACTTCATTCCAATTTCAAGTTGCACGTAATACACACACACACAAGCAAAATACTCATACTCATTAAGTAAATAAATAAAGAAAATAAAGAAAAGAATGTGAAGAGCCAAGAAGGCATACACTGGATGTCTCCTTCTGGCCAGCACATCCACACACATCTATGAGCACACATGGGTGAGCACCGACACATACACTTTTTCACTTAAGTTACATATTTCCACATAAAATCTACTAGGCATCCCTTGCCTCCGCATAGTCAAGTGTTTCACAGAACACGTTTGAGAAACAGTGATCTTAAGACCACAGACACTTTGAAGCTGCCTTAGAATTCCTTGGCTTAAACTCTGTTTTAGGGCTCAGGACGAACTGATAAGTCAGTTTGGGGAAGTCCTAGTCTCACAGACAAACCTATCTCCAAATCTCAACTCTTGTCTATCTGGTCTATGGCTCTCCCTGCTTCACTTATGAGGAACCTGGAGGTAGTAACTCAGTGCGTGGCTGTTACAGGGATCAAATGAAGGCCACGATGTATTGAGAATATAGCAGAGCTACATTTGCCCCTGCACTCCACCCAGTGCCTCAGTGACCCTCCAAAGGTGGCTTCTGGGAAGTAACCAAGTCACCCGGACTACCGAGTACCATTTCAGTACAGGCTAAAATGTTATGCCTAGGAGCCTCCCAAGTCCCAGGCAAACCCGGACAACTGGAGCCCTATAGACCCATCACCTGGGGACCTGGCAAGATCTGCTGATCTCACTGTGGTGGACTCTTCCTTAAGGCATGCTTTCTTTTATTTTTCATGGCGCTAGGGATTAAAACCAGGTATCACACATTCAACACATTTTATCCATTGAAATATATTCCAGTCCCCAAAGACTCTTGAGAAGCATAATTTTCCAATGGCTACAACAGCTTAGATTTCACTCTTTAAGCTTCTAGGGACAAGCCTTCATTTTAAATGATTTTTTAAATATATTCTCTCATAAACTAAAAAATAATTCAGAAGCTAAACTATCAAATCCTACAAAAGAAAGCAAACTGGAGAACAGTGGAATTAGAAACCATTAATCTAGTTGACAAATCTGGGAAATCCTATAATGGTCCTAGTACTAGTGCTCTTATGGATTTAAGACTGTGTGAGGTGAGTCAAACAACTAAACCATAAGCTCACAAAATTATGACATATTTACTTTAAAAAGTTTCTCCCTGTTACTTACAAAACTAATGTTTAGTAACCAAATTGCTAAGAATTCTTAAATGTCTTTGGACTCAGGAAATGTCTGAAATGATTGACTTGTGTGTACTCTTGTGGAGAGTCTTTCAGATTACCTTGCAATAGGAAGGAGTGAGGCTGGTTCTGTCATTTGGCTGCTCTCATCCAATACAACCACAGGGAATTTAAGGCCATTCATACATGGGAATGGGCAGGCTGCACAGGTAATGCCAACGACTCGAACCTTCATGTTAAAAAAAAAAAAAAAAGTGTTTTTGAAACAAAGTCTCACTATGTAGCCCATGCTTAGCTTCAAAAGCCTCCTGCCTGAACTTCCCTCTTGAATTTAGATTATAACTGTGAGTTACCTTGCCCAGCCGAACAAAAATATCACTAACCAATGACTACTAAAAGATAATCAATAATTTAACGGAGAACTTGAAGGCTAAGTCAGAAGACAAACCATCCTTTGCA
Source organism: Psammomys obesus (assembly GCF_907164565.1). Taxonomy (NCBI): domain Eukaryota; kingdom Metazoa; phylum Chordata; class Mammalia; order Rodentia; family Muridae; genus Psammomys; species Psammomys obesus. The sequence continues at coordinate 15,225,348 of NW_026596095.1, read as the reverse complement.
TAAGCTCTGAACACTGTGACTCTGAGATTACTTAAGAAGGTACCTGTCTAAAGCAGGGCACGCCTGTAAATCCTAGCTTGGGGAGGCAGATTTTTTGAGCCCAGTCTGTTCTACAGAGTCCAAGACAGCTAAGGCTACAGTGAGAAACCCTATCTCAAAAACAAATAAATAATCAAATAAATAAATAAATAATACTAGCAGCTATTCTTATATATTATTGTTATAGCAGGTTGAGTAGTTTACATAAATAGCAATTTGCAGTTAAGAACAAACAAATTCAACACTTAGTTGAGGAGAGGCAACATAGAGTAAATTTTACAACTCTGATCCTAGAAAGTTAGTCTCCAGGACTCTAAGGACTTCTGGCTGAGTGTTTTTAGCCCATGCTGTTAAGCCCAGCACTAGGGAGGCAAAGGCAGATAATTTCTGTGAGTTCCAGATCAGCCAGGGCTACACAGTATAAGACTCTACAAGAAAAAGAGAACAGTATTATGGAAACTCCTAAGACACAAATCTATCACATACTGGTCATTATTTCCTTTTTTTTTTTTTTCCATACAGTTTTTATGACATATCCATGCCACTTGCTGTGTGACTTTGAAGGGCTTACCACCAGAGAGGCAGGTGGGAGTTAGAGCACACAGAATATTAGGGGGCAGGGCATGGACAGAAGCTGTAAAGGTCTAGCCTGCCCCCCGTGCTGCTGTACACAAGGTCTTCTGAACATGCTGTGGGGAAGTGCTCAGAGAGGGAGACCGTTTCACAGTCTAAGCTCAGCCGTAGCAGCTGACACAGTCATAAGCTGTGCTGAGATTCAGTGCTTCAGTGGCCTTATTTCAGCAGCAGTTGACCAGGCAGGCTGGCTTCCCAACATTTCTGCAGAAAAATAATCAGTGTCTATGTGGCCCAAGAAAGCTGATGACTTTCTTCTTTCTTCACCACTTTTCTCTCCCTCAGGCACCACTTTCATAAGATGAAGCTACTGAATCTTTCTGCACTACCTGTCGATGCCCTTCAGAAAGGGGATAACACTTCCTGTTATAGCCTGGGGACCTGGTATGCAATGCCTGCAAGTGAGTGGAGTGCCACATGGATTCTTGGGCACAGACGGACCCTGAGAGCCTGGCTTTCTAGGAGAGCACCAAAGACAAATTTTCACTTTGACATTTTACCCAGAGTTTAAAAAAAAAAAAAAAAATTCTTTTTCCTAGAATACAACAAACTTTACTGGGTTTGCCAAGAGTCTATTCAAAGCTTCCCACTTTCTTCTTTAAGCCTCTATGTAAAGGAGAAGAATGCAGCAGGCATGGCAAATAAGATGTGTTCATCACTGTTGGAACACAGTCAAAAGAATGATGAATGGTGAACAATGCCTTAGATAACAATGGTGAGAAAGGCTCCAGGAAAGGAGGCAGAGGGCCTTTTACTTCAGTGCATTTTATTCCCTGGATTGTTCTTGGATGTGATTTCAGACCTCCTGTGACAAACATTTACATTCAATTTACAAGGCATATTTATTCTTGTTGGGTATCAGAACACAGCTATAGAGCCCAATCTGGTCATGTGCCTTGAATCTTGGATATGGCCTTTTGCCTTGCTTTCGTGCTTTCCCAGGATAAGATATGCTAGGCAATTGTGTTTAAATTTGTCCTGAGAAAGTTCTGGGAAAGCAGTGTTCTGTCAATATTTAGTATGTGCTTGCTGGTGTTTATTTACATGTTTTTCTGAACTCAACCTTCCTTAGATCATTGCTCTCTTTGTTAGATTTGTACACAAAGTACACTGAAAGTGAAGTAAGGCTGTCTAGCATTAGACTCACGTCTACCCCATTCTTTCAGGTTCTTAGATCCCAGGTCCAGCAGACAAGATCTGCACAGATCGATGACAGTTGACAACCACAACTTGAAGAGTGTTTGCAGCCCTGGGTACAGTTGGTAAGGGTACAGAAAGGATATAACTTGTTGAATCTAAGATTATCCATCATCACAAATAAAGAGAATCTGAACAGAGCACAGAAATCGGCAAAGAAACTGATGAAATTTCACCTCACCTGTTTTAGAAGGATTCTGTTGGTCCCCAGTTTATGCTGCTCAATACTTTTTCTCACATAAACCCTTTCTATAGGAGTCAGTTCTTCCCTCATCAATGCATGGAGTTCTTTCAATTGTTCACTTTCATTTTCTGAGCCAGCATGCAAGCTGAAATTGAATAGTATGAAAGAATATTCCTTGTTTATTTCACATGCCACAAGGCTGTCCTAGAAATAGCTATGGAGATGAGGCTGACCTTGACTCACAGAGTACCTGCTTCTACCTCCCAAGAGCCAGTATTAAAAGCCTGCACCAACACTCCTGTTTTGTATTACTCTTTTTAAATTAGAATTTCTACGTAGGTTTCCCAATTTAACTAAAAACTAAAGGCATCTCTCAAAGGCCAAATTTAAGGTAAAAAAATATAAAATTTTCATACTTCTCAGAATATTCTGTAACTTTTAGGATTTAGCAGTCTTACCTGTAGGGTAAAATTGGCTTGGCAATCTTCCTAACGCTCCCAACTCTGACGAACTTTTCAAATCCAAGACTAAGAAGCCTTTACAGAAAACAAGACAGAAGAGATTCTCCTTACTTACAAACAAAATATAAAACACAGTTTTGCGAATTATTAGTATTTGTGTGGGCTTTTCCTTAAAGACAAAATGCCAGTATGTAACCCAAACTATCCTTAAACTCAATGCTCTTGCCTCAGCCTACTGAGTGCTGGATATACAGACATGCACAAACATGTTCAAGTATATTATTATTAAAATTATTTTGCATAGGACTGTATTTTACAGTTATGTGACTCCATATGAAATATATAAACTCAAAGTAAAAGCAATATAGTTGAACTTTTTCTCATAGAACATATTGAAGAGATTTTTGCCAACTTTCTTTCTTGGTGCAGGAGCTCAAACCCAAGGGTTTATGTATGCTGCACAATCATTCCACTACTGAACTACCTGCTCCTCAGCACTTCTGTAGAAAATTTCAAACATATTTATTTTATATTAAGGTGTTATATTAGTTATTTTTCTATTGCTGTGATAAAACATTGTGATCAAGGCAACTTATAGAAAAAAAAAGTTTATTGGAGGCTTACATGCCAGGGGAATACTAGTCAGTGATGGTGGAGTGAAGATAGCGGGCAGTTGGGGCAGCAGTTGGAAGTAGAGGGAGCTTCTGAAACCTCAGAGCCCACTTCCATTGACATATATCCTCCAGCAAAGCCACACCTCCTGGTTCTCCTCAAACAGCCACTAACTGGGGACTAAGTATTTGAATCTCTACAGAGGTCAGTAAGTGTTTAGAAAATGCCAGTTACTGGGGCTGATCAGAAATAAAATGCCGTAAAGACACACTAATAGGGAAAGCAATAGATACTATATATTTTGACTCAAGAGCCTCTTCAGTATGTTACTGTAAATATGCACACTATCCCATCTTACAGAGCTCAAGGTGAGATAACTTAGCCAAGTCTACATTATTAACAAGCGGAGAGGGCTGGAGAGATGGGACAGAGGTTAAGAACATTTGCTGCTTTTCCAGAGGACCTTAGTTCAATACCCAGCACCCACAAAGTGGCTCACAACCATCCTTAACTCCAGTTCCAAGTGATCCAGTGTCTTCTGGTCTCTGCAGACATTGTACAACCATGATGCACAGACATAAACACAGGCAAAACACCCATACAAACAAAAATTTAAAGAAAACGAACAGACAAGTGGAGTCAGACAAGCCTAGACTCATTCTAGTGGCTAAGATGCCTCTCTACAGATAACTCCTAATCCCCAAATTAGGGCTTTGTGCAGAGGGAGACATTATTCTCTTTCTTCATGTATCTTACAGCTCTAATTCTAGGCTAGCTCAGAGGTGCAGGTCAGTGAACAGCAAGTCCTCCAAAACATGTGCACCACCTTGGAAACAGGAATTTAAAAAGAACTAAAGTAAGCTATAGCCCTTGCTTTAAGCAGTTTCCCAAATGATGAAAAGAAAAGTGTTAATACATTAATAGATTGTGATCTTGAATTTTTCACCTGATAAGACCTAGAATCAGGCTGGAGGTAAGCCTTTTGTTATGAGCATAAAAGAGTTTCTAGACTGAAAAGGTCAGTCCTGACCTGACAGTGGGGCACCACTCCATGGGTCCCTACATTAAGTGACCAGCAGACAGCAAAGCACAGACACCCTACTTCCTGTGTGGGTGGGCCAGCTGCCTCATGCTTCTGCCGCCATTGCTTCCCCACCATGACGCCCTGTACCTTAGAACTGTGAACTGTGACAAACCTTTTCCTCCTTAAGTTATTTCATCAGGATAAGATGAAAAGTAACTAATAAACCTCAGTTTACAGAAAAATTACCTACTTCTCAACGTGAAATAGCTAGTCTTCATTTTTTCAATACAAGTTTGTATTAAATCTACAACAATGTAGGAGCAGCCTTCTCAGAGAACAATACTACAGGGACTGTATAATATTTATCCATGCTCTCATTGTTTTCTAAAAGAAATTGTCTTATTCTGAGCATCACAATAGACATTGTCTAGTCCAGTGCACAAGAATGTTATTTCACTTGAAGAAGCAGAGGAACCCAGCCTATTTCCAGTTGAGGCATCATCTTCCTTTTCAAAGATTCAGCATTAAACATCCTTCTGAAATGGCTGAGTGTAGCTCAGTGATAGAACACTCACTTTGCATGCACAAATCCCCAGGTTCAGTCCCAAGCATGGCACTGCACACAAGCACGTGCGTGCACACACACGCGCACACACACACTCATGAGAAAGAAAGAGAGAGAAAGAGAGAGAGAGAAAGAAACAGAGAGGGAAGGAGAGTGAACAGAGTTCCCATGTGTTTTTAGTATTCAATACTTACCTTCCTTTTCTAATTCTAACCTTTCAAAATGTGTTTTCTAACAGTCTCATGTAAATTGACATCTCAGGCTAAGCAATCTAAGTTAGTTCTTTCCACTAAGTCCCAGGTAATTCCTCAGATTCACATTTATCTTGGATTAAAAAATAAATAAATAAATAAATAAAAGCTGTTCTTAGTCACCCTTAGAATTTTTCATATAAACAATAGCAAAACTTTCTGAAAGGGCTATTTTACAAAATATAACAAGAAGCTTGGATGTTTCAAATTTTTATCCTAGCTTAGGACATTTTTCAAAGCTTGCAAATTCTTAGTGGGTAATGGAGCTTGCTACATAAGCCTGATAACCTGAGTTTGAGCCACAGAACCAACGGTGAGAGAGCTGACTCCTCAAAGTTCTCACACCTCCATACATGTGCTGTGGCAACAGGTACGCTCACAGTCCATCCATCTGTCTTTCTGTCTGTCTTTTTGTGTGTGTGTCTTTGTCTGTCTCTCTTACACATAATTTTGATAAAGTTTTTGCACTTAACCTCTGAGCCATCTCTCCAGCCCGTAAAAAGGTTCTAAAAAAACAAAGATTCAAAAATAGATATAAAGACTTAACGCCCAAGATTTCTTTCATACTATAATTTATATTCATAAAATTTTGGTACTTACTGATTAAAAATTACTTGTATAATAATATAAGCAAATCACTGAATGTTATTAGTAAAGTAACTGTGTGTTGTGCCGCACACCTTTAACCTCACACTAAGGAGGTAGAGGCAGGTGGATCTCTGAGTTTGAGGCTAGCCCGTTCTACAAAGAGAGTTCCAGGACAGCCAGGGAGGAAGACCAGAGCATGTGTTACGTGTTAGGCCAGTGCTTTATCATGGAGCTACAGCCCCAGTCCAAAATAATCTTTAAGTTAAAAGAAAAATCAGACATAGGCTGGGAATAGTCCTGACTTCCTAGCACTGAGGTGGTTCTGAGATTTGACGTCAGCCTACTGCTATCATAACAAACTCAAACCTCTGAGTCAGACTTTTACTTGTGACAAGAAATAGCCTAAGAACCATGGTACATGCCAGTTCTTTGGTCCCCAAGCAGAACATCTTAGCTGATGCCTGCACGTACAATGGGCTCATTCTCACCTGTACAGCTAAGGAGCCATGAGGTGGGAAATCCACTACTTTTCAGTAACAAGCAGCAGACAAACCTCCTTTTAGTTCCAAAGGAAGAGATTATCCCATCAGTCCAAGCTGCAACCCTGAGAAATGCCTTTCATAGGAATGTCAGGGCTCACGCCAGATTGCCTCCCCCAGCAACACACTTCCAGCCCTACATGTTCTTGGCTGAATTTGCATCTTATAGGGTTATTTCATCTTCATGACAAACTGTCAGATAAATGAACAATCACAACTTAAGAAGTTAGACTATTACTACCTCATAGCTCTTGGGGTCAGAAGCGAAGGCTGTGCGCTCTTGTCAGGCAGCAAGACTATATAAGGAGACTGGGAATCCACAGAAGATTTCCTCTCAATAATAATCTAAAACATCAGTTATTGAGGTCTACTTGTCATACTTACCCAAGAAGTACTCTGTCAACAGCTACATTAGTGGAAGAAGAAATGAGAATTTTCCATGGCCTTGCATTTCCAACTGTTTCAGCATCGCACTTTTCAAACAGTTGGACAAAGAACAGAATCACCACAGCCAGCAAATAGCTTTTACCTGCTCCAAATACACCTAAAACACCATAAAAACTTTTATGAATGTATAAGCAATACTTTATCTTATCCACCTTCATTTAATTAGTTAATACATTAAAAAAAAAGTGTCCACTATGTGCTACACAAGAGCATACACAAAACACTTTCCTCTTTAGTAAGCTACAATTAACAGGACAAATAATAGGTAAGAGATAATGATAATAGGATAACACTGTTATAAGACCAGAGAAGGAAGGCTATTTATTATTGCCTTGCTGGATGGTAAGACTTCCTTTAAAGAAAAATTAGCAAGCTGGGTCGTAGTGGTAATAGTCTATAGAGTGAATTCCAGGACAGCCAGGCCTACACAGAAAAACCCTGTCTCAAGAAACAAAAACAAAACAAAACAAAAACAGAAAAAGACCTAAAGAGAGAGAAAGATATATATAGAGAGAGAGCAAGACAGAGAGAGAGAAAGAAAGAGAGGTAAGGAGCAGGACTAAGTCTCCTAGAATCACACACCCAATAGTCTAGAAAAAGTCAACTGAGCATGCTGAAAGCACCTTCAGAAATTTCCACAGGTATACAGCAAAGAGGAAAGAAGGGAAGCTCAGAGAGAGGTAAAGAGATAAATTACAAGAGGACAAATTTGCACTTGGAAGGGAGAGGCATGTGGATCTCTTCAAGTTCAAGGCCAATCTGGTCCACATAGTGAGTTCCGGGACAGTCAAGAGAGATTGTTTCAAAAGGAAAAAAGGATAAATCATAAGCCTACTATGCCTAAAAATTTTAAATTTCTCCTGAAGCTAGCAAGCAAATACTGCAGGATTTTAAGCAGTGTACGTTTTAGAACAACTACATGGGTCAAATCTGAGATGGAGCAATGAGCATAATAAATGTAAGATGTACTGAGAGCCCCATGCGTTGTGCACTCCTCTAAGCATGCTACTTACATTTAATCATTTAAGCATCCAATCATATGAGGTATGTGCTACTTTTAATCCACACTTTACAGAAATCAAATCTAAGTCACTTACCCAAAATCATACAGCCAATAAATGATAGAGGCAGAATATGAAAGCAGAGTTCTAATTCAAGATGCTACATTCCTACACACTAGAAAACACAAAAGAGCAGAATAACCTATGTTTATTTTCTCCAACTGTCTCTTACCATGAATAATTGTGATGGGCAGAGAATGCTTTAAGGGCTCCAGTGCATCTTCGTCACCTTCTTGGGATACTATCATTTGAGCTATCTGAATTAATGCTGTAGCTTGATCCTTGTTCAAACTATGTATGTTAATCAACTCGCTAGCTAACTGCAAAGTCGCTCCTAAGTCGAGGAGTTCACATTTTGTTTTAATGTTTGCAACAGCTGGTGGGATAAATTTTCTTTTACTGACGTTTTTACTGCTAACTGTAGCTGACTGAGACCTAGTAAAAAGAACACATCAGAAACAGTTAAGAACTTTTAAAATGTGTGAGTTGACTTATTCATAATGTAGATTTTTACTTTACAACCATCAGAAAAAAAACTTTTTGCGGGTAAAAAGTAGATTGGCTTTAATCTACAGGGTGTAAGAGAACTAATATTTACAAAATACCTAGTATCTGTTGGCATGAGTTTAAATAGTTTACATATTAATTTATATACTCTTTACACTAAAAAGAATTGCCCCAAATAGAGATATATAAATATTAAAATGTTCCCACAAAATTAAGGTACTAAAAGGTAGTAGACTGGTTTAGACAATTAACATAGCTTCCTACTTCAGGCAAAATCACAACAGGCAAATGGATTTTATTATTATTCAAAACAGATAAAAATAGTTACAAGGCTTTAAAAAAATAACCTAGGGTTTCATTGTGACAAAGAAAAGGGTAATGCTGCAACATAGCTAATAACAATCCAAGTTGGGAAATAGGAGCCAGGAGTGGCTCAGTGGTGGAGCACTTGTTCAGCATGAATGGGGTTCAATATCCAGCGCAGGAAAGCATGCTTTTCTCATTTTAACATATTGAATATAAATTCACTTCTCAGTTATTTCAACTCACTCATTGACTTATTAGGCTAGGCTATCTGTTGTATCCGAGGTTGACCTGAGACTCTCTAAGTAGCTGAAGACAAAGCAGAACTCATGATTTTCCTGTGTCCTCCTCTGAAGTGCTCAGGCTAGAGGAGGAGATTACCACAGCTGGTTTATGTGGTAGTGAGGCTAAAACCTAGTGCCTCATGGACATGATAGAAGAGCTGTAGCCCAGGCCCATTTCTCATTTTTTAAAAAGAACCTTGGTGTTAGACAAATTTAAAAGTGAGATACGGGTAATTACAATAAAAACAGTATCAACATCTACACTATTAAAGCATTCTTTTGAATGTTAAGTAATATGCAGCATAAAGATAAAGATAGGGGCTGGAGAGAAGACTCGAAGGTAAGAGCATTGGCTGTTTCTCCAGGTCCTATTCCCAGAACCCATGTGGCAGCTCACAACTGGCTGTAACTACAGTTCCAGGGGATCCAATAACTCTTCTGGCTTCCTCAGGTGCCAGGCACACACAAACGCTGCACATACATACATTAAGGAAAAACACCCATACACGGTAAGAAACAGAACGGAGGAATAAATCATGCACTATACTGGTCATTTAACAAGGTACTGCCTCGATGAAGAGGAGGAATTCATTTCAATACTAGCCCAAACCACAACAAATAAACAGGTGAAAGGGAAGTAATACATATATTTTTCTTTCCTTTTATAAATTTTATTTATTTTTGGTGCTGGGGATCAAACCAGAGCCTCATATATGCTGACAACATTCTACGACTGAGCCACATCTGTTTTATGGTTAACTTCTAATACACAATAATCTCCGAATTTAAAATATAATTAAAATTCCGTTAGTGAAATACATTAAATGTTCTGTTATTGCACTTTCAGTTACCATTTGACCTGACTAATTTTTTTGTGAACAAGTTCATGCCATTTTGGAAGAGGGTACCTCAATCAAGAAAATACCTCTATCACATTGGTCCCCAGGAAAATCTGTGGGGCACTTTCATGACTAATGATTGATGTGGAAGGGACAACCCCACTGGAGATGGTGCTGTCTCTAGGCAGTGGGCTTGGGGTTGCATAAGAAAGCCAACTGAGCAAGGAAATAAGCAGTGTTCCTTCATGGTCTCTGCTCAGTTCTTGCCTCCAGGTGTCTGCACTAAGTTCCCTTTAAGATAGACTCTAAGCTGTAAAGATGAAATAAGCCTTTCCCCCCACATTGCTTCTTATTATAGTGTTTATCCCAACAATAGAAAAGAACAGAAAGCAAATTAGGACACCAAAATTTAATACTAATGGCCCAAAGATAAAAATGACTTACATTGCTAACAGGTATGGCATTAGTGGAAGAGTAGCTGGGTTAACGTAGTCCTGAATGTTTTTCAGAGTTGTCAGCTCTGTGCTGGCATTACAAACCAATAATGCATGGACTGTTACTACAGAGACAATGTAGAAACTGAATATTAGATATAAATAGAACCAACACAAACAAACTGATTAAATGTCTTTATAACTCAGATGTTGGCTTCTGAACTAGTGAGATGACAGAAAACAAAACTTTAGGACATGCAAAAGTCTTTAAATGTCCCATATCTCTTACATTGCTATGTTCTCTACTCATTTTGTGTATGGGCAATCATAAACTGGATACTGAAGTCACACGTGGAACTATGTACAGTAAATATGAAACAGCGCTAACGCAGGTGCTGCTGGAGCTCATCAACATCATGTGTGTGCTATTAAGTAGTAGTTACACAGTCTTTAAACTTTCCTGTATTTCTTCCTCAATCATTTATTAAAACATATGGAAAAAACTGGAATGCCAACATTGCTAAGAAAGCATATGCAGATGGCTCAGTAGTTAAGAGTTCTGTCTACTCTTCCAGAGGTCCTAAGTTCAATTCCCAGCAACCACATGGTTGCTTACCTCCATCTGTACCTTCTACTGCCCTCTTCTGGCATGCAGGTGTACATACAGATAGAACATTCAAAATAAATAAAATCTTAAAAAAAGAAAGAAAGCATATGCAACAAACACAAAAACGTCCACATGAAAAGTGACTGTTAATTGGGCTCTTGTTAGATTCATACTGGCTGACTCAGTTAATTTAGTTAAAAACAGAAAAGATCGGTTGAGTACAGTGGAGAACACCTTTAATTCCAACATTCAGTAGACAAAGACAAATGCATCTCTGAGTTTCAGACCAGCAAGGTTCACTAAAAAAATAAATAAAAATAAAGGAAAAAAAGAGAGCAAGCCATGAATGCCTATAATTCTAGCACTCCAGAAGTGGACGCAGTAGGATTTCTCTGAGTTCATAGTTCGCCTGGGCTCCACAGTAAGATCTTGTCTCAATCAAAAAGAAGAGGATTGGAGGGTGGTGGGAGATCAAAGGTTAAAAACATGAAATACTAGAAATCTAGGATCATTAAATGTTATGTCTTTAGTTCATGGTTAGCCAAATTCAACCATTAGAAATCAAGACTGGGGGCTGGAGAGATTGTTCAGTGGTTAAGAGCACTGGCTGTTCTATACAGAGGTCATGAGTTCAACCATGACTCACATGGTTCAACCAGCAACCACATGGTGGATCCCAACCATTATAGTGAGATCTGGTGCCTCTTCTGTCTGATGCTGTCTTCTATCATGCAGGCATGCATGCAAATAGAACACTCATATACAAAAATAAATAAATCTTCTAAAACAAAGAAAGAAATGGAGACTGAAATGTATAGAGAAACCTCCAGATTCATGGAACTAGATGGGAGCACATTTACTAAAGTTTCTTCTGCTATGGGACTTCTCAGGACCCTAAACATCCACAAAATTTGTAATTCTCTGGTTGAAACAAGTCTTCCATAGCCCAAGCTGGTTAAAGATTTCTTTACTAAAAGAAAAATAAGCTGGGTAGTCTGATATTAAGAGGGGCTGAAGAGATGGTTCAGCAGTGGCATATTTGTTTCTTTTCCAGATAGCCAGGGCTAGATTCCTAGCACCCACACAGCAGATCACAACCATCTGTAACTCCAGTTCCAGGGGTCCTGATGCCCCGTACTTAACTCTACAGATCAGGCATAAGTGTGTGGCACAGATATACATGTAGGCAAAGCATTCAGACACATGAAAAAGAAATATATCTAAGGAGAACTTCTCACAATAGTATAGGTACTCTCAAGATAAAAACCACATGCTGCTCAATCTCAAATCTCCAGGAACTTCTCAATGTAAAGATATACTGTTTACTAAATATACCTTCAAAAGACCAAGAAAATTAGAACTCATCTAGATAAAATTATATGAAAAAGGTCTCATGTCCAATGTTTACATTTTTTAAAGTCAGGTATATAGTATAAAAAATTCAATTTTAACCAAATACTAAATGAAGTTCAGCATTTCTTAAAATATATATATATATATATATATATATATATATATATATATATATATATTTTTATGTGCAAAGTATTTTTCTGCATGTGTGTATATGTATACTACATATGTGCCTACTGTCCTTGTAGGTCATAACTGCCAGTACAGATCATTGTGAGCCATTGTGTGGGTTCTGGAACTAAACCTGGGCCCTCTGCAAGAGCAACAATTGCTTTTAACCACTGATCCATCTCTCCAGCTCCTTAATATTTCATTATACTGTTAGCCCTATATAGGACTTGAACAGTAGAAATACTTAAAAATTCAACTTTTATACATGTGTTAGTTTTGTGTCAACCTGACACAAGCTAGGAAGAGGTAATATGAGAGAATATTAATACTTTCATTGGGCTAGCCAGTAGGCAAGCCTGTAGGGGCATTTCCTGGATTTATGATTGAAGTGAAAGGGCACAGCCCACTGTGGACAATAGTAACCTCTGGGCAGGTGATCCTGGGTTACACAAGATAGCAGGCTGAACAAGCAAGCCATGGAGAGCAAGCTTGTAAGTAGTGTTCCTCCATGATGTCTGCTTTAGTTCCTGTCTCCATGTTCTTGTTTTAAATACCTGCACTGGCTTCCCTTGATGATGGTCTATAGCCAGTAAGACAAAAATAGATCCTCCCACAAGTTGCTTGTGATCAGTCTTTCTCACAGCAACAGCAAAACAATATATACTTGCAGGATCATCACACTGCATGCAATATTAGAAACTGGAGATAGGTGCTTTTTAGCTTTAGTCAAACAACTCCACACACATCGTTCTTGCTTTTCCTGCCTCCTGTGTCCGTTAGTCTCTTTAAACAGAAATTAGGGTGGACATGATACTTACTGTTAGTAGGCCAATTAGAAGGGAAATAGCCTTTCAAAGGCAGCAGCTCCACTTCATTGACAGAAGATGGCCCAAAGAAGGCACTGCAGGCGATGAAAGTATCTAGTTTGAAGTCCAGGGTTTTTGAAATAACCCAAAGATCATCTGAAAGGACAAACATTTTCAAATCCCAGCTTTACTGAGGCAAACTTGACCAAAAGGAACAGGGTATTTACCATGGCGTTTGGGGTTTTGTGCATGTTATGTACCCGTTTTACCACAGCACTACAATCCCAGCCACGACGAATCTGAATGTATCTTGTGTGACGATCTCCACAGTCAAGCTAATTAACATATCTATCACCTGACATGGTTATTTCTGCATGCATGGCAAGAACCCTTAAATTTTCCAACATTATGACTGATTGTTGTTACCATGCTGGATATTAGACCACTAAAACTCACAACAGAATACCCATAAATTCATGCAGTTACTCACATATACATAAAATAAAAGTACATCTTCAAAAAATGTTTGGATTGTGTGCATGCTCATTTGTATATGTGAATCTAAGTGAGTGTGCACCACACTGTAAGTATGGAACTCAGAGGACAACATTGGATGATAGTGTTGCTTTCTTTTTTTTCCCACGGGCACCCAGAGCCGGGGCTCCCACCACCAATCACAGCCTCGGGAAAAGGCCCTGGATGTGGTCAAGAGTCTGAGGGAGGCAGGGAAAGGAACCAGATCCCTCCCAACAGGCTCCTCACAGGCCCACTGTCCCCCAACCCCCGGGGCCAGAAGGACAACCTTGCTTTCTACCATGTTTGAGACAGAAACTCTTGGCAGTGGCCATACATACTCTTCAGCGAAGTGTTATCAGTGCTTCGCTGATGGGACTCCATGCAGCAAGGCCCACAGAAAACCCTTTGACCATTAATCCTAGTTATTTTGGGACTGGTAACCATGTCAATAGAGGAACATCTACAATCACACTGAGTAAGCCTGTGGCAGCTATGGAGAACAGTGGGTCCTGCTTGCATAACTGTTCTGGGAAAAGTTATGTCTGATTAACAGTGATTTAAAAATGGGAAAGCTGTGTCTGAGCACTGGAGACTTAAAAAGACTTGGAAAGATGGTATCAGAAATTGATAGGTGCATATCATTAAAGATTGTATGGTACAATGAGCACATTTCTGTCTGCAATTTAAAAAGCATTATGACAAAGGGGTGCCATTTGCTGCATGGACTTATGCCCACCAAACGGTTAATTTGTCTCTCACCTTGCATCACTGTGTAATTGCATTTGCTGCCAGCTGGGTATGTGCTCATGTCCAGAGGACATACCTGACATTTATTTTTGGCTTGCTAAAATGGTGCGTTTAGTGAAAAATACAGTTTGAAGGTGACTGACCCAACGGGAGGAAAAGAAGGAAGAAAAACTATTGAGGCTTTCATAATACTGTTATGATTTCTTTGAATAAAAAATCCAGTAATAACACTGCTCAGGTGAATAGGCCTGTGATTGTATAAATAAAGACGGCTGGAGCTATTCTGGGGCCACTTGCTTGAAAGTCAACTGGTGATCAGTGTCTTCTCTCACCAATGTCACACATCTGTCCTCAGTTCCAAAACCCTGCTGCTAGCGCTGGTCACTGGCAATCTCTTCAGTACTTTTTCCCACTACTTCCACTAGGCTATCTGGCCCAAGCTTCTGGTGATTCTCCTGTCTCTCCCTCCAATCTCCTCACGGTAGCACTGGGATTATAGATGCCCATACTGTGTGTCTAGCTTTTATGTGAGTTTTGGGGATTCAAATTGAGGTGTTCAAACTTTCACAGTAAGTGTTTTTACCCATTGAGCCATCTCTCCAGACCTTATACAATATTTTTAATAACTGAAATATATACAAACAGAAAGTAATTTTCCTAGTATGGTACTGTCTATTGGTAGTATCATGTCAACATTAAAAAAGAGGCTTTTATAGAATTTTAGAATCCAGCTATTCAGATGATGGGCCTTCAACCTGCTCTATCAAACTATGAACATAATGTTCCTTCATTCAGAAAGTCTTGCAACAGATAAAACTACTGATGAACTCCAAGAGTCAATTAATGACACTATGGAGTAACTCCTTGCTTCTCTTTGAAAACTAGTGAGTCTGTGGATCAGAACTTACCTGTATCCTATACCTTAAATAGCATTGTTTTGATAACATCAGCTGGGAGGAAGCAGTCAGGAGATAGTGATGGACAAAGTCTGGACAAAAGGGTAAGGCATGTGCATGCATTCTAAGTAGTTGTATCAACTACCCATTTTTAGAGGTAGAAAAGGATTTAAAAGAGCAAAGAAATGGAACAACTGGACAACGGGACAAGGAGATGGCTCAAGAGGCAAAAGTGGTTACAAAACAAATGCTTGCTGGGCATGGTGACACATGCCTTTAATCCCAGCAGCATTCTGGAGGTAGAGGCAGGAGACATGGGTCTGACTTCAGCCTGTTCTATGAAGCTATTTCCAAAACACCCAGCCTCACACAGAGAAACCCTGTCACAAACAAACAAACAAACAAACAAACAAACAAACAACAAAGAGGTGAAAGCATTTGCAGTTCAGGCCTGATGACCTGAATTTGATCATCAGGGCCCACTTAAAAAGCTATGTGGGGTGAATTAAGTCTGTAATCCCAGAATTCCTATGGGGAAAGATTCCAGGAGGCAGAAGAGACAGGCGAACAGATCAAAAGCTCACATACATAGCACAACAGCAGAAGCAAGAGATCCTGCCTCAAAAAAAGGTAGAAGAGATGTTGCTGGTTATTAATATTTATTATTGATTTATCTTTTAGTTAAACAGTGGTTATTCCTAAACCAGCTGTATATCCAAATCACCACACAGAGATTAGGATTTATTTAATTAACCTAGAGCACAATGCTGGGCAATAGTTACTCCATCCTAAACCTCCAAGCCCATATAGTTTCCTCCCATTCAGAATTCCCACATTATACTTGCTTTTAGTCATATCTTAGGTACAGTTCATCTCTCCTCATGGTTCCAAGTTGTCTACTGCTGATCTCTCCTCTGCCACTCCTCCCACTCAGTTGTTTTTCCTCCCCTCTGGACCAGGATGTCCCACCCTATTCTCTCCATTGCTCAGCATTGGCTGGTTGTTTTATTGAAATTACAGAGAACAAATGGTGGCATGTTTACACAGACTTGAGATAGGTGATGCTTAGAATAAGTGTCACAATGCAATGTCTGGATTGAAACCAGATAGCGGGGGGTAGATAAACCAGCATTTGAATGAACAAGGGTAAATTGTATACATTCCACAAGAACATTATACCAACAAAGAGAACTTAAAAGTTCTTCCCTGACATTCACACAGGCACCAGGGCACTCGTTGATTTGCCTTATGCACACACAAAAATTAGTTTGTCAAATCATTTTTCTAAATGGTAGGCTAGAGAGATGGCTCAGAGATTAAGAGCACTAGCTACTCTTCCAGATGACCCTAGCTCAATCCAATGTTGACATAGCAAAACACACCTACACACATTTTTTTTAAACTTTTATAATTAAAAAGGGGAAAGGGCATAGGTGGGTGTGGTGGTGCATACCTTTTAACGCTAGCACTTCAGAGGAAGAGGCAGGTGGATCTCTGGGAGTTCAAGGTCAGCCTGGTTTAAGAGTTCTCGGCTAACCAAAACTACATAGAAAGACCCTGTCTCAAAACTAAACAAAATAAAATTTTAAAAAAGCATACAAAAAAGTAAAATAAACAAAAACACAAGTATATTGAACCCAAGTTTATCAGCCATAACAAATCTAATTAATTGAGCTTAATCTATTTATAGTAAAATTTTTACAATAGAAGAAACATAAAAACGTAGAAAGAATAAATTGAAAAAATAACTTAGCAAGTAAATATCAGCAACAATAAACCTGATATAGCTATATTAATAAGACATTTTAAGAAAAAGGCATTGTAGCTGAAGGATGTACATATAATGGAAATATTTTCATTTACCAAGAAGATAATGACTTAAAGCATGTATTTATCTAGTGAAATTGCCTCAATCTGTAAGATTCAACAAGTAACAAACCAGCAAGAAGAATCTGTGCCGTAATAAAAGAATTCAACTCATTCCCCTTGTTTGCCACAGCTAGTTAATATCTACACAAACAATACTAGGTTTGAGCTGGTGCTTAAAGAACTCTGCAACCAACAGCTAGAACAATAAATACTTCTCCTGCACTAAGCCATTAAGAAAAACTTGAAAGTCTGGATGGGGTGGTGCATGCCTGTAATGCCAGGATTCAGAAGGCTAAAGAAGGATCATTGTTGATGTGATGGTATACATGAGCTACCCCAAAAATTCAACCAGAGACTCCTTCAGCTGGTAAACACCTTCAGCAAAATGACTGGATACAAAATTAACTCAAAAAAAATCAGAAGCCCTCCTGTATATCCAAGACAAAAGGGCCAAGAAAGAAATCAAGGAAACAACACCCTTCACAATAGCCACTAATAACATAAAGTACTTTGGTGACTCTAACCAAGCAGATGAAAGACCTGTTTGAAAAAAATTTCAACTTTCTCTGAAGAAAGAAATTGAAGAAGATATCAGAAGATGGAACGATCTCCCGTGCTCATGGATCAGTAGGATTAACATTGTGAAAATGGCCATCCTGCCAAAAGCAATCTACAGATTCAATGCAATTCTGATCAAAATATCAATCCAGTTCTTTACAGACCTTGAAAGAAAAATTAGCAACTTCATATGGAGAAACAAAAACCCCAGAATTTCTAAAACGACCCTGTACAACAAAAGATCATCTGGAGGTATCTCCATCTCTGATCTCAAGCTGTATTACAGAGCAATAGTAATAAAAACTGCATGGTATTGGCATAGAAGCAGAAAGGTGGATCAATGGAACCAAACAGAAGACCCAGAAATAAACCCACACACCTATGAATACTTGATTTTTGACAAAAAAGCCAAAACCATTCAATGGAAAAAAGACAGCATCTTCAACAAATGGTGCTGGTCCAACTGCATGTCTACATGCAGAAAAATGTAAATAGATCCATACTTATCACCCTGCACAAAATTAAAGTCCAAGTGGATCAAAGACCTCAACATAAAACAAGATACACTAAATCGGTTAGAAGAAAAAGTGGGGAAGAGCCTAGAACTCATCAGCACAGGAGACAAGCTTCCTGAACAGAACACCAACAGCACAGGCTCTAAGAGAAACAATCAATAAATGGGACCTCATGAAACTGAAAAGCTTCTGTAAAGCAAAGGACACTGTCGTCAGAACAAAACAACAGCCTATAGACTGGGAAAGGATCTTCACCAACCCTATATCTGACAGAAGGTTGATATCTAGAATATATAAAGAACTAAAGAAGTTAAAAGGCAATAAATCAAGTAACCCAATTAAAAAATGGGGTATGGAGCTAAACAGAGAATTCTCTGTAGAAGAATACAGAATAGTAGAGAAACACTTAAAGAGATGCTCAATGTCCTTAGCCATCAGAGAGATGTAAATCACAACGACCCTGAGATTTCACCTTACACCCATCAGAATGGCTAAGATCAAAAACTTAAGTGACAACACATGCTGGAGAGGCTGTGGAGAAAGGGGAACCCTCCTCCATTGCTGGTTGGAATGTAAACTTGTACAACCACTTTGGAAATCAATCTGGTGCTTTCTTAGACAATTAGGAATAGTGCTTCCTCAAGATCCAGCTATACACTCCTAGGCATATATCCAAAAGATGCTCAAGTACACAACAAGGACATTTGCTCAGCCATGTTTGTAGCAGCTTTATTCGTAATAGCCAGAAACTGGAAACAACCCAGATGTCCATCAACGGAGAAATGGCTACAGAAATTGTGGTACTTTTACACAATGGAATACTACTCAGCAAGTAAAAACAAGGAAATCATGAAATCTGCAGGCAAATAGTGGGATCTAGAAAAGATCATCCTGAGTGAGGTATCCCAGGAGCAGAAAGACACATACGGCATATACTCACTTCTAAGTTGGTACTAGACCTATAAGATAGGATAAACATACTAAAATCTGTACACCTAAAGAAGATAAACAAGAAAGAACTCCCACGGTAAGATGATCAATCCTCACTTAGAAAGAAAAATGGGATGGACATTGGAAGTAGGAGAAAACAAGTAACAGGACAGAAGACTACCGCAGAGGGCCTCTGAAAGACTATACCTAGCAATGTACCAAAGCAGAGGCTGAGACTCATAACCAAACCTTCGGCAGAGTGCAGGGAATCATATGAAGTAAGGGGGAGTTAGTATGACAGGAGCTCCACAAGGACCAAATATATTAGGGCACAGGGGTTTTTTATGAGACTGTTTCTCCAACCAAGGACCATGTATGGATATAACCTAGAACCCCTGCCCATGGTAGCTCAGTATCCAAGTGGGTACCCTTGTAAGGGGAACAGGGACTATTTTTGACATAAACTCAATGGCTGACTCTTTGACCTCCCCTCCTACCTCGAGGGAGGAGCAGCCTTGCTAGGCCACAGAGGAGGACATTGCAGCCAATCCTGAAGAGACCTGATAAGCTACAGTCAGATGCAAGGGGAGGAGGACCTCCCCTATCAGTGGTCTTGGAAAAGGGTAGGAAGAGGATGAGGAAGGGAGGGTGGGATTGGGAGGGAATGAGGGAGGGGGATACAGCTGGGATACAAATAGAAAAAAAATAAATATTATTAAAAAAATAAAAAAAGAAGGATCATTGTGGGTTTGATGCATAGCAAGACCCTGTGTCCAAACAAAAACAAAGACCCTTACTAATTTTAAAGAGTGATAGTATAAACTAAACTATAATCTTTGCCCATAACACAATGAAGCCACCAAGTAGCAGTAAAAGCATAAAATATAAGTTCCTAGATGTTTGAATACTAAAGCATGTAATAATAACCTACAAGTTGAATATGAAATCTAATGGAAATTTTAAAACAAATATAAGGAAAAATAGTTATTCAATGAAAGTCGATTGGTACTTGAAGAATGCTGAGACCCTAATAAGGACAGTAGAGAAAAAGAAAAACTTCACAATCAACAAGCCAAGTATTTGCCTTAAGATGTATGAAAAAGAATGGTGTAATAGATCCTGACAAAATCAAAGTGATTTGAAAAAAAGATGTCAATAACAACAAAAGTAAACAGAACCAAACATAAAACAAAAACACAACCTTCAATCCTAAAGCAATAATAACATCAACAGTTATAGTCCTAAGAGGTGTCAAGAGCACGTGAAGGCCCACAACAGTGTCATGCTACAGGAGAAAAGCAGCCTTCCCATTTGATCTAGACTTTCCAACTACCAGAAGTACAAGTCAGTTTCTATTGTTTATAAAAATGAGTAAATAAAGCAAAATGTCAAGGACAATTTCCTGATATTTAGATCAATGAAGACAAGAGATGATTCACTAACAAAATAGACAAACCTGAGGCAAAACTGATCAACAAAACAAAAAATACAAACCATATAAGTTTTAGAAAATGTAAGGTGAACAAATTATCTCTCTAGAGATCTGCAAAACTTCACTATAGGATATTACAAGCTGGACATAGAGATGCATGACTGTAATCCCAGCAATCAGGGGGGTGAGGAAAGAGGTAGCGAGATCCTGTGTCCATAAGAAAGGAAGTTTTAGATAAGGTTTATCGAGCTTAAGGAAAATAAAACAATATTTAACTATGTCATTCTATAAGGCTGGCTAGGTGGCTGAGCAGAAAACAGCACCTGCCACCCTGGAACCCACATGGTGAAAGGAGAAAGCTGACTTACTCAGCTATCCTCATTTCCAATCGCATACTAGGATGGGTGTGAACTTGATCTACAGATTCAACCTCCGTCAAAAGCTCAATAGGTTTTTCTTCATAAAACTTCATCAGATGTTTTTAAATGCATATAGAATTGAAAAGTGCCAAGAATAGTTTCTGAAAACAAGGGAAACTTTGTATAATTTTATTATCAGGATTTAAGAAGCTACAGTAATTAAGCAGTGTGGAGCTGGGACAAAGATAATTTAAATTGACTCATAGAAGCCCAGCATGTGGATCCTGCCATTAATCCCAGCACTCACGTGGCTGAGGGTAGCAGAAACTGTGAATTTAAGTCACACAAACACTGTCTCAAAAAAAAATTTTTTTTTAAAGGAAAGAGATATGGCTTGGTGGTAGAGACCCTTCCTAACATACACAAGACCTTGGGTTAGATTTCTCCCACTTGAGTATAAAAGAAATCTAGGAAAGTCTTTAAATAAAAAGATTTGCTATACAAGCAGATATTTGTGATATAAATGACCTGAAAGGAATAACATGAACACATAAATCCTTTTATAAAAAGGATTGCTAAAAACCCAATAGAAAAGCGGGTGAGAAACACCTGAGGCTAATAAACACGCAAGAGCACTCTGAAATTGTTAGTGAACAGAGACATGTCAACTACAGCATCACTGCACCCACTTTAGGTTGACCCACAAGTTCTCTTAGGACTAAACACTGATAAAATCACCATGGAAAGCAGTGTGAAAACTCTAAGATGAATGTAACATTCTCATGACCTATATTGCAACATTTCCATTTCAGGGATTACGTCCAAAAGAAACTCCTGCATACCTACAAGAAAATAGAAGAATCCTTACAGCATTCCACACTCTGTGAGGACTAGGGATAAAGAAAGCTAGGTCATGAAAACAAGGATAATGATTAATCTACGTTAGCATACCTAAAGCCTTTGAAAATTACTTTTCAAAGGATTTCATTTCAAACTATGGAAGTTTGGAATCCAGTGTTGGACAGACAATAGAAGAAGTAATGACAAACTAATCACATTTTTCAATCTATTTTCAACACTAGGTCAAAACAGAGTTAAATCACTGTACTATATATATGACGCCAAGAGTTTAGAGTAAGTTTTTAATAAAGTGGCTCCTGGAATAATTTTTTTAACTCTAAAATTTTAAGTGTGCTTTCTAGAAATGGTCTATTATTATATAACTTTAACTGTTTAGCGCTATTAGAATTCTCTTTACTATAAAGGATTTGCAGAGCTGCATCTTGACCGAGATCCTCAGCTGTGTCAAGCTCCGTCATGAACACACTCAGATCCACCTACCTTTACTATAAACTGAAGAGCTCTCTTTCCGACTCAGCTTAAGGTAAATCTTACTTTTTGTTTCACTGTAAAATTCAGGATTTATAGTTGCAAACTTCTTTAGTTTACCGTACTGTTTTCTCTGAAAATCAAATCCTTTCCTGAAAAAAGAAAACAAAAACAAAAATTAAAAGGGAATTTGAGGAGCTAAGAGAGTGCTTAGGTTAGGAATACTTCTTGCTCTTCCAGAGGACTTGAGTTGGGTTCCCATACCCATACCTGGCAGCTCACAAAGACTTATAACTCCAATTCCAATGGATTCAATAACTCTTCTGCCTCTACACGTACCCACAAACATGTGCACACACATACGTACACACAGGCATATACCATATGCATAAATACATTTTGCTTAAGTCTTAAAAAAATAAATTTGAATATTAAGGAAGAATTATTTTAATTTTTAACACAGAGGCAGACGGTGGTAATGCATACCTTTAATCCCAGCACTTGGAAGGCAGAGGCAGGTGGATCTCTGTGAGTTAGAAGCCAACCTGGTCTATAGATCGAGTTCCGGGACAGCCAGAACTATACAAAGAAACCCTGTCTCAGAAATAAAAATAATAATAATAACAAAGCATGTAAAGGAAAGAGCCATGGTCATGCATGTTTATTTACTTTCAGAGATGTTGTAAACTATAAATTTTTCTATGAAAGAGAATACTTCACAGATCTGTCATCAGCTTTTTTTGGGGGGAGGGGGGATTTAAGACAGGATCTCTCTGTGTAGCCTTGTCTGTCCTGAAACTTGCTGTGTAGACCAGGCTGTCCTCACACTCACAGAGATCCACCTGTCTCCTCCTATCAAGTGCTGGGATTAAAGGTGTGTGCCACCACTACATGGCTATGTCATCAGCTTTAATAATAATCAAAACAGAAAAAAACCTTAGAAGCCAGATAACGTTTACATAGCTATAAATTAGAGTAATAAATAATCTTAATTATAATCATTGTATACATTATTGTTATGAGGAAATAACATACATAAAGTCCTTAGAAAAGACCCTGGCATCTACAAACTTTCAGTAAGTTATTAAATTTCCATGCAAACTGTCATTATTTTTACTTGTATGGTGAGCCCACTTTCATAAAGTTTTGCTTCTAACACTTAACACTCTATCATTCTATCAGCTCTTAACTCAGGCTTGGGAGTGACCTATTCCTGTGTTGCAAAACAGTTATTATGGTTTTATAGATTTATGAATAGCCATAAATAGAAAAAAAAGAGGAAGGGAGAGAGAAAAAGAGGGAGCAGGGAAAGAATGAGAGGGAGGAAAAAAAGAGAGAAAAGAAAACAAGACAAACTACCTTTTGCCAGTCCATTGTTTGTATCACTTGAAGTTTAGAGAGGACTAAAGTCACTTTAAAGCCTTACTTTCATTAAAAATTACAAGACTAGAAGTTTTCTCCTTGATGCTTTCCCCATCTCAATTTCTCTTAGAACCACTGATGGGTTTAGAATGTAGCTTAGTACAGTGACTGCATAGCACGTGCAAGACTCCAGGATCAACACCAGAGTACTTGCTGATAATTAAGTGAGGGTTGTATTTTCTGATGTAATTACAGGATGTGTTATGATACCATAGAGCATACCTCAACAAAAGCTGGCATTCCTCATAGACTGGTACCTTTTGACTTCTTAAATACGAGCCAATACTCTTAACATCATTAAAAACCATGTTGGGCTGAGATTCATCCTGTGGTAACTGTCCTAGAGTCACTTCCTCAAACCATTTGAAAAATTTACATTGGTTACCTTTTGGCCTATCACATGTATAAAACAGACGACCCTAAAGGGGAAGAAGATAGAAAGAATTTAAGGGTTCAGCTCAATGGTACAGTTGTTTAATAGCATGCCCATTAAAATTTAGTGAAAAAAAAAAACTATTTCTATTTGTGTACCGTTTTCTAACCAATCCTTGTGCATTTTATAAAAGCTGCCCGTTATTAATATATTCCAAGAAATAAACCACTTTCTTATTAAGTTAAACAATATATTATACTTATAAAGTAATACTTTCCATTTATTTTCTTTTTATCAAAAGACATTCATACATACACATTAAATAAAAATAAATCATTTTTTAAAGATTTTTATTTATTATGTATATAGTGTTTTGCCTGCATGTATACCTGCATGCCAGAAGAGGGCACAAGATCTCATTACAAATGATTGTGAGCTACCAAGTAGTTGCTGGGAATTGAACTCAAGACCTCTGGAGGGGCAGGCAGTGCTCTTAACCTCTGAGCCATCTCTCCAGCCCAGTAAATCTTATTTTAAAATGTATTTAAGGAGCTGGAGAGATGGCTAAGTGGTTAAGAGCACTGGCTATTCTTCCAGAGGACCTAAGTTCAATTCCCAACATCCACATGACAGCTCACAACTGTCTGTAACCCCAGTTCCAGGGATCTAACACCTTCACAGATATACATGCAGGGTTTTTTGTTTGTTTGTTTTTTTACTTAAAAAAACTACTAGCAATATCTATGCATTTCTTTCTACATATGCACACTTATAAGCATGCACACAGAGAGACACACAACAGTTTTTCTTAAAGCAAAGTTATGTATTTTATACTCTGTAAAAAAAACCTGTAAAAACAGCATAGCACAAACATGCAAAGATGTCATTAAGTAATCTTGAGAACAACATAAAGATTTTTTAATTTAAACATTTTATTTGAAGATTTATTCATTTTTACATATATGAGTGCATACCTGCATGCCAGGAGACGGTATCAGATCCCAGTGGTGAGCCACCATGTGGATGCTGGGAACTGAACTCAGGATCTCTGGAAGAGCGGACTGTGCTCTTAACCACTGAGCCATCTCTCCAGCTCTCATCAAGATTGTTAATGGCTCCATATTTCAATCTATGGCCATGCTATTATTTATGAATGTTTTTGACACTTTAAGTTCAAATTTATATATTCAACTAATGATGCACACAGTAGTGAAATGTTTTATTACTGTTACAGGTGAAAGCAGCTGTAAACGAGTGAAAGCTGTCTACATGCTCTTTGTGGCGCAGCAATGCACACTAAGTCAGCATGGTTTTCTACCCACTTGGCCTTGTCTAGTGCTGGCACACAGTTTCCAACCTTCATTTCTTTCAGTCTCATCTCAGCATTTTCTAAACCTTAGGGAAAATATTCTCTTTCTCAGTGCTGACACTGTAACTTAGGCACATCCTTTCTACCTTGTATGTGTACTTTTCTTCCCTGTATGTTTCCATCCACTATCATGCAGTCAATTCCTGCAAGTTTTGAGGCTAATTCATATTTTTGTATCCTGGAACACAGACCATTCACTTCATTAAAAAGTACTGTGATGTTACTAATATCACAAAGAAAACTCACGCCTCAGTTTCCATAGTACCTCAATTATGTGTGTGGGGAGGAGGCGGAAGCAGTACCTTATTTGGGCCTTCTTTTTTAACCATGACAAGTTTGGCAGGTTGATTATGATGGCAGGATGGCAAATTATTTTTTCCACTGTTCAGACTCTCTCCTTTTGATGATGTATAAAAGGAAATGTCAACTTTGGAAAGCGCTTTATACAGCCTTTGTGCCAACTCAAACAGCAATATATTCAGATGCTCTACAAAAAAGAGAGAGAGCTGAAAATTAAATACAAAATTGTTTTATATTTATATCAACTGTACTGTTTACAACGGTCACCTGTAAGACAATACAATAACATCCATTAATTTAAAATTTTATTTTTGTTTTATGTATATGAGTGCCCAAGCACACCAAGTGTGTGCAGTGCCACTGAGGTCAAAAGAAGCATTCGCTGGATCCCCTGGAGCTGGAGTTACAGATGGTTATGAACTTCCTTGTGGGCATCAGTGATTGAATCTGGCCCTCTACAAGAGTGGTAAGCACTCCTAACTACTGAGCCAGCTCTCCAACTTCCAAACATCCCCTTTGTACTTTACTATTGTCTCAATTTTGCAAAATTGGAACAAAAACAACTCAGCTTCACAGCCATTGAAATAATGCATCCAAGCATGTAGCCCTTGTTTATCAGACTCTTGTTATACTCCCTCTGAAGTCATCACACTTTTTATTATTTTTGCATATTACCTATATTATTATAGTTAATATATAATCTATGTGTTAATAGATTTAACTATAACATTTCTTTTTTAAGAATTTTTAATTATGTTCATATGTGTGTCCACGTGTGGGTTTGTGCACATGACTGCACTCAAGAAGGCCAGAAGAGAATGTCAGCTCCCCTGGAGTCAGATTTACTGATAGGTATAAACCACTTGATTGTGGGTGTGTGGAATGAAACTTGGATCCTCTACAAGAGCATGAAGCCCACTTAATAGCTCAGCCATCTCTCTAGTCCCTCACTGTAACATTTCAATACATATAAATATTGTGCTTTTAGCAGCCACATCATTGATTTATTTACCTCATTTTTTATTTTAGTTTTTAGGTTTACTATGTCTCACTCTTGATCTCCTTCAGCCTCCTATGCACTGGGAAAACAGGCAGGCACCACACCTTGTAACAATTACAAAAGGCAAGTTTTGTCTATACACTTCAAAACATTCAGACTTGGGAGCTGGAGGGATGGCTCAGTAGTTAAGAGCATTGGCTACTCTTTAAGAGATCTGAGTTCAATTCCCAGCAACTACCTATAATGTGATCAGGGTCTGATGCCCTCTTCAGACATGCAGGTGTACATGCAGATAGAGCACTCATACATAAAATAAATAAAACTTAAAAACAAAACAAAACATTCAAACCTATTCATGCATCATACTTAACAGTTTCCATTTAAATGTAATGGGGTCATTTGTTTCTATTTTAATAAATAAAATTCATCTTAAAAATATGCAATTTCCTACTTTTGATCTGAAATTAGAATAAAGTTACTGATAATTACTAGAGTAAACATGCAAAATAAATCTCCAGAGACAACACTGTGAAAATCCTTAATGTATTATATCGTTCTGTCATTCAAATAATCACACTAAGTCATCATCAGAATAAAATATAACAGCCATACCTATGATGGAAGCTGTAAAGATCTGCTTATAGTGAGTAGGAGACTGAAAAACAGCTGGTATGTGAACTTGCCTTTGAGGAAGATAAGCTGATATTATTTTCTGCCCACTTGGGAAGCATAGCTCAGAACCATTTATGTCCTGAAATAGAATGATTCAACCTATTATAACTCAAAAAAAAAAAAAAAAAAAAAATCACTGCTTACCAATAAATTGTTTTTCATATAATAGAGAAGACAGCACTAATTGTACTTTTGATTTTCAGAATCCATGAAAGTTGTTTTATAGTCTAAAATAAGAAACCAGAGAAAGCCTGAATATCTACATGGCACTTTTAACTTTTCAGAAGATAACTTTTTTCATCAGCCTCTTAATAGGATTTTGAATATGTTTTGCTGCAAGTAGATCACTTTATACTTCTATTTCTGTTATGGGTATAATAATGACTCATAGCAAATTTGTAATAGGATTTATGTGCCTTATTTCAATCAGCAAGACTGATTTGATGGTCAAAAATAAAAGCAATTGCAGTGAGAGCAGTACTGAAACCTGTGGCAGAAACAGAAAGAAGAGCTAATATTTATTAAATACTTTTTGTATGCCCAGCACTGCTCCAGAGACTTTCAAATACATAATTTCATATTCATAACTACTAGGAAAGGTGTAAAAAACAGCTATCTGATAAAAAAATAAACTATTCCCAAACTATTTTGCTCACTCTTCCGTTGATTTCAG
The DNA here is from genome assembly GCF_907164565.1 of Psammomys obesus. Lineage (NCBI taxonomy): Eukaryota > Metazoa > Chordata > Mammalia > Rodentia > Muridae > Psammomys > Psammomys obesus. The sequence continues at coordinate 15,197,483 of NW_026596095.1, read as the reverse complement.
ACAGTAACTCAGGGTGAAATGTACCAAGAGGAAACCTCACCCGTGGATCTCTGACTCTGCAGTTGAAGCTGGCAGAACTTCCCAACACAGTCTGAATGTCCTCCATCTGGGAAGAATACTCTACATGCAGAGAAAGAGCTTTCTCTCTGGAAACCCAATCTTGACTGCTAACATCTTGCTGTTGCTGACAGAGCATGCCCTTCATCATCTGCAGGTGCACAGGGTCTACAGAACTTTCATTCACAGCATTACTCTGCCTCTCCCTTGCGTGGCTAAAATGCAACCCAGAGACAGGCTCAGCAAAGAGGCCCTCTGTCACTTGACTGCCAGTTCTGTTCAGAGCAGCTGAGTTGCTCTGGGATGGATTTTGATATTTCAGCCACTTGCTTTGAATAGAACTCTCATGAAGCAAAGAAACATCTCCTGGAGTCCTTTGTCCCCACTCTTCACAGAAAGAAGTCCCACCCTGATCCTCAGGTCCAAGGTCAAATGAAAGACCTGATTCTTCACACAGGCTCAACATGGGAACGCCAGAAGACTCTCGGGCATCGTCATCAATCCTGAATGAACAGGAACCTGAGATCGCCGGTCCAGCATCGACAAAGGGAACCGAGGTTCCACCTACAAATGGAGACCTTTGCAGGTTCTGACTCTCTAGAAAACCAACGTTTTTCAATCCTGAAAGTAAACATGATGCTGATTCAATACAAATGTCTAATCAGTCATCACCCAGGCCTACAAAACAGTGGCTACACAGGCAAGGAAGAAGGTTCTGATTTGCTGTATATAATAGAAGATAACATACATCTATCGCCCCTTCCCAAAGTAAATGCTTTAATATCAAAATCTAAAGATTCAAAATTTAATTTAGCAATTTGAAGACTCTTTTAAGGATGACAAATATTAAGTCCTTCTCTTTCCTCCTACTGAGCTAAGTATCTTTAATTTAATTACTCATTATATTTACAGAACATCTAACTTTTCAAAACATTTAAATCCGAGAAAAGCTGAATCATTGCCATTTTACAGATGAGGTAACAAAGGTCCAGAGATCAGTGCATACCAAGTGGCAGTCAGAATTAACAGAGTGAGTTGATATCTACTCACATTCCTTCTGCAAATGAAGTTCATAGCTCATTTAATATGTAACTGTAAATAGCTTTATTATATTTATGAATTATGATACCTTCCACAACAAAAATTTATAAAATTAATCACATAGATGGAATAGTGAATTCATGTCAGATTTTGTCTGAATGAGTTTTATAATTCCTTTCTCCTATCAGCAGCTATTTGAGTAAATATTGCTGAAATGTAAAATATTTACTGAATACATTGAGTGAGCAAACCTGCATAGGAATTGTATATTATAAAAGTTTTTATCTAAAAATATTATAGATTGTTACTTATCTGACACAGTCTCTATTTTATAGGATATTTTGGGGGAGAAGGGGTTGAGACAGGGTTTCTCTGTGTAGCCTTGGAACTCGCTCTGTAGACCAGGCTGGCCTTGAACTCACATAGATCTGCCTGCCTCTACCTCCCAAGTGCTGGGGTTAAAGGCACGCACCACCACCACCCAAAAGAAAATAAAATTTGGGTAGCATAGCGGTAAGTGAGCCAATGAATATTCTTTGGTGAAGTATTAGGCTATAATCCAACAACTGAATAAGCAACAGTGATGGAAAGTTAAAACTCTATTATGGAACTAAAGGCCTCATTCCTGAGAAAATCCCCCTTTTGTTCCACTGCCACTTGATTGACTTCAGAGGATGTACTCCTCCCATACAAGGTCCCCACTTAGCCCAAACTAGCCTTCATCTACCAATCTTCCTGCCTTGTCTCCTGAGGGCTGGGATTACAAGAATACATCCTCATACCCACCTCATTCACATCTCCTCTTACTCTCCTTTTTTCTTTTCTTTTTTTTTTTTTTATCTCATTTATTTATTTATTTTTGGCCTTCAGATACAACCATAAAGCCATCTCCAAATCAACTACCGACACTCATTAATTTTTTCTTTTTTATATTAATCATCCACTCACAACCATGAAAACACCAATAACCTATATAACTTTGCCTGTTACCAAACCTAACTTCAGATTAAGAAAAAAATACATTAATGAAATTATCAGAAAAAAAGAGGTTAGTGGGAAGAGAACCTACTGAATAATATACTTGACAAGAAGCAGAAAAAGGCTCATTTAAAAAAAGTCAAAATGGATATAAACACTTAAGGTCTGAGAACAATGATGGAATCAGCCACTGAAGAGTTCCTGATACTGACAGCATCCTAAAGCAAAGAGAAGATGAAGAGTTTATGCTAAGGTCAACCACTGGTGCCGATGAGACATTTGCTATGAGTCACTTCACAGAAGAACAGAAAGAGAAGCCAATCATTGGTATTTTAGCTGCAAAAAGTACTATGGAAACACAGTGGAAACACTTTCAAAGTTAGTAAAGAGACAACAGAGGAAGAAGAAAGAACGAGAGGAAACTGCATTTGGAACAGCATCCACAACAGGAAAAATCCAAGGGAAGAGACGGTGGGTTCCCTGATATTCATAGCCCAGCACACTCTCACAGATTACATTCATAGCCCAGTATGCTGAGAAAGTGAAGTTCACCACAGAAAGTTCTTGTTTTCAGAGACTCCTCAGAGAACTCAAGCACAAAGTCTTCATTTCTTGTGTCGAAAGAAAAAGTAGGTGCAGGGCTCAGTGCAGGGATCTTTTGTTCTGGTGAAATCACCTGTCCAGAAAAAAAGAAAATCACTAACTAAAATGTTCTTACTGCATCTTTTTCTACTTGTCTGAATTCTAGTAACCTCTAGAACTAACTATTCTAAGCACATTGTATCACTAGTCAACAGGAAATACAAATCAAAACCACAATTAAAAATTATCCTACTCTAACAAGAATAGTCTGCATAAACAGTATTTTTAATTTACAGAGTTAAGAAATTAGAACCACGTATATTAGCTCACTCATGCCCGCAATTCCAGTAGTCTGGAGGATAAGGCAGAATTACTAAATGTTTGGGGCCAGCATGTAAGTTCCAGGTCAGCTTGGCTACTGATACACTGTCTCAAAAAACAAACAAACAAACAAACAAACAAAAACAACAGGCTGAAGACACGGCTCAGGGTTAAGAGCACTTCCTCTACATTCGTTTGGACCAAAGTTCATACCTCAGTACTCACGTAAACGGAGTAGCCTACAAACAATGACTCCAGCTCTGAAGGAGCCAAAGCCTTCTTCTTGCCTTCTCTACAAGCAGGCATACACACATGGGGGAAGGGAAGAGGAGGGGAGGGGAGGGGAGCCCAAAGAAAACAGAATAGTGTTTACCAGCACTTGGGAATGGTGTTGGGAGATATACAGATAGATACAAGAAATAACAAATAATTTTCTGTGGCACATTGTAGAGAAATTTTATACTACAACATGGCTGCTCTGATCACATCTAAAAACCCTTCTAGGACTACTTGATCTGGCTGGAATACAGACATGCTCTTAACACACACCTTTAATCCCAAACAATGTAGGTAAGATTAGTTGGTAAAGAAAGCAGCCATGTTTGAAAGTAATGTCTAACTGAAAGGCAAAGTGATGGATCAGAAAGATTTGACAGAATAGGATATGTACAACTCACACAAGAACAGAGAGGGAGTGGACTTAAGAGACAGCATTGTAGAGAGCAGGTGATAGGGGAGAAGTTTTACTAGGACAGTTTTACAGAGACAGGTTACAGAAAGATTAAGCTACACATAGGTGAAGAAAGACTAGCCAGAGAATGAGGAGCCAGAAGATTAGAACAGATTGCTAGAGTAGGTTTGAGGCTAAGCAGGACAATTCAGTCAGAAGCTGAGAGAAGCCAGTTTGAATCAGTCAGCTTAGAGAAGAGTTTGAGCTTAAAAGCTGAGTTGAACCAGCCAGCCAGAATTCAGAAAGAGCTAGAAAAGGTTAGCTTTTCACCAGTAAGCCTCTAAGACAACGATTACACCTGGCAAATAAAAGCTACATATAGAGTATAGACAACTATGATTAACATAGTTAAGACAGGTGTGGGAACACATGCCTTTAACCTCAGCCCTCAGGAAGTATAGGTACAGATCTCTGTGAGTTCAGCCTTGTCTACATAGTTTCAAACCAGCCAGAGCTATACAATGAGACCATGCCTCAAAAATGAATGAATGAATAAATGAAGGAAGATCTCAACACTCAAAAAGTCTGAGACAAACCAGATCAGGTGAGAGCCTCCCTGAAGCAGAATGAGTTCAAGCCAGTTTAGGCAACATATGAAGGAAGGCCCTGTCTCAAAATTAAAAAACAAAAACTGACAGGGACAGGATACAGCTCAGAAGTAAGCACTGGCCTAAGGACTATAAGGCCCTAGGTTTAGTCTGCAGCACCACCAAAGAGAAAATTAAGAAAGAATTCAAGTGAAGAAAAAACAGCTCTGGCAGACTGTTTCAAAACACTACCAACTGCACTTAGTGCTACTGGATTATACAGTTTACATAGCTGTAAATGATGTTTGTAACTTGCCCAAAAACCTATTCCTGTTTGACTAATAAAAAGCTGACATACCTGGACAGGGCAAAGGGGGTAGCATGGCTAAGGTTCCTGGGCTTGGAGGGCAGAGAAGATCTTGCGAGGAGACAGCACAGGAAGGAGAGAAGGAAGGAGGCCGCATCTATGGGTTAGGTAGAAAAAAAAAACCACATGGCCGGCATGGAGGAAGGAATGGCCCAGATGAAGAATATAAGCAAGTACCTTGGGATTATGGATGGAAGGTAGACCAGATAGAAATGATTAAAGCAGATGGAATGGGATGTGGGCTGGGAGATATGAGATAGCGTAGGTGGATTTATCTGCGCAGCCCAAGGTGAAACAAGACAATTTCAAAACCTATCAGGAGTCTGTGTCCTTTATTGATTATAATAGCAGGTTAGATAATACTGCCATAATAATTATAGGGCTAATAATATTAGCCCTATACCTTTAAATTAACAACTTAAGGAAGATAAATGTAATGATACCTATTTTACCTTTTCTTAGATTATTATTCTATTTTGTCTGCATGTATGTATGTGTACCACGTGCATGCCTAGTACCCATAGAGGTTAGAAAAGGGCATCAGAGCCCATAAAACTAGAGTTCTGAATGTTTGTAAGCTACCAGGTAGGTGCTGGGAAACAAGTCTAGGTCCTCTGCAAAAGGAACAAGTAATCTTTGCTGCTGAGCCATCTCTCTAGCCCCCACAATAAAGTTTTTAATGTTTCTCGAGTCTAACTGATCAAGCATTGTTTAATTAACTGCTTTTCTTTCTGGTATTTAACAAAATAGTGCTTCTAACATCAGAGATTGATGAAATTCAGAACGTGTCTTAAAGTTCAGGGAACACCCTATGCTAGCAATCCATCACACTTATTGAGAGACACTGTCTTGGGAGGTCTAGTCATTTTGTGACAAACTCGGAATTTCCCTATGTCTATAACTAACATATTAACAATAATTAGAAATATGACAATGGACACGAGTACACAAGTTTCCTCATTTGGTCTCTTTTTTCCTTTGACTGCCTAGAACTCTCTATATAGCCCAGGTTGGCCTTGCACTTAAATGTACCTAGTTCAGCTTCTCAACTGCTGGAATTAAGAGCCATCATACACAGTAAGTTTCTTTTTTTAATAATTCAAACAATAGTGACTACAATTTATAATACACTATTACGAAGAGTAGGAAATAGTGTAGACTTGGCAACACAGAAGAAAAGCAAAGCAAAGCACCCCCTAGAGGAAGGACTAATTATATATAAGCTGATTTAAAGCCACAAACCACAGGCCAGCACATCAGAAAGCATGTGTGCCTTGTGTAGTCTGAGTATAGCTACGATGGTTCTTGTCAGTTTACCCTTGGACTCCTTCAATTTACCCTTGGACTCCTTTTGTATGAGGATTTATAGAATTTGGTACTGACATAGAAAATGACTTGGGATTTTCCATCCCACTACTTTGCCTGCTCTCCCAGAGGCCACACAAGCACCAGGGACCCCAGACAGAAGCGTAGCATAGCCATCATCGGAGAGGTTTCACTCAACAACTGATGGAAACAGATGCAGAGAGCCACAGGCAAACATTAGGTGGAGCTTGGATAATCCTGTTGAAGGCAGGGAGGAAAGATTGCAGGAGCCAGAGGGGTCCAAGACACTATAAGAAAGCCTATAGAATCAACTCTTCTGGCCCCAGAGGGACCCACAGAGAATGAACCGCCAAAAGAGCGTGCGTGGTACTGACCTAGGACCTCCGCACATATGTAACAGCTGTACAGCTTGGTCTTCATGTAGAACTTCTAACAGTGGGAGCAGGAGCTGTCTCTGATTCTGTTGGCCGCCTCTGGATCCCTTTCTAACTGGGCTGCCTCTCCTAGCCTCAATAGAAGATGTACCTAGTTACTACAACTTTATATGCCAAGGCTAGGTGATATCTATGGGAGGCATCCCCTTTTGAAGAGAAAGGGAGAAGGAATGGATTAGGGGTAGAGGTGAGAAAGGACAAGAGGGAATGGAAACTGAGGTCAGAATGTAAATTTAATTAATTAACTAGTAGAAAGAAAGACAAAATTACTTGGGGAGGGGGCTGGAGAAATGGCTCAGGTGTTAAGAGCAGCAATAGCTGCTGGACAGTGGTGGCACATACCTATAATCCCAGCACTAGGGAGGCAGAGGCAGATGGATCTCTGAGTTCAAGGCCAGCCTCATCCACAGCCAGGTCAGCTATGGCTACACAGAGAAACCACAGAAAAAGAAAAAACAAAAAAAACAAAACATTGGCTGTTCCTCCAAAGATATTGAGTTCAATTCCGAGAAATCACACAGTGGCTCACAACCATCTGTAGCGGGATCTGATTCCCTCTTCTGGTATGTATGAAGACAGAGAACGCACATACATAAAATACATGAATAAAAAAATAAACAAAAGAAAGTTGACGTCTGACCTCTGCATGTATGCCAAGCATGTGCACATGTGCACAGATATACACACATACATACACATAAACATACAAACAAATGCAAAAATGTTTTAAAAAAAAAAAGAGAAAAAAAAGAAAGAAAATGACTTGGTGGAATGTAACTATAAAAATGACTTTTACCTGCAAGAAGTCAGTCTGCACACAAGTGCTAGGCAACTCTGCTGTCCAAACACCAGAATTGGTCATGAAGTTTTCACATTCAATGCTATCTGGAAACTGACTGCATCCTAGCTGTAAGCTGTGTCCTCTGACCATTACACCACTAGTAGCCGATCCTTTCACCTGATGTCCTTGAAACTCAACAGGCTACAGGTAAATTATTAAAAATAAGAATGTCATAAGTATATGACATGTATTTATAATATATACAATAGAAATATTCCTCCTTATTATATACTAATGTATTGTAAGCCCTTTGAGTGCACAGAACTTTTTGCTTCATCTAAGAATCACCACTATTTAATAGTGTCTGTCATACAGAAAGCAATCAAACAAACACAAAATAAAAAAAGAGGGAAGAGAAGAAATGAAGCAGCACTTTGCTGGAGTAGTCTGTAAATGGTCAGGCTTAACTACGAAGCAGAGCACAGGATTTCGGCAACTCTATACCTGTGAAGGGTATGACTGCAATGCAGACTTACTCCCTCAGAGACTTCATTACGTCCTGTCTCTCAAATGGCTTTCTCTGCTGCCCCCTTGAGGATTTTAACATTTTTACTCCACATAGGGTAACAATGCCCACCCAAGACATGGGAAAATAAAATAGCTAAAAAGGCCAAAAGAATGTCCATAAAGGATTTATTTCTAATGTATGAATTAACAAAATGAAAACTATACATACTCTGAATCTACTGTTACTTAATAATAAAGATTCTAAAGCTCATTTGAAAGGAAAATCAAACCTAAATGTTTTTATAACAGAACTTCAGTTGAAAAATTATTTTGTATTGCTGGGAATGGAAACCAGAGATTCATACATGTAAGGCAAGTGTTCTGTTACTTTTCATGACCGCATCCTGAAACTATTCTTCTATATTTAAAAACATACACATTTTAACAAAAACAAATCTTGATAAACTTTAAATATTCTACCTACCTACATTTGCTTTACTCAATGGGAATCTTCTAAGTGCCTGGTTCTGTGAAATCACATAGAATTCTTCCAGTGATAGAATGGGACTTTAGGATCACAATCTTTTATTTACAAACTCAACCATACATGTGCTACCTGTCATTTTTTCCAGATATTTTATTTTGTATAACGGATATTTCACCTGCCTGCATGTCTGTGCACTACATGAGTACAAGGACTTTGGAAGCCAGAAAGGATGTCAAATCTGGAACTAGAGTTACAGTTGATTTTTAGTTGCTATGTGGGTGCTAGGACTTAAACGTGGGTCCTTTGCAAGAGCCCCTTGTCTACCAATTTTTGATGTACATTAAGTAGCACTACTTAAATATCTGTATACATTTTGTCAGAAATAGAACAGTGTAGAACACATGGTAAAGCTGTAGAGAAACTCATTTTGTTCATCACAGAACATGCTTTGTGGCCAGCCTCTAGAGCTTTATTTACATATTAAAGTAGTCCATTAAGACGGAAAGTAAGATGAAATGAAGTCAAATGAAGCATTTCTTTGTTCCAAACCTATCTGCTAAAAAGGGCAGTGCCATGAGAACTGTCCCACCAAAAATGCTAAGAGTATCTGAGAAAAACCAATCTTGATGACTTAGTTAATAACTTCAATTCATCCTAATTAGCACAATTTTTTCTCAGATTGCTACCATTGTTTCTAAACTGCTGAACAAGGTCTTCCAGAATGCCATGGTAGTCATGGGAGTCTCTACCAAATGAAACAGTAACACACATCATCTCTGGACACCAAACTAACTCAAGGACAATTTCAACATCTGGCCTCACTATAGTCTTTCAGTGACATGTCTCTCATTGTTTTGAGATTTTTAATTTTTAAAAAAATATATAATTTCATGTGCATGGGTATTGTGTCTGCATGTATGTCTGTATACCATGTGTGTGCCTGATGACCTTGGAGGCCAAGAGAGAGCCTCAGATCCTGCTAGAACTGGAGTTACACTCAGTTGTGAGTCACCTGGGAAGTCTGGAAGAATAACCACTGTTCTGAGCCATCTTTTCAGCCCCTTTTAAAGTTTGGGACAGGATCACACCATGTAGACATGACTGCCCTAACCCACTATGTAGCTTGCATAGGCCTCAACTATGCAGCAACTCTACTTATGTCTCCTTCTGTCTCCTGCCAGCCAACATTAGTTTTCAGGTGGAGCTCAGTTTTTAAACACTGCCATTTGTCAGTTTAGACAACTGCAATTATCACAAGGAAAATCAATGCGGAACAAGAAGTAGAATAGTGTCTCACTTACTCTACTCTGAGGTCAAAGTGCCGTATAATACCTCATAGGGGCATATGCATTCATGGCTGTGTTTACTTGATAATAAATTGGTGAGTTACTAGTACACACGTACTTACCATCATTCATGGCTAGTATTCAACAAATGGACTAGTATACATTTCTTTTGGCCAAGAAATGAAATAAAGAAAAATAGCTCAATTATGAGGAGAGTCATAGATCCGTGGAGATAACCTAGAACCCTGACAATGCAGCCACTTCTGATGAAAACTGATAGACTAAGATCAGAAAGGAGAGGAGGACCTCCCCTATCAGTGGACTTGGGGAGGGGCATGCATGCAGAAAGGGGAGGGAGGGCAGGATCGGGAGGGGAGGAGGTAGGGGCTTATGGGGGGATACAAAATGAATAAAGTGTAATTAATAAAAATTAAAAAAAAAAGATTAAAAAAAAAAAAAGAATGTTTGGGCCCTTCTGTATTGCTACAATTCCAGCATAAATTACAGAACACTATTGTGCTGGCTACTTTTATGTCAGCATGACACAAGTCAGAGTCAGCAGAGAGGAGGTACCTCAGTTGAGGAAATGCCACTATCAAGACTGGACTGTAAGCTGGGAGCAGTGGCGTGTGCACTTTGAGGAGGACTGTGGAAGAACTCTGGAACTTTAGGCTGGAAAAGCCACTGAGTGTTCAATGCTCAGTGGGCTGTTCTGTAGCAGCTTGGAAAATATTGAGAGCAGTGTAGACAACAGAGGCCTGGTTTTAAGTTTCAGAGTGAAGCAGACTGTACCAGTGCATTTGTGTAAAGAATCTGTGGTATCTTGTCAGCTGGGGCTGAAGAATCAGCTGTGATCAACAAAGGACCAGAACCACTAAGGTAAAACTGCTTTGAGAGACAATGAGTGCTGGCCAGCTGGGGCTGAAAATCAGCTGTGTTTAAGAGGCCAGCATCACTGAGGTGAAATGGTCTGGGAAGTGTTTCCGCAAAGACAGCACACAGAAGCTGTGTTCACGAGGTGGCCAGTTGTACCTTGTGCTGGCAGCTGAACTTGCTAGAATAAGAACCACCTAGCTGGTACTGGTTTTGAAGGCATGAAGGGGTCACAAAGAACAGCTGAGGCTTGGAACTGTGAGAGGCCAGGAGAGGACATGGGTGAGGGTGCAGCCTCAGTAGCACCTGAAGGCCCAGGACTGAAGAGGTTGTGCAGAGAAGTTAAGGCCTGGCACCATAAACAGAGCCTATGAGAGGCTATTGATAAAAGTGCAACCCAGTCTCAGCAAGAGACCCCAGAACTTCGGAGATGCCAGTACCATAGGATGTCCACTAAGAACAGCAGCAGGTGTGAAGTGAAACAGACATAAGCCTACATGACAAGCTGTGTGTGCTCAGAGGGTGGCGCCCGAGAAGTGAGACAGGCCCCTTGGAGGAATCCAGATCATGAGTGAATCTCTGATACTGGACATTGAGTTATTTATAGTTGGAGTTTTGCTTTACTTTGCTTGTGACTGTCCTGGTTCTTCCCTCTTGAGGTAAGGAAGTCTTTAACCTTGTATTGATTTCATAGGAGCCCATAGCTAAAAGACTGAACTTTTAAGGAGTCTATGGATTTTTAAAAAGGCAGATTTTAAGATGTTTGGCTATGGGACTTCTCAAGTTTATAAAAATGTCTTATATTGTGATGTTTATATTGTGTGATTTTGGGGATGAACAAGAAAGGAAAGGTTGTAGCTTATCAGTGATGCATTTGTGTATCAATTGACAAGGGGTCAGTTTTTCTGCTTAGTTTTGTCAACTTGATACAAGCTAGAGTCATCAGAAAAGAGAAAGAGCCTCAACTGAGAAAAATGCTTCTATAATAGTGGTTCTCAAACTATGGGTCTTGACCCCTTGGGGTTTGCATGATCCTTTAGGTGACAGTGGTCACCTCAGACTATCAGGAAACACAGATATTTACATTATAATTCATAAGAGTAGCCAAATTACAGTTACTAAGTAGCAACAAAAATAATTTCATGGTTGGAAGTAACCGCAACATGAGGAACTGTATTAAAGGGTTGTAGTATTAGGAAGCTTGATAGCCACTGCTCTTTAAGATCAACTATAGAAAAGTTTAAGTAGAAATTCATGAGGGAGGGTCAAAACTACTGTGGATGCTGCACTCTTGGATTCTGTAAGAAAGCAGGCTGAAGCTGGGCAGTGGTGGTGCACATATACAGAAACCTCGTCTCGAAAAATCAAAACAAAACCAAGCTGAGCGTTCTATGAGGAGCAAGCCTATAAGCAGCACCTCTCCGTGGCCTCTGTATCAGCTCTTGCCTCCAGGTCTTGCCCTGTATGAGTTCCTGTCCTGACTTCCTTCAATGATAGACTATGATGTGGAAGTCAAAGATCTGGCTGTAGGGCATTTTCTTAGTGATTAATGGGAAATAACGCAGGCCACTGTGAATAGTGTCACCCTGAGCTGGTGGTCCTGGGTTCTATAAGGAGACTGAGCAGGCTAAAAGGAGCAAGTCAATAAGCACCACTCCTCCACAGCCTCTGCATCAGCTCCTGCTTCTAGCTTCCTGCCCTGGCTTTCCCAGAAATGAACTGTTGGCCTGAAACGTAAGCTGAAATAAACCCTTTCCTCCCCTAGTTGCTTTTGGTCATAGTGTTTTGTCATAGCAATAGTGACCCTAACACAATTCTTATCAGCTATATGACATAAATGATACCTAAATACATAAATACCAGAAAGGGGGCAGAGAAGAGATAGCAGTGAAAAAGTATAGTCAAAGTATATGCTGTACACATATGAAAACATCACTATTTTCTATATCAGAAAAACAGTAGCTTAGAGAGAAATACATATGTACCTGCTGAGAAGGCCGATGCTCATGTGGACACTCTAGCAGAGCATGTGAAACTATGGCAGGTGAGTTCCTGGCTGGAATGGAAGAATTAAGCAGCCTTATTTACCATTAAGCATCACAGTGTTTCCAAATAAACATTTACTTCTAAAACTTTAAAAAGTAACGTCTTGCTAATCATTTTATCTCGAGTGTGAGTAAAGGTTCAGTGGACTAATCTGAATAGGCTGGTATATTCTTAAGACAAAAAATTCAATATACTTAAAATAAAAACATTACTGGTTACTTTCTTTAAAAAAATAAGACCAAATGTAGCCATACGCCTTTAATCCCAGTACTCAGAAATGAGAAGTGGATAGAAGGGCAGCCTAGTTTACATTGAATTCCAGGGCAGCCAGCGCTAAATGGAGAAACCCTCTCAAGTAGATAGATCAGACACACAGACAGGCAGTCAAACAGATAAGATTTCATTCTTTGCATGAATATTTGTCTATACACACATGCATGTTAGGTGCCTACAGAGGCCAGGAGCCAGATCTAAATCCTCTGCAAAAGCAGCAAGCTCTTAACTGCTGAGCCATCTCTCCAGCTCCCTTACTGGTCACTATGTCTCAGTGGGGATATGTGTTTGCATTTTTTTTGTCAACCTATTTTAGAAAATAATATACTCTAAGCCAGCATGCTGGCACACACCTGTAATCCCAGCACTCAGGGAGGCAGAGGTAGGGGCATCTGTGTGAGTTGAAGGCTAGACCGTTCTACAAAGCCAGTCCAGGACAGCTAAGGCTACACAGAGAAACCCTATCTTGAAAACCCAAAAATAAAATAAAATAATATAATATAAATTTAAAAATAATATAAACCAATAGACAATCACCTATAATATGAATGTTAAAACTGAAGTATTTCCCAATTGCTAAGAATAAGAAAGCTAATAAAACCATTACACTATTATTATGAACAACATGGGTAAAGGGGGACAGAGAACCAGTCTATCCAAACCTATCTTAAATCCACCTGACTTTAACTGAGACCTAAAGCAAGGTTAAGCTGAAGGACAGAAGCGGGTGTGAAAACAAAAGCAGGGTATGAGGCTGACGGGGTGGCAGATCCACAGCACAGACACAGTCCCAAAAAGACAACACTCTGCCTTATTTTATACTGCACACACAAGTCTTTTTTATTTAGTAGCAAATTTAGGACCACAACTTTCACATTTGTGTGGTTTTATTGATGATTTCACTATTTTCAAGTCCCCTAGAGTTAGTGCTATCTCGTGTTAAGTGAATGACAGTTGTAATGTCTGCTGCAGAGAAAATATGTCTGGATCATTTTGATTATGTACAAGTCGTAGTGTTGCTGGCTATGAGTTCGATGCTAATAAGGAAAAATTTTATAAATAAAGAGGATTTTAAGTAAAGACACAATTGTGTGTTGATGAGTAGATGAAAATGTTCTGGACAGAGGTGTGCAGGACACCAACCTTACATGTCTCATGTGGCCAAGGATTCAACAGTTTGGTGCTTAAGCTCATCACAGAACAGTGTGAAGCAACTATGATCCTCTTCTAACTTGACAAAAAAATCATTTTCTCAAAATAAAATTCTACATTTCCAAATCTTCATATTACAAAGCTATACTCTTATTTTGGTTTATAAACCAGTTACACCTACTCATTTTTTCAATTAAAATTTTTATTTTGTTTTAGAAAATACGCTATAGGCACTATCAAACAACCACAGTTCAAAGAATTTTAGAATGTATAGTAATTTACTCCTACTTTTAGAAAAAATGACTTGAGATATCCAAATAAGGATTTCTTTAACGTTGGGTATCAGAGTATTGTTCATTTACCTTCATATGTTATAGATTAGTAGGTGCTATATTGCAGGGTATAGAGCTATACAGCAAGATGCTGTCTTCAAATGTATACACATGCCTGATGGTGGTGGCACAGGCCTTTAATCCCAGCACTTGGGAGACAGATGCAGGCAGATCTCTGTGAATTTGAGGCCAGCCGGGTTTACAGAGTGAGTTCCAGGACAGCCAGAGCTACACAGAGAAACCCTGTCTCAAAAACAAAACAGACAACAACAAAAATCACACACACACATAAACTGGGTGGTGGTGCATGCCTTCAAACCCAGTACATAGGAGGCAGAGGCAGTCAGATCTCTGAGTTTGAAGCCAGCTGGTCTACAGAGCAAATTCTAGGATAGTGCAGACTACAAACAGAAACCCTATCTTGAAAAACCCAAACAACTAACAAAAAAACCAAACATACATATGCCACAAATATCATAAAGGATTAATATTGCCAACACATTTTAAAAAATTATTATAAGAATAAAAAGACCAAAGCCCATTTAAAAAATGAAGAGTTCATGAAAACGGCAGGATTATGACGTCTAAGAGGAGAGGCTCCAGTCACCTACTAATGTGACTTAGGAAGGACATGTGAACTTTACACAAGTAACAGTTTTTTGTGGACTATATCACTGTAACAATTTGGCAAATATCTGGTAAGCACTGTGGAATTTGGGGAGTAAAATACACTGACATCTTGAGTCAGGGCCCTTTCACACTGTAGGATTAAAGAAATATTACAGAATGGAGCAGAGGGCAGTCTTATACCGCAGACTTGGGATGGGGTATAGACATGTAAATGGAAAGCACTGCAGGTTTGGGTTAGTATGCTTAACCTGAACGTATCCTTGCTTATACCTGTCAATGTGTGTTCTGCATATTCCCAGGGCATTTCAAGGTTACTGTTCAATAAACAGAGGAACTGCGGTAGGAAGACGTACTCTTCATTATATTAGCCTCTATTAGAGTTAGCATTACAAAATATATGGATTACACTGTGTAATCCTTGCCCTGTTTGTTGAGGGAGGGTCTTACACAGCCATGTTGGCCTCAAACTCACTACACAACTGCAAAAACTTTGAGTTCTCCTTGTATTGTCTCTACAATGGCTGAGGCACCACATATGTAAATGTCTAATACAGCAGGACAGTAATAATCTTCCCTTCCATTGGGCTACAAAGGGAAACATCCAAAACAAGACAGGTGACTCTAACCTTTAGGACTGTTATCTGGGTCTCCTCTGCACCAAACTTCTTGTGGAAAGGCATGCTTTTTCTTCAGTATTGCCAAGCTTCCTAATGCTGTATTATGCTCAGACTGTGACTTTAAAACAGACATGTTATTTATTACTTCAGAAAGTTCTGAAGAATTTCTAGAAGTAGCACAGGATTGCTGTTTTCTCTGTGTAGTTTCCACTTCAAAAAGATCACAGGGCATACTTCTAATCCTTCCTAATTCTTCAGATTCAGAAATATATGCTTCACTGCCTTTGTACACAGGATGTTTTGTTCCCACAGGATACAATAAAGAACTAGAAACTTGGGTGTTAGATTTATCTAGTTCACAAAATTCTGAGTGATTCTGAGTGGTAGTCAATGACTGGATATCAATGCCGCTGTTAGAGACTGGCAAAAACACCTGCTCAGCATTTTTGTCTACGTGACTTCCCAACATAAAAGGCTGAGACCAAGTACCTTCTGAGAATAGGTCACTGTTTTCAGGAGCCGGATTAGTGACTGTGTTTAAAGGATAAGGAATATGTAAGCTTGTATCTGTACCTCTGGAGTTATTTGAAGGTGAAACAATACCATCATTAATGCCATTCCTTTGAATAGATTTATTAGCATCTTCTTTGCTGTGTCCTGGTGCATCCTCATTCCACTCCAGTGATGAGTCCAAACTGCTCCCTGTGTCACCACACTGCTCCTCTATCGTTTTTCCAGTGTCTGCATCTTCATACAGTCCTGCATAAAAACCCACACACGTTCTATCACAAAATTCTGACAACAGAGTCTTGTTAGCAGGAAGCATCTCTTTAGGCTCGTCACTGGCAGACGGTGGAAGTAACAAGCGTTTCTGTGTGATTTCTTGGCAGCCTATATCCCCACAGCTCTTCTGAACACACAGATCATCTGTAAGCAAAATCTCCTTTTCCCAACTCTCTGAGTCCTGGGAAACTTTGCTATCTTCTTGCGATGCCTCATCAGTGTCACTGGTCTCAAAGTTGCTCAGATTAAAAGAAACTTCCAGAAATGGTTGCAGAGGATTATGAAGAGTATTCATACTTACTCTATCAGCATAACTTTCAGCAGCCATGTCGACAATGTCATCTGAAACTTTAGAATTGTTACTTACAGAACACTCAGTTTCACTTTGTTTTTGTTCCATTTCTGGCGATGGTGACACTGGTCTGTACTCTGCTTCCAGCGCTGCATTTGCCCCCTCGAGACTTTCTCCAGTGCAAGGCGACCCCTCCATACACATCTGGTCATTCTGATTAAACGATACTTTGCTACTGTTCTGAATGTCACATTCTGGTAATAAATCGACATTTTCTTTACTGTTACAGCTGACCAGTAAGCTGCTTTTCTCATAGAACGAAGGTGCTGGGTTTTCTTCCTGATTCTTGTACTGGCAATTATTATCTACTGGTTTGTTTTCACTGTACAATTCTATGTTATCAGTACATGTTTCAAAGAGCTCTGACTTTTTTGGTACCAAAAGTTCAGAAAAATTAAAAATGTTCACATCTTTTTGGGCTTCTGGTTTGTCCTCTGTATCATTCTCATCTCTAGCAGAACAAGGAGGCGATCTCTGTGAGGATAAATACATGGTCCACCGGCTTGTAGTCCTTGTGGGATTTTCTGACTGTAGCTCACAGCCTAAACTCCCTGTGCTCTGTGTCTCAGCATATTTTTCCTTCGGCTGGGAAGTACCCTCTAAACATACCTGTGGCCATCCGTTAGGAAAACGTCCTGTAATCTCACAATGCAGATCACTACTCTTGTTACTTGAGCTGGATTTCAGAAGCGCTAATATCTGTGCTTTGCTTCTGAGGTTTTGTGAAACTCCAGGGCAGTGAGAGTCGGAACTATTTCTTCTCATGGGCTCTTTGGCCAATAAAGAGTTTAAATGTTGGGCTTCAGAACTGACAGGAAAGCAAAAATTGTCCTCTTTACCTAGAGTGTCTGAGTTAATCCTCAAGGATGAAGAGACAAGCGAAAAAGGCCTGTTGTTTCTCTCTCTGTTCCTGAAAGTGGCAATATTCTCACTGCCTGCTGATGTATGATTTATATCTTTCTGACCAACAGTAGAAAACAAAGGAAGTGTGCTAGAGAATGAGGGAGGAAATGTCGAGCCAGGCTTCATATCACCAAGTGAGGCAGCCAATTCACCATGTTCTGTAACAGTCACTGTCTTTGGTACCTTATATGGTCTTTGAAAACCCTAAACACATTAAAACAATCGTTAGTTATACAATTATTTCTAAGAAAATTTTAAAATCAATTTGCTAAAAAGAATATGTATGCTTTGCCTAAGGTATATAATATTTTAAAATTTGCTAAATTAAAATATAAACTTTGTTGGATTTTTTTGTTTTGTTTTGTTTTTGAGACAGGGTTTTTTTGTAGCCGTGGTTGTCCTGGCTTACTTTGTGGACCTGGCCTTGAACTCACAGAGATCTGACTGCCTATGCCTCCCTGAGTGCTGGGATTACAGGTGTGTACCACCATGCCTGGCTATAAATGTAACTAAACTTAACAATATTTGTGAGTGCTGGGATTAGAGGTGTGCACTACCACGCCCAGCTATAAAAACTTTCTTTCTTTCTTTCTTTCTTTCTTTCTTTCTTTCTTTCTTTCTTTCTTTCTTTCTTTCTTAAACTTAACAATATTTGTGAGTGCTGGGATTAGAGGTGTGCACTACCACGCCCAGCTATAAAAACTTACTTTCTTTCTTCCTTCCTTCCTTCCTTCCTTCCTTCCTTCCTTCCTTCCTTCCTTCCTTTTTTAATATTTATTTATTTATTATGTATACAGTGTCCTGCCTTCATGTGTCCCTGCACGCCAGAAGAGGGCACCAGATCTCACTATAGATGGTTATGAGCCACCATGTGGTCGCTGGGAACTGAACTCAGGACCCTTGGAAGAGCAGCCAGGGCTCTCAACCTCTGAGCCATCTCTCCAGCCCTAAACTTTCTTTAGTGAGACTTTTCTAACTTGCATTTACTTTGTTACCTAAGTAAACTATGAAGCACCATTTAAATAGCAACCTATGGTAAAAACTTACTAGTTTCAAAAATAACTTGATAACTATACACTGAAATATTAGTTTCCACGCAGGAACTTACAGTTGCCTTCCTTTTTAAGCCAGAGGGCTGACACCCAAGAGACCGGCTGGAGGATGTAACTATCCTCGGGCCTGACTCCAGTGCTTCCGCAGGGCCACCAGGTTTAACAGCTCTGCTTCCAGCAGCCTTAGCCTCCTCAACTGTGATTAAGTATCGCTCACTTTCCAAGTCATCTCCAGGCTTCACCTACATTTTAAAGAATAAACATCAAAATTGCATTCAGGTGATTTTATATATACCATATATGGCAGCAGGCTCCCTAGCAATGAACAAAATCATTCAATGAACATTCAACGAAACTGGAAAAAAAAAAAAAAATCAATCATCAAATCCCTCAACTTTTGATTACTATGTACTAGCTAACCATCCAAAACACAGACAAAAAAAGGATAATAATGCAATAAAAACTCACTAATTTATTTATTCAGCAGTATATACTGTGGTGCTACTGAAGCCCTTTGTCACATGCTATGAACACAAAGACAAGCAGAATGCTTTCTTTCACTTAGTTCACTTAGAATCCATACAACTACATGCAATTTTAGTTTTGTTTTGCTTTTTTTTTTAATTTATTTTATTTTATGTGTGAAGGTGTCAGATTCCTTGGAATTGGTGGTACAGACAGTTGTGAGCTGCCATGTGGGTGCTGGGAATTGAACCCGGGTCCATTTGGAAGAGCAGATAGTACTCTTAACCACTGAGCCATCTCTCCAGCCCCTGCTTTTCTGTTTTTTGAGACAGGATTTTTCTGTGAATCCTTGGCTGTCCTGGACTCGCTTTATAGACCAGACTGGCCTTGAACTCACAGATATCCACCTGCCTCTGCCTGCCTTCCTGAGTGCTGGGATTATAGGAGTGTGTCACCACACCCAGCTCTAAATGCAATTTTCTAAAAAGCGAAAGCTGTTAGTTCTCAATTCTGTATCCTTATAAATGTATGTGAATTACAACTTCATAATTATCATAAGTATTGTTAAATTTAGTAACATAATCATATTACCTAGAAAAGGGGACATTGCATAGTCATTTTATTAACTTGACACCAACTCTAGGGTAAAATACTAAGATTACCAACTTAGAAAATACATTTTAGGCTGGGCATGATGACAAACACCTTTAATCCCAGTGCTTGGAAGACAAAGGTAGGTGGATCTCTGTGAGTTCAAGCCCAGTCTGAGTCTAGGATAGCCAGGGCTATTACACAGAGAAATCCTGTCTCAAAATAACAAAAAAAAAAAAAAAAAAAAAAAGGAAAGAAAGAAAATAATTTTTATCCTATTAAATAACAGTAGCTACATTAATTAAGCACCTACTAACAAAATAGGTCTTCTCTCCTAGACCCCCTTTTCATAAATCTGAAAGAACATCCACTATTCATGACACAAGACTTCATAGCCAAGTATCCACACAGAGATATTAATGGTATGACATTATATTAGGTAATGTCTGATCTCCAGAACAACACTGATCTCCGTTTCCAGTTGAAGAGTGGACACGGGTCGTGGGCTGCATAGGAGGTGTTCAGAGTCTGAAAGGAGCCCAGAGCAGTTCTAATGTCTGCAATTTCTTTCCATCTTCAAACACAAGAAAAACAAAAAAATTGTATATGAGAAAATACTTAAATGGGAATAATTTCACAAAGACTGCCACACCACTGTGTGAAGTCTAATGACAGAACTCAGCGGTGGAACATAGACCTCATATGAATGAAGCCTTCACTTCCATCCCCAGCACAACAAAATCTCACCTAACAGAAGCCAATTCTAGAGTCACATCCTGGGTTTGAATATGAGCCATCACCATCCATGTTGATCCTATGAGCATCAACATGCTACTAAATCTTTTGTGCTGCACTGCTAATGTAAAAGCATCATAACATTGTCATAAAAATTCAAATTAGATAAAGGCTGTTAGCACAAGGTACTAATAAATAAACAATAATACCACCTATTATCAGCATCAACACTATGACTAAACCATTAACAAGTCATAAACAAGTATCTAAGTAAATTTATAAATTTCAAGGAAGTAATGTAAATCATTAAAATACCTCAAGGCCCTTAAGAAACAGACTTTCCAAACATGCTCCTTTGTCATCATATAAAATTGCCTGTTTAAAACAAGATCAAAGTTAAAAATTTTTTCTTTGTGTTTCTTGGAATCTTTAATAGCAAATCAAAATTTGTCATGTAAGTAACTCATACAAGACAGGAATTATAAACATTCTGTAACTTGTATTTAACAGTATTTCTATTTCAAGTGCACTGAGCATGAGTGCTGAGACACCGTGTAAGAAATGTAAGGACTCTTGTGCTGCGGAGATGGCGCTGTTAGTAAAGCAAAGGACCTGGAGTCAGTCCCCAGCATTTATGCAAAGCTTGCTGTGGGCCTGTAGGAGGGGAGGGAGACAGAGAGACAGGAGAGGCCAGTATAGCAAGCCAGTGAGCTCTGGGTTCAGTGCAGGAGACAGCCAGGGTGGACCTCTGACCTCTACACACACCCCTGCACACACACACCTAAAGAAAGAAATTAAAAACTTGATTCCAACCAGGAAGATACTTGAACGGAATATTGGGAAGGGAACAGAATTGGAATGCACTGAGTGGGGCCAGTAGGAAATGAGATCAGGGGCAGGAGAGATGGCTCAGTGGTTAAGAATGCTTGCTTCCACATGTGAGTTCTTTTCCCAGCACCCATGTCAGGTGTCTCACAATTGCCTGTAACTCTAACTCCAAAGTCCTCTTTGCAAGTTTTTAAAAATAAAATTAAAAAATTTTGAAAGCCAGATGTAGTGGTACACGTCTTTAATCCAGCACTTGGAAGGCATAGGCACGTGGATCTCTGTGAGTTCAAGGCCAGGCTAGTCTATATACAAAGAGGCTGTCTCAAAAGTAAATAAATAAATAAATAAATAAATAAATAAATAAATAAATAAATGAATGAATGAATGAATAAATAAATAAATGTGATAGGTTTATATAAGTTGAAATTGCTGGCTTAAGGCAAAGCTGTTTTTTTTTTTTAACAAATTAAATATTGTTTAAAATACAGTTAATTACCTCTTCCCTACTGAAAAGCTTTCTTTAGTGATAACTTTATAACAATGGTTCTTAACCTGTGGGTTGAGACCCCATTGACAAACCTCTATCTTCAAAGATATACATTACAATTCGTAACACTAGCAAAATTAAAAAAGCTATGAAGGAGCAACCAAAATAATTTTATGATTGCCGGTCACAATATGAGAACTATGTAAAAGGGTCACAGAGTTTGAGAACCATTGCTTTAAAATGACAGAGAAGCAGAATAAAGACAGAATGTGAAAAGCCTTCACTTAAGAGCACATATTTGATCAAGAGGTTGTAATTGTCAGTAGTATGCACACAACCAAGTTTCTGTAATATGTTAATATTTAAAAAGACTTAGCTACAGCCAGGTTGTGGCAGCACATGCTTTAATACCAGCATTTGGGAGGCAGAAGCAGCAGGATCTCTGAATTTGAGGCCAGACTGGTCTAAAGAGCGAGTTCTAGGACAGCTAGGGCTACAAAAAGAAACCTTGTCAGAAGAAGGAAGGAAAGAGGGAAGGAAGGAAGGAAGGAAGGAAGGAAGGAAGGAAGGAAGGAAGGA
>NW_026596095.1:15112963-15175351 GCF_907164565.1 Psammomys obesus | reverse complement strand
AGGAAGGAAGGAAGGAAGGAAGGAAGGAAGGAAGGAAGGAAGGAAAGGAGGGAAGGAAGGAAAGAAGGAGGGAGGTAGGAAAACAGAAGTAGAAGAAGAGGAAGAAGAAAAGACTTGGCTAGAAAATGGCTCCTGGTGCCATGTCTAAGTTCATGAATGACTCAGCTGGGACTCCTGGGTAAGAAAGATACTTCACTGAGTCTCTCAGATTTATCATCATTAAAATGAAGACAAATGCCTAACTCAAACTTTCCTACATACTGAAAGCTCACAAATGTACAAAAACACTGGTATGAAAATGATTTGAAAATTTCTTTTGCACATCATGGCAATATGTGGCTATACCTAATATTTTATTATCAACAGAGATTTCTTAATGCTCACTCAAAAGGCAAGAACACAGCTGCTACACACTGTAGTCAACTGCTTGGCACTTACCTTGTTGCCTAAGTGAGGGATCTTCAGAACGCCATCTTGCCACACCTTTGACTTCTTCATCTTTTGATGAGTATAGAGGACCTTATTTCCAAAAATACAAAAGACATTATTGCTATTTATAAGTTTTATCTTGTATAGTTTACAAGTGAAAGAGTCTGGGAATGTAGCTCACTGGTAGACTGAGTGCTTAGCATCATGTGGCCTTGAGTTCAACCACCAGCATGAAAAAAGGAAAAAAAAAAGGTTTAAAGAAAGGAAGGTGGTTGACTAGCTGGGCAGTACTGAAAGTTAAAGAACAAAAGGGCAAGGAAAAGTCTAAACAGTCCTTTAGTTAACTGAGCATCAAAAATACTTTTAAACCACCAGCCACATCAGCAGTGGGAAGAAACACAATTATTGGGCTGCACATTACTTCTTATTCACATAGCTCCGAGTACAGTCTCCTCAACCTTCATAGCAGCTGAGGTCAGAACTTCATATTGTTTTTGATTTTAGATTTTGCTTCCATCAGTGAAAGAACAGTTTCCAAGCATTATGTGGGGTGCCAGATTTAATTACAGACTGAATACAGAAACAAGTGTGAAATCCATCTATTACTAAATCAAATGTTAAAGAAATTTAGAAGAAAAAAAAAAAATCTAGCAATGCAGGAACAAGTGAAATAGCTCATTGCCTCGCAGGCATGAGGATCTGACTTTGAGCCCTAGAATCCATATAAAATGCTAGACATGGTTACGCATCCTATGAAGACACAGGAGGATGCCTAGGATCCCCAGCCAGTCTAACCTAATTGGTACACTCGAGGCCAGAAAGAGGCCGTGTCTCAAGGAAGTGGAGGGCATTTCTAAGAATGGCACGCACATACACACATGTGCATGTACACAAGCACACAACAGACTTTGAAAACCTTCAAAAGCATCTAACAATGCTGCTCTCATAAATGTTTCTCCTAGTGTAGTTACTACTTTAGAAAATTCAGTTACTTATCATTAAAATGTAATATATTAGTTATTTTTTAGTATTTTTAAAATGTCTTTATGTCTAGCATAAATAATAAGATAGAAGCTCTATGTACAACAGTTATTTAGTGTATAAAAAGGTCTTAAATAATTTTTAAAAGTCTAAATAATGTGTCATTATAGACAGAAGTCTCTTAAAGTGAAAAGAAGTTTTTACAAATGACCCTACAGTATGTACAAATAATAAGTAAAAAATAGGCTTCCCAGATAAACTACAGTACAATATTTGGGACAGTTATACTAGAAAATTATTCACTGTTTATCTGAGATTCAAATTTAATTTTATATCCTGTTTCTTTTTGTTTTGTTGAATCTGGCAGTGCAAACAAGACACTTGAGAGAGCCAAGAAGAAATAGAAAAAGAGGGAAGGGAGTAAAGAAGGAAAGAAAAAAAATATTTTAATTAGTCAGACTTAGGGGCTGGGGGTATAGCTCAATTAGTAGAATGTTCATCCAATGTGCACAAGACTGGTTTTGATCCCAGCACCACATATACAGGATGTGGTGCTGCAAGCCTGTAATTCCAGCCCTTGAGAGAAAATGGCATGAGGACCAGAAATTCAAGGTGGTCCTCAACTTCACCAAGAGTCTGAGACCAGCCTGGGACACATGAGGTCCTGTCTCCCACCCCTCTCCCCACAAAAAGGAAAATCATTAAAACTTACAATAAATTCTTGGATTTCCATTGTTTCTTCTGAGATTATAAATAAGTCCGAAAATAATCACTTTTTATTCAACAAGTTATATCCTATTAAAAAAAAAATAGCAAAGAATGGTCAATAAACCCTGATAAAAAGAATAAGTACCAAATATAACGTTTCTCAATACATTTTCACTAGAGACAGAAACCAAAGACTTCCAAGACTATCTGGCCTCCAAAAGAGAGAAAAGTTTTTCTGTCATGGCGGACAGAACTGATACCACATAATGAAAATTAAGATAAAACTAAGCAAAATTCATAAACTTATTAATAATCTGTAAATATCTCCCCAGTGCCTTACTATGTATCAGGAAATGGATTGTATTTTTATTCTTCAATACATTTTGCTCCTTAGAATTCAAATTCAATTTTTTTTTCTAAATCATTATATTCACCACAAGATGGCCCCCTCGTGTCTTAAATTCTCCTATAGAGTAGTTCCTTGGTATCCAAGAACTACTTTCAGAACCACAAATACAAACATCTGAAGCCACTTGAGTTCATATATAAAATGTCATAGTTTTTTTGTATATAATATAGGAGTATGTGCACATTCTCTAACATACATTAAATCATCTCTGGATTATACCTAATGCATTGAAAAATGACATGCAAATAATGACTAAGCTGTATTATTTAGGAAATGATAGCAAGGGGAAGGGGATGAGGGAAAGAGGGAGAAAGGGAGGGACTGGAGGAGTTGACGGAGGGTGCTTCAATAGAGATATATAATGAATAAATTGTAAAGAAAAAAAATTAAAAAGAAAAGAAATGGTAGCAAGCTTAGTGGCACACACCTTTGATTCCTGATTTCAGGGCACAGGAGAATGAGTCAGGTTGATCTCTGTGAGCTCAAGGCCAGCCTGGCTGCCTACTCTACATAGAGAGCTCCAGGACAGCCAGGACTACATAGATAAACACAGTCTAAAAAGGAAACAACAACAAAAAAAGATAACAAAAAAAAAAAAAAAAAAAAAAAAAAACCAAAACAAAAAACAAAAAAAACCCTACATGTTCAGTACTGACGATTTTTTTCTGGATATTTCCAGTCTAAAGTTGGATGAATTCACATACAGAAATTAAAAACACAGAGGGCTGACTATATATACCTTAGTCAATGTGACAGCATCCTAGGACCAAATAAACATTATATAATTCCTCTGCAAGGAACCATCTTTTTCCCCCCCTTTATTTTCCTCAGTGCTAGGGGCTAATAACAGGGTCTTATGCAAGGTAGGTAACGGTGCTTACACACGTCCAGTTCATTCTGTTTGTTTGAAACAGGATCTGTTCAAGTCACACAATCGTCCTGTCTTGACCTCTGGAGTAGCTGGTATATTACAGGCAATACGCCACCACATCCAGGAAGAAAAATCTTTTGAACAGTGCTGCAGCAACTGTTGTGACTATCCTGTTACTGGAGAAAAATATATGGTCAAACTCTGAAACCTGCAATCGACGGTGAACTGAATATAGATGCCAAAGCACACTCTTGAGCACACCTATCTTCATGCGGTTCCAGAGCCATGACCTGATCGATACCGGACAACTGGTTAGTAATGAACATTTTAGGGTCTATTCGTGATGCACACAACCTTCTGTTCCGCTGAGGAGAGCTTTCCACGAAGACAGCAGGAAGCTAGGGCATGACCTTGCTTTTAGAGAAAAGCTGCTACAGTAGCTCAGAGGGAGAGCACTTACCCAGCAAGCAAAAAGCCCTAGGTTCGCTCCCCAGCACGGCCCAAACCAGCCAAGTTTCCAAACCACGAACATCCTCCTAAACCACCAGTACAAACAGCTAAAAGAAACATAGCTCCCACCTGCCAAGATCTGACAAGTCAAGGTTTGGTGTCACTAACTAACAGTGGAGCCTCGGTTCTTCGTCAGCCCCTCCAACAATCACGACCGGGATGGGGCTCGACGGGGACGGCCGGGCCCGGCCTTCCAGCGGCGCCCACGGGTCGCTTCTGTGGAGGGAGGTCAGTGCCCATGCTCTCCCAACCGCGCCATGCCCCCCGGACTAGCCACCGTCCCCTCCCTAGTAAACCCGGAGAGAGCCTCCCTCTCACCTGCTCGGGGACACATAAATCCACTTTCGAATTTCTCCCGCGAACTCGCGCTACGTCATCAAGCAGGGACGGAACCGCCGAGGCCCCGCCGTTCGCAAACCACCAATAGAACGCCGGTCGCCGCCGCGCTCCCTTTTCCCCCCCTGATCCCGCCCCCGGGGGGCGTCGCCCACGACGTCGGCGACGAACGCCGGGCCTCAGACCCGGTTTTCCGCGGGGAGCCGAGAGGAGCGCGTCGCTCGTCGGATGACGCGAATTTACGCCGACTGCAAGGAGCGGGAGGCGGAAAGCGTGGAAGAACACAGAGTTGACCGTGGCTTTGGGGACGCGAACGGAGTAAGTCGCAAAGGGCCTGCAGGGCCGCCCAGACCCCGTGAGGTTGTAAACTCCCCTCAGGCCGGTCTCTCGAGGTCCATCCCACCATGCGTGGCCCGGCCCGGCCCGCCCCCCTCCCACTGGTCCGTTGGTGTGGCGACGCACATCTGTGCGCACGCGCAGTTCCCTGGCGGCCCTTGCAGTTCCGATTTTCGTGGGGAGGGGGCGTGCCGAGCTTGGTTTTGGGAGGTTTGGGGCACGCCCGGCTTCTCGGGGGGCGTCTGCCTGGAAAGGGACCGTGCACGTTGGGAGGTCGGCTTTGAGCTTCGGCTGCCCAGAGGCAGCAGTGTTTGCAGTCTAAGACTGAAGTCTTTTCTTTTGCAAGCCTTCCGCCGTTTCGGCCTCCTGTAGACAATGCCGCTGTGGAAGGGACTAACAATAAATGATGCAGTTAGGTTCTCCGAGTGCGTTTCTGGGAAACCGAGGGAACACACGCGTGGAACTTTCCTTGAGGATGGAAGTCCTGCAGAAATGAGACTGCCGGGAGTAGTGGGGCGGGGTGGGTGTTTGGTGCGAAATCGAATGGCTTTATAAAACTAGAAGATCATTCGCGGGAAAGATCCAAGCCGCTAAGTGTTTTGCCACCTTTGAAAATAGTCTTGCCATGACTACAACTTTGGTTCTCTTTGAGTGCCCTCTTTTTGTTCATAACCTGAAAAATGTTATGGTCGATTTCTTTGGAAATTCTACGTGCACCCATGCAAACACTTTGTGTATGATTTTACAAGCAAAAACTGATTTTGAAATTGAAAAAAAATTTTTTTAAGTTTATATCTAGTATAGTTCACTTTCCAGATTATGACAGTATTACAACCTTATAACTTGTTGAGAATCATAAAAATGAAAATCACGTTTGCCCAAGTAGGATGTATTTAGTTACTGCTTGACCAGTATCTGTTAATTCATTTCAACTTTCTATTGAATATCGATCTGGTCTTTGTTCCTTTGAATGGATTTGTAGCACTTAATTTTACCGTATTCGTATAAGCATGAAGTTGACTTATGGATTCCTAAAATTTCTTGAAACTCACCTGAAATGTCAAGGACTTCAGATTAAGAATTCCTGGGTCAGAGTATAGTATGAATGGTGACAAACTGTAGAAGCTTCTAAAAGGTGGGCAGTGTTTGCTTACCCAGCAGCTTTGACCAAATTGCAGAACCTTTCAGCCCCCTTTTTTAAAATTGAAAGAAAAGCCCCGGCCTGCTGGCGCAAGCCTGTAATCCCAGCACTGTGGGAGATAGAGACAGGTGGATCTCTGCAAGTTCAAGGTCAGCCTGGTCTACAAAGCAAGTCCAGGATACCCAAGGCTACACAGAAACCTTGTCTCAAAAAACCAAAACAAAAAAGCAAATAAGTTGAAAGAAACTACTTAGTAGGATTGTCAAGATTTAGGACAATGTATATTAAGTAAATGACATTTTTTACACAGTAATTTTTATTCTCTATTCAAAGACCATGTGTTTTTTGATGGGGCCTGGGGGGAGTTGCAGGCTGTCCTGGAACTCTCTGTGTAAAGCAAGCTGGCCTCCAACTCAAGAGATCCACCTGCCTCTGCCTCCTGAGTGCTAGGATTAAAGGTGTGTGTCACCACACCAATTTCACAGTATATTTCTGATACCACAGAAAAATTAATAAGGAATGACTAATGTTGCAAGTTGAGAAATAAACTTCACAAGCTATATCAGTGTTATGGACAGGGGACACTGTAAAAATAACCTCTGTAAACCTCTAGAGCATGTTGTAAACTCCTCATATTCTAATGGCAGCCGTGCAGAACAGTAAATTGCAGTGAGAGCCATTTCAGAGATCAAATTGGTAGGATTTAAAGCTCCAGAGCAGCTTTTTTTTTTTTTCCTTTGAGTCTTTTTTTTTTTTTAAAAAAACTTATGTATATATTTGCATGAATGTGTATATGTGTACCACAGGCCCACAGAGGTTAGAGGAATTCTTTGGATCCTCTGGAGCTAGAGTTTAAGAAGGTTGTGGGCTTTGATGTCATACTAGAAACTGAACTTGTGTCTTCTGCAAGCGCAATGAGTATTCTCTCTCTCTCTTTTTAATAGATTTATTTGTTTGTTTATTTACTTATTTGTTTATGTATGTATACCTGCATGCCAAAGGGGTCATCAGATCACATTAGAGATGGTTGTCATCCACCATGTGGTTGCTGGGACTTGAACTCAGGACCTCTGGAAGAGCAACCATTGCTCTTAACTGCTGAGCCATGCTCTGCAGACCTTTCTATAGCAGCATTTTTAAGTGCTTCAATGACATTTTCAATAATCTTCATAGTAACTCTCTTAAGAAGATAATACTGTGTCCACATTTTATGGACCACAGAGATGACAAACTTTCAAACACATTATGGAGGTGGCTTGGTCAGCTTGGTGGATAATAGTGTTAGCATTAGCATAAATAGGCTTTGATAGGAAAGAATAAATTTCCTTTAGGATGTGTGGGATGACAGTATACCACATTACCTTTGGAACGTACAAACAGCATTAGGAGTGTAGTAAGGACTAAGAAATGGTTCAGTGGTAGGATATTTGCCTGTGATGTGGGGTCCCATGGGTCTTATCCCTGTTTCCAGCATTAGGGAGAAAGACAGAAGTGGGTGAAGATTAGGGGCCTCTGTAACCTAGGTAACTAACTAGTTTTCTTCAGGCCTGGAGTAGGGAGGCTAAATTGTTCTATAGTTTGTGTGACTTTCTGTTCAGTCTGTAACTTGTTCTAAAGTGAAGGTGTATTTGATGTCCTGAACTGGACTAAGTAACCGTCAGGGACACAGCCAGGAAGGCCTGGGGGCTAACGCAGTGGGGGGATGATGTGACAGCCTGTTTCTGCAGTTCTGTCTGCTCCGCTTTAGATCTAACAGATGTGGTATAGCTGTACATTCCGCTGTGCCTTAGAGCCGTGGTTCTCAACCTTCCTAACACTGCAGCCCTTTAACAGATCCTCATGTAGTGGTGACCCCAACCATGAAATTATTTTGCTACCTCATAACTGTCATTTTGCTACTGTTAGGAATTGTAATGGAAATATCTATGTGTGAATCCCAAAGATGTCATGGCCCACAGGTTGAGAACCACTGCTGTACACGGTAGGTTTTGACAGTGAAAAGGACTGCCCTTTATAACTAACCATTATCATGGAGCCTGCTCTGTGATCATTGTAGTCTGTATTCATTGTTTTGTACCTTACCACCTTAAAAAATGATTTGAAATGCTTTATACCTTATTATATAGACCAAGCTGGCTTCAGACTCACAGAGGTCCATGTGCCAGGGCCTCATGAGTGCTGGGATTTAGGTGTGTACCACCATGCCCAGCTATAGGTACTTTTAAATATATGTAACAACTTCACAAAAATGTAGTGATCAAATTAAAACCTCTGCCTCTATGTTTAGATTATGGTGGGGTAGATAGGTAACGAAACCCCAAGTCCAGATAGTGGTAAGCATAGAAAGAAAGCTTGGTGTGTGGTTCAGATTGGCGATTATTTTACGTTGGAAAGAAAAAGCCTCTGAGACAGTGATATTCACAGATCTGGGTGAATAACTAAGCTATATAGGGGTGTTGGGGAAACAAACAGCAGAAAGAACAAAGGTTTAGAGACAGAAATGGCTTCAACAAATTCAAGGAGCTTAGGGTTGATATAAGTCTGGTGGAAAGAATTGTAGAAAATAAAGTTGGAGAAACGAGTCCAGGTCAGATCATAATAGGACCTCATAAACCACTGTAAGGTCTGTGGACTTTTATACAAAGAGTTGTCCTGATTTACACAGTTAAGTGATTGTGCTATATTGGAAATTGATCATAAGAAAACAGTGTTAGAAGCAAGCAGACTATTAAGGAAGATCTTGGATTAGTTCATGTGAGACATGATAATAACTTGGACCAAATGGTTTATTAGAAATAAGAAGTTTTAATGTTTAGGATGTACTTTAAAACCAGTGCTAGTACAACTGCTAATAAACTGAATATGAGGAAAGAGGAAATGAGAGTTCTTTCTAGTTTTACTCTCTGTTTTATAGTTGGTATTTCTCAAAGGGGTAAAAAATTTTAAATGTTAGAATTCTGGTTTTATTAAGTTTGAGATATCCTCTAAATAACAAATGTACAGTCAAGTGTACAATTGACTGTTGTAATGGGAGAATGGTTTGTAAGGTATAGAGCCCAATGCTGAATAGCCAGGACCTCAGAATGGATAGAAAGATGAGAGGCCAAGATAGGAGTCTAGTTAGTCATAGACACAGAAGGATCTAGAAAAGGAAAACTCTTAAGAGCTATATGAAGAACATATTGCAAGGGAGGAATTCCTGACTCGGAGGTCATGTAAGCATTGAGGCCAAGCAGTCAGTGAGCTCATTGGAGTTCCCTTAGTATGATAGGAGTGAGAGCCTGACAGGAGGTTGAAACTGAAGATCTGAGATGAGGCCTCCCATTATACAAATTCACCTTTTTTAACCAAACATTTATTCGGATAGCTATATGTAGCTATCTGTAGCTATATGTAGCTATCTGCATTTTGTGTCTCAAGTAGGTGTCTTATTACTTATATGAAGTTAAGAGCACTACTTGCTCTTCCAGAGGTCCTGAGTTCAATTTCCAGCAACCACATGGTGGCTCACAACCATCTGAGACCTGGTGCCCTCTCCTGGCATTCAGGTGTACCTGCAAGCAGAATATTTTACATACATATTATCTTCAAAAAAGGGGGAAAAAAAAAAAAACTTGCACTTGACTGAAAACATCCTGTGGAAATGCATGCTTTGCTTTTGAGTGAGGTGCATCACTCTGTTTCTGTGGCTAGCAACAGTACCAGTCGGACAGCAGGAAGGCTTGTGTCCCGGGAGGAAAGGTACAAATACAAAACTCATCTGGAGCTTACTTAGCATTTTTACATCAGGTTTTGTTTTTGCCATATCCAGAAAAACTTGTGGACAATCAATGTTTACATAATTTAACATTTCTATATTTACAGAATGGAAACTGAAAACAAAAAAACTATGGAAGAAAGCACTGAGAAGAGAAAAGAAGAAAAAAAGAAGCGGTCGCGGGTTAAACAAGTGCTTGCAGATATTGCTAAGCAAGTGGACTTCTGGTTTGGAGATGCAAACCTTCACAAGGACAGGTTTCTCCGAGAGCAAATCGAAAAATCTAGAGATGGATGTAAGTTATCTTTATCTTAACTGCCAGGGGGGGGGGGGAGAGGAGAGGAGCAGCTGACAGTTCACAATGTCTTATGCTATGATCTAGATGTGGACATCTCTCTTCTGGTGTCCTTTAACAAAATGAAGAAGCTGACCACTGATGGGAAGCTAATAGCCAGAGCATTGAAAAGCTCGTCTGTTGTAGAGGTAGGTATAAAATTTTCATAATTATCTTTACCATTTTATTAATGTATTTGCACGTTATATTTGTACAATTATTAAACAATTTATGAACCTTACTTTTTAAAGTTGGACTTAGAAGGGACCAGAATTAGGAGGAAAAAACCCCTAGGTGACAGGCCAAAGGATGAAGAAGAACGCACAGTGTATGTGGTAAGAAAAGACACCAAATTCTAATTATAATTTATTGTTTATAAATTTATGTATCATATAAAGTATCATACCACCTGTGATTTATTATAGGAGTTACTCCCCAAAAACGTCACTCATAGCTGGATTGAGAGAGTATTTGGGAAGTGTGGCAATGTTGTTTACATAAGTATTCCACATTACAAATCTACTGGGGATCCTAAGGGATTTGCCTTTGTGGAGTTTGAAACAAAAGAGCAAGCAGCAAAAGCCATTGAGGTACGTGCATCTGAGGGACCCTGTAAGTGAAAAGAAACACGTGATATTAGCAATAAATTAATATTCTGCAATTGTTTCAGTTTCTTAACAACCCGCCTGAAGAGGCCCCAAGAAAGCCCGGCATATTCCCCAAGACTGTGAAAAACAAGCCCATTCCTTCCTTACGCGTAGCTGGTGAGTGCCTACTTACACGGGAAATGTTCAAAACTGGAGCTTACAGAGAATAAAAACTATGTGAACATTGTTGTTACAGAAGAGAAGAAAAAAAAGAAAAAGAAAAAAGGCAGAATAAAGAAGGAAGACAGTGTACAGGCGAAAGAGTTAACTGTGGATACAAGCAGCATGGCTGTGTGTAAAGCTAAGAGACCTAGGACTGCCTCCGAGGGTTCCGAGGCAGAAACCCCTGAACCTCCAAAGCCACCTGCAAAGAAAAAGAAAAAACGGGACAAGGCCGAAACATCCATCTTACCTGAAGGCAGAGTAGGAAAGAGGGAGAGGAGCAGCGCTGAGGACGAAGACTGCCTAGCCCCCAAGCCAAAAGTGAGGAAGAGAGCTCAGAAGGATGTCGCTGGTGAAGCAGCTTCTGAGGTCTCCAAGGAAAGCAGAGGTACTGTCAATAGGATTAGAAGTGCAAATAGTTTACCTGCTTCACAACCAGTCTTAAGGGATTATCTTTTTTTTAGACTTAGAATTCTGCTCTACTGAGGAGGAGAAGGAGACTGGAGAGAGAAAAGATGATTCGCTCTCAAAAGTGAAAAGGAAGCATAAGAAGAAGCATAAGGAGAGACACAAAATGGGCGAAGAAGTTATACCGTTGAGAGTGCTGTCCAAGTAAGTGCCCGTTCTCCGTGGCCACCGACACCAGGCCATCACCATTGCTAAAGTGCAATTCCAATTTCTGTACAACAGAGTTGCATATTAGCAACAGTGGCGGCCGATGTCCATAGGCAGTACAATGAGGGTTTTGTAGGAGCCACCACACTCAAACATGGAAGCACTTATTTTTTAAAGGCACAGCAAGCGCCTCCATGTTAAAGTAAAGGAGGCCCCTTAAGCAGACGTCAGTGGCATTCTTAAGTCCCGAGAATGTAAAAGGAAAACTTACCATCACCAAAACATGGAAGCACTTACTTCCTTAGTTCCAAAGCAAGTACGTCCACGTTTAAGTGATGGGGAGCCCAGTCACTAAGAAGACGCTGACGGGTTCGGAAGGCACCTCCACTGAAACATGGAAGCACTTACTACTGTGTAACCCAGCAAGTACCCCATGTTAAAGCAGAGGGGACTCCCAGTCACAAGTTGGCGTGTTCTACTGCGGAGTGCATTGAATTCACTTCTACTAAAACATGAAAGCACTTACTCTTTTTTAAATGAGACAGAAAGCACTCCCATGTTAAAGTTGAAGGGAACCCACCCGAGGCAACTTTTCAAAATGTATAAACAATCCCACGGGGAAAATAAAACGACGGATTACGGAAATACAGTTTACCTTGCTCAGAAGAAATCTTGCTCTCAGCTGGGAGGGTGAAAGACACTGACTTTCAGACCCTTCTATTTATACGACTCTAACTGCTGAATTCCTTTTGGCTTTCTATCTCAGAGAATCATTACAAGACCCTTTGTTATTTTAATGTATCGGCTCTCAGGGAAAGTAGATCCTGAGCATCCTGGGTAGCTCTGGATTTTTTTTTTTTTTTCCTTTTTTGAAGTAAACAGATGTCAATGTTAACTGCTAAAACCATTACCACAAGATACCCTCCTGAAAAAAATCTCCTATCTCCCTGTTTGATGGCACAGATTAGGGTAACAATGGGTGCTCCCACTGAGCCAGGAGGTGCGTTGTGCCTCTCTCTGGAGGAGCCCTAACTGTTTGAAGAGACATCTACATGTTAAATGTATGTAAATAAATAAATTGCTTCCATGGGGTGTTTTTTTCTTCTTAGAAATTCCTTTTGATTCAAGTAAATCCTAAGGAATGTTATCTCTCAAATTGGAAGCAATTTGACAAATCTTTGAATTTTAGTCTCTCACTTTTCCCCAAAGTTGCCTAATTTAGTGAGTGTTACTTAAGGAAAGTAACTCAAAAATTTTATTTTACAACTAAAACTATTAGAAACAGCTGGGAAATTCAAGCATTTTACCTGAATGTTAAGGAAAAGAAACTTGCTTTGTGGGTTTGCAAGATAGATGTATTACTTAAAAAGTAAATTGAGTGTGTGCTTAAAAAAAAAAGGAAAGTTTGGGGGGAGTTACTACATATTTAGATCAACTTCAAGTTTTTAATTAAATCATTACTATTTCACTATTTCAATATCTATCACTATTTCAGTAGTTCAATTTATTTTGTTTTGCAGAACTGAATGGATGGATTTGAAAAAAGAGTATTTGGCACTGCAAAAAGCTAGCATGGCTTCTCTAAAAAAAACAATATCTCAAATAAAATTGGAGTCAGCAATGGAAACAGACTGTAGTGCGCCTAATAAGTCTGGAGTGGAGAATGGAAAAGGTGACGCTCACTGGAATGGCGTTTGTTGTTACAGTACACTGAAGATGCTGCGTTTACTCTACAAATATTTTCAGGGGTGGCTTTACTGCAGTGATAGAGTGGTTTCCCCAGCTATAAGTTGAACCACTACCAGAAAAAAAAAACAACTTTAAATTGGAAGTGTTCATAATAAAGAGTGGGCTGTTTCCAGCCTGCCTCTTCCCTCCATTCCCAGGGAACTTACTCAGGAGGGCCTGGAGGTGGGAGTAACCGTGGTCTTACAGGATGATGTGCACAGAGCAGGAACATAGAAAAGCACTATTTTTATGGATTGTAGTATTAATAAAGGTTTGAAGTTCTTACAAATTATACAGATTCTCACATTTGAATAGTATGTTTTTAATACCCTTATGTTTATATTGGCATATATCTTTGTTGAAGTTTTGTTCACAGATACTATGCATTTTATTTCCATGTTGATTCCAGATGAGTAATGTTATGCCTTAATATTAATTTAGAATTACAGAAGTTCTAAGTTATTTAATTGAGCCTGAGCTCACTACTGCTGTTGCAGAGTAGTGCTCCTTGTGGAAAATGTCAGGTGTGGGACAGTTATCTCTGGCCCTTTCCTCTTCACCTCAGCAGGCAGCCATCCAGAGTGCTCCGCCCAGGAGAAGATGACTGCACAAGGGCCACAGTTCGTGACTGGAGTGATTGTGAAGATCGTCAGCACAGAGCCTCTACCTGGCAGGAAACAAGTCAGGGTAATAGTTGTTAGCCCTGTGTGAAATGTCTTAAAATAATATGGAAAATGAAACAAACCCAGTTAGAATTTGGACCTCTTGGATAAAGTGCTTGTAGAGTCTGAGTCTGTGGTAACTCTTGGATTTAATCTAAATACCAAAGTCCTCAGAAAATAAGACTTAACCTCTAACAGCCTGAACACCTTTGTTTTCTGTGTCACTAGTAGTTGATGGCTGTGTAGTTCAATGGAGAGCTATATAGTGATCCTAACTAGCAGTTGTTTAAATAATATGTTATGTATTTAGTATTATGCTTTGAAAGAGTTTTTACCATTTTAAGAGGTTTAAAAAGATATATGGTGCCTTTGTTGTTTGTTTGTGTGATTATTTTTTGAAGCGGGGTTTCTCTGTGTAATACCAGTGGCAGGCCTGGAGTTCCCACTATAGACCAGGCTGGCCTTGATCTCACAGAAATCCACCTGCTTCTGCCTCCCAAGTGCTGGCATTAAAGGCATGTGCCACCTTTACTTTTTAAAGATCTGTTTAACAATAGACATGTTCAGAGGTTACTTTTTAAAGTTGTAATGACCTGCTACTGTCTTGTCTTGAAGCCAGCTGCTGAATTTATAGATTTATATATTCGTCAGGACTGAGGTTCCCTGATGACCATTCCTTTTGTTGTTTTTCTGAGACATTGTGTTTTGTTTTGTAGAATGGCCTGTCTTAACTCATTTGGCCTAGGCTGGCACTCCTCCTGTTTCAGCATCCCAACATTCTCCAATAACATTATTTTATACTGTATAAAAGTGTTCTATTAATTTTCTAATTACTTTTAACATCTTACAGCATTTACTACTATGTATTATGTTGTTTTAGTTTTTTATAGAACTGCAGCACAATTCTAATCACCCTTTTTAACTGCAAAAACGAGGTGATTTTTTTTTTCACTGTTGTGTGATGTGTATTCTATTTTAAATCCTGTAACTGTAATAAGACATAAATTTTCTTTTTGATATTGATAAAGTGTTTGCCAATTCCAAATTCATTTAGCTTATGTCTGAAAATATGTTAACAATACTGAATTTAGATTAAAAAGCTAAACAGATGTCAGTAAGCACTTGCTTTGCAAGAGGGAGACCTGCCTTCAGTCCCAAGCGCACACAGAATGTGTTTGTGCAGCAGCTGAGAGTTCCGTAGTAATCACTTAGTCTTTCTGAAACAAAAACTGAACTCTGTTGCTTGTTACTGATTAACGAGCTGATTTGTCATTAGTGGGTTTTCAGTTAGGAGATCAGCCTGACTTTGTAATGGATGTGTAGTAAATATCTTTTGAACTGGAATACTCTAAGCTATCTGAAAATCAGTTATAAAAGTCTTACCATTACCAGGGTACACATTACAGTTTCATCAACTCACTACAGACCGATCTCTTGCTATGTATTTTAATGAGTACGATTAACTGGATAAAAACATCCCAGGTATAAGTCTCTCTTTTTTTTTCCTTGATTAAGCAAACATTTTTTAGTAAGGATGTTCTGATATTTCTGTGTATTAGGTGTTGAGTGAATTGAGACTTGTTCCTTTCTTCTAAAGACTCGCAAATCTTTATTCATTTTTATGCTACAATTAAATATTTCCAAAATCTTCTCTAAACTGCAGAGTTTATTTCTTTAATGTTAATGAATGAAATTTGACAATTAAAATTACTGTGACATTCCTGCATAAATGCATTGTGTTCTGTGGGAAACCTGCTGTGAGGTCTAATTAAGGAAATGCCTGCATTCTTAATCAATTTTTTTCCCTCACAGCAGGTGTTATAGGTAAAACTGTTCCCTCTCTGGGTGACCTCAGCTTGCTTAGAAAAGGTTACTTAGGTATTTTATCTAAAACTGAGAGCTGTCAGGCTGTGTTTCAGTAAATCTACTCAAGACTCCTAGGATTTCTGTTGGCTATTGTAAAATGTTGAAAGATGGTTCCGTGTATTCTAAGTCACACTTGTGTAGGTGAGTGAAAATAAACTTCTCCAATCCTGTCTTTTCTTTTAATCTTCCTTAAACTAACCTGCTTCCAGATTGCTGGGGGAGGGGTCATTTATATTCCATGCTACAAATCTTGTCCTTACCTGAGCCCCACTGTCAGCTCTTATTTTACAGATAGACTTTTAATATCATGTAAGATAAAAGTTTGTTGTTAAATTGCTTCTCATTTTTGTTTAAGTATTTCAAGAGTCTTTCTGTATGTTTTAGAAGTATTTTATATATTTACATGACAATTTCTGTGTCTACATTCATTTATTGTCAAACATCGTAAGTGTTGATTTTAAGTTCTCATACTTCTTACCCGTGTAGGATATTCTGGCCACCATCTCAGAAGTTGTTTATGTTGACTTGCTGGAAGGAGATACTGAATGCCATGCCCGGTTCAAAACTCCCGAGGATGCTCAGGCAGTAATGAACGCACAGGCTGAAATTAGAAAGAAGCACAGTTGGAGCCTGGAGGTCCTTTCTGGTAAAACCTGATTGTGTTTATTTAGTAAACAGTTATCATTATAGGTAACTGTTTCACTTGCTCTTCATTGAGCGAGTGGACCTAACATTCTTCCCCCAAACATTCTCCTGCTGCTGAGATTGGGATTTGTATCTTTATACTCAGTGATCCGTGCTTTTCCTTGTTCAGGTGATCATGAGCAGAGGTACTGGCAGAAGATTTTGGTTGATAGACAGGCCAAACTTAATCAACCTCGGGAAAAGAAGAGAGGCACGGAGAAGGTGAGACAATGCTTGTTCTGACAGTGGTAGGCGAGGATGAGTTCACTTTGAGTTTCCCAGCTGAGAATACAGATTTCTCCTGCTTTAGGAATACATGACGCGAAGGTCCTTTGCCCACAAGGACCCATAATTGTAATGGCCTTTTAAATATACACAGTCTTGATTTGGGGTCACAGGGTTTTGTAGTTTTGGATAAGTACCTGTAGAAAGATTGTCTTCTGCAGAGAAGATAGACAGATTAAGGTTTCTGGGCTGTGAGAAGTGTTGTTATTTTTCTGATAATCAGTCAGTGGCATGAGCAAACTGAAATAATTAAAAGAAACCGAGTCATTCAACAATTTTATTCTGTGGTAATTAGCCTAATGTATGATTCACTGAGGATATGTTTATTCTTTGAACCAGATTATTATGTTTAACTTCTTAAGAACTTTGAAGGCAGCCAGGCAAGGTGGCACACACCTGTAATCCCAGCACTCTGGGGGGGACAAAGGCAGGCATATCTCTTGAGTTCAAGGCCGGCCCTGGTGCAAATGTCCCTGTCAGTCATAAATGCCAAAGAAACACAAATGAAAAACTCACCAAGGCAAAATTCATAGGACATTTGCATCCATTGTTCTTTGAGGAGTTTTTTGTTTTTGTTTTTTTCTGATTTTGCTGAGATGGGGAAGCCTCTTTCATCCTTGGCACTTTTTCATCTTGGAGGTGTAAATTTCAAAACTGGTTTGAGATGTTCAGATGTTCACATCAGTAATTCAGAACTGGTAACTGAACTGTAATTGGTTCAGTAATACTTATTTTTGTAATTGCTGTGACATTTCCTTTGAATTGTCTATTCTGTTTTTAACTAGTAATAAAATATTTTTGATTTTAGAAAATTATCAGTATTCATCTTAGTATCAGGCAAAGAAACATGGACATATTTTATAAAATTATACTAGAACAACAACTTGTTCTGACTTGCTTCATTATCAGGGTTGCTAGCATGATCTAGGTAGTAAAGCTCGCTCACTTAACAGACTGAAATACAGGGGAGCCACCTACCACACAAAGCACATGGTGTTGGAGGCTTGCTAGGAGAAAAGGAACCAAAACCTTTTGCTGATCTAACTTGTTTCCTGCTGCTGGAGATTAAGCTCAGCTCCTTAAGGGTGTTAAGTGAGTGCTGCTTCTGCCACTGGCCTCCTTCAGAGCTAAAGCCCTCTGACTGTCAGGCCCATCCTCCACACAGAGTGATAGGCATGGATAACAAGTCTCCTGTTCTCCCTTTGCTTGCCCATGGACAATGCCAGTATGGCACAGAACATTAAAGCTGGCCGCTTCTACCTCCGCCCAAGAGTTCAGAAGTGCAGCATTCTGGGCTGCAGTGATGGGAATTAAGTGCATGGGGAACAATGGCCGAATTTCAGTGATTCTGACCTGAATTCCTTCCTGATATGACAGATACCTTGTGGTTTCCCCACTAGACACTAATCCATCTTGAGTGAGGAAGAGTGCTTGTATTCTTAGTCTTTAGTTCTTAGTTCTTACTTTTCATGCTATGAAGCAGGACCCATTGTGGGAGCCTCAACCCCGTTGAGTCTGTAGAAAGAGGAGTCAGTAAATGTTTAGTTCTGCATAGGTGTTTACAGATGAAAACGAGGCACATGTAAATGAGTTCTCAGAGGATTAGGAACGGAAGGAAGGATCTGCCAAAGGAGAAAGGCTTGTTTTTTCTTGGTGGGATGCGCTTTAATTCTAAGCCCTTGTAAGTCAGGACTCGACACTGTGGTCTTGCTGCCCTTGCTGCTCTTTCTCTCCCAGCCCGGAGGTAAAGCTTTTTTAATTCACTTTAGTTTTTGAATGTTCTTTAATTTTTTTAATTGTATGTAAATTTTACGTGGGTGTGCGGGTACCTCAGCATGCATGTGAAAGCTAAAGGGCAGCTTGCTGGACTCGCCCTTCCTCTATCATATGAGTCCTAAGCATAAAACTCCTGTTGTCAGGCTTTGAAGCAACTACCCTTATCCCACAGTTTTTAGATATTTGTCTTCTTTTTAATCAAAATGGCCTTTTCTACTGGCATATCTGCTGTATGTTACCCAGCTGAAGTTAGAATTTGTGTTTGGGAATAGCATCATTCATGTGCTAGGCTAGCTAGAATTTTTCACTTCTGCCACTTGTAAACAGTGTCTTAATTGAATCATGTCATAGCCTCTTGTCAGTCCGGTACATTAGATTTTATTCATGGATTGAATGATTGAGACAAGGTCTGTGGTATCTCATGCTGACCTCAGGCTCACTGTGTAGCTGAGAACGACCTTGCTGCTCTGATTACCCTGCTCTCACCTGCACTTACCTGGTGTTCAGCGGTCAAACCTAGGACGTTGTATATTCTAGACAAGAACTACCGACTCAGCTACTTCCACGTCCTGGGCCTCATATTTTTAAGACCTATAAGAGTCTTTCTGTTAAGGAAACTTGTAGCTGTCTGGTGCAGTAGTTTGCTCTCAGGGCACAGAAGAGTGATCTTCAAACCAGCTTTGGTTACACAGAGACCCACTGCAGAAAAGAGCAACAACTGCTTTGGGAATGCTGCAATCTGTTGCCCTATGTTTCAAGAACAAAATTATTTTCTCCTTTAATAAAGACAGATCTTAATAGTAAGGGGGTTTTGCTTTATTTGTAAAGCAAATTTTAAGCTTTTAGAAGGTGTAATTGGCACAAAAGAATTGTAACATGAGCCAAGCATGGTGCTGCGCACCTTGAATTGTGAAAACTTCATGTTTCTTCCCAAGTGTCTTAGATAACAAAGGTGCTATTAAGAAAACAAGGGAGGCAGAGGCTGACGGACTGCTGTGAGTTTGTGGTTCCAGGACAGCCAATGCTACACAGGGAGACCCTGACTCAACAAAAGAGTTATGTCATATGTGGGGTAGAGTGAAGGAAGATAGCCCGGTGTGGTGGTACACACCTTAAATGCCAAAACTCAGGGCACCCTGGTCTATAGAGTAGGATCCAGGCCAGCCAGGACTACAAAATAAGATTTTTGCTCAAAGATAGATGGATAGATTGATTGATTGATAGATAGATAGATAGATAGATAGATACATAGATAGATACATAGATAGATACATAGATTGATTGATTAGCTGGACATGCTGGCACATGCCTTTTATCCTAGTACCTTGAGACAGAGGCATGTGGATCTCTGATGTCCAGGCCAACCTGGTTTACAGAGCAAGTTCCCGAACAGCCAGGGATACACAGAGAAACCCTGTCACAACAACAACAAAATGAGTGAATAAATAAATGTATGGAATTGCCTTGCACTATAGTCCTATCACTCTGCTTGAAATTATCTTTCCAGTAAACAGGTTTTCTTTGTTTTCTTGGTTTGTTTATCTGAGAACAGGGTCACACCCTATAGGTTAGTCTGGCCTTGACCTCTCAGATTCCTCTGTCTCTGGTAACATTTACCTGTAAATGGGTTGTAAAGGAAACTTGAGTAGTACACAGCCCAGAAACATCACATCTCATTCAAATAATATGTAAATCTTTAATCACAATGTAATGAAGGGTCCCATACCATTAAGTCTTAGTAATTAATATCCAAGTCCAGAGGTTGTACAAAATAATGCTGAGTTGTGACTCTTCGTAAGAAAGGTTAAATGACAATGAGGAGTGAGTGACATATCAGCTGAAAGATTGTGAGTAATGAAACATAACTGGAGGAAGATAGAAGTTTCAAAGATGTAAGGTCTATTTCATAAAATTCTTCCAGTTCTCTGTAAATTGATTTAATCAAAACAGTGATCTCATGTCTTTCTACCTCCAGCTTTTAAAAATCCTATTCAGCCTGATTGTTGTAAAACTTTCATAGTGGTGATTGTTTTTTTTCATTTTGGAGTTTTCAAGGC
Source organism: Psammomys obesus (assembly GCF_907164565.1). Lineage (NCBI taxonomy): Eukaryota > Metazoa > Chordata > Mammalia > Rodentia > Muridae > Psammomys > Psammomys obesus. The sequence goes on along the minus strand of NW_026596095.1, from coordinate 15,155,057 downwards.
ATAATTTCTCACTTCTTTCTCTGTAGTTAATCAGCAAAGCTGAGAAGATTAGATTGGCCAAGACTCAACAAGCCAGTCAGCACATTCGATTCTCTGAGTATGATTGAGAAGGACGGCAGCTTGGCCTTCGCTTGCTGGAGTGTTCTTAGAATGCTAGGACTGCTTGATGGATGTTCTGCTGGGATCTGCATTAAAAAAAAGAAAGAAAGAAAAGGGAAAAAAACCCTTTGTTCCTCAATGTGTAAATAAGACTTTTCTAATAACAAATGCATTGTATGTCACAATTTTTTTCAATGAATGCCCTTACCCTTCATATTGAAATTATGCAAGTCAGCTTCAAATGATTTCATAAATAAATGTGTTTTGAACATTATTGTTTTGTTTTATTTACAAAATAAATATATAATTGCAGAAATAAAAATACATATTAGATGCAAACTAAAATAACTTTTCCGTTGTACCTTTTTTCTGCTAGCAGATATAGATATTTTGTTTCTTTTTTTTCTCATTTCCTCTTCCTTTGAACAACAAACTATCATGCTTCTTATTAAGATGTTGAATTTTAAGAGCATTGAGTTTGTTTTCCCTAAATAGACATTTTATTTTAGACTATGTGCCAGGTGCTATGACCTTGGAGTCTGGAAGTCGACCTTAGGGAGAACTAAAGTTTGTATTTTTCCAGAAGTATATTCACAGCACCTATGCAGGACTGGGATCCTAGACTCCATCAGAAGCTCCTTAAAGTAGAATGTCTGTTTCAGCATATTTCTGCTTCCCCTGTCGTTGACCCAGGGTGAGGCCTGTGCTCAGGCATCTTCACTCTGACTCACTGGCTGGGAAACAACAGCTGATCACTGCCAAACATAAGTACCCTGGCAAGTTGCCTATCCCTTCTTTTTCCTTCACAGGGTTATATGTATGCATGCATGTGCTCACGGCAACAGAATACCTAGAAACAACTGTTACATCCCCTTAGGCTTATAACTGAAGGACCTCCAGTATATAAAGACTTCAAAATTCAGGGCTGGTTGAGGTAGAAGCAGAAGCCTGTGGAGCTTTGTAGGTTCAAAGCCAGCCTAATCTAGAGTCCCAGGACAGCCAGGGTTACATTGACTGTTGAACATTTACTATGGAGAAAGTTTTTAAAGTGAAAGCTTGTTAGACATGTCTTTCTGCGGATCTGGCAAGATGGTTCAGTGGGCAAAAAACAACTTGCTGCCAAGCTTGAGCTGAGTTTAGTCCCTGGAACCCACATGATAGTCCATTTGTATATGGACTTTACTTCCCCCATCACACACAAACACAAAACATACTAAAAGAAAAGGCACCAGTCATTCATATGGTACACATACATGCATGGAAAACATAAAAGTTAAAATAATTATTTTATGTATATGAGTGTTCTATCTGCATTTACATCTGCCAGAAGAGGGAATCAATTCACATTATAGATGGTTGTGAGCCACCATGTGGTCGCCAGGAATTGAACTCATGACCTTTGGAAGAACAGACAGTGCTCTTAAACCACTGAGCCTTCTCTCCAGCCCCCAAAAATTGAAAATTTTGAATGTGAATTTGGGGGCTGGAGAAATGGCTCGGAGATTAAGAGCACTGGTTGCTCTTCCGAAAGTCCTGAGTTCAATCCCAGCAACTATATGGTGGCTCACCACCATCTATAGTGAGATCTGTTACCTTGTGGCATGCAGATGTATAGGCAGGCAGAACACCGCATATGTAATAAATCTTTAAAAAAATAAAATAAATTTGTAATTACTCGGCTTTGTTGTTTATTAGGATAGCTAATCAGCACTAGAAATGTAGCCAATCCAAATGAATTAAAGTATTATGAATATAGACTTATGTCTTGAATTTTTTTTTTCTTAGGATGTCATGTTAAGAGAGCTGGTCTTACCTTTAATCCCCGCACTCAGCACAGGTGCATCTTTGAGTTGGAGATATGGTCGTTCTACAGAGTGTTTATATATACAGCCAGGGTTATATGGTGAAACCCTGCCTAAAAACAAACAAACAAAAAACATAGTTTTTTTTATTTGAATAATCACTTGCACTTGTCCAGTGGACCAAATGGATTGGAGAGGGGTTTAATTTAATGATATTTTATTTTTCATTATATGTGCACATTTCTTTTGTTTTTGTTTTTTTGTCTTTCCGTGGACCCCTGGCTGACCTTGAAATTGCAGTCATCTGTCTGCCCTTGCCTCTGCCTCGCAAGTGCTAGAATTGCAGATATTTGCTACAATACGCCCTGCTTTACATTAGGTTTTGATTGGACAACGTTGATTTAGGGGAACTTATACAGCTGAAATTGATGTCAATATTGACTTTGCCTGATTATACTGACAGTTACTGAATCAAATGAGAGTATCCCAAACTGTTTCAAAAGACTTAGTTGATGTGGAGATGCAAGGAACGATTTTGTGCCTAGACTCCGTTGATAACCTTTTCTTTCCTTCTTCCTTTCCTCCCTTTTTTTTCTTGTTTTAGCATGTATGTCTGAATGTACGCACATGAGCATATGAAGATCAGAGGACAACTTTTCTGCATCTGTTCTCTCCACCATGGTTTTAGGGAGCACTCAGATTGTCACACTTGGACAGCAAGCACTCCTACCTGCTGAGCCATCTCTCCAGCCCTTAGTGTTTTGACATTATCTTTTGATCTGCAGTTGATTTGGGAATGTATGTGCATACACCTCTCTCACTACATAAAAGTCATTATGATATAGGGCTGAGGTTGTAGCTCTGTCATAGAGTACTTGCTTGATGTGCACCAGGCTGACCTTTGATTTGGGGGGATTCATTGTGTAGAATTATTTTAAAATAAGCATGGCAGCTCTGCAGAGATCTCCTCCAGTGGGTGAGCTCTCCTACTGCTCTTCCAGAAGACCTGAGTTTGGTTCCCAGAACCCACATTCGGCAGTTCACAACTTTTATTCCAGCATTAAGACCTGATGTCCTTTGCTTCCAAGGGCACCTGAACTCTCATGATAATTAGATTAACTATTTCTTGAATAATTCTAATTTATTTAATAATTTAAATAAGTATATCTCAAATAAACATTGATTTATATTCCAATCTAATCCTTATTTTAATATAAAGAAGATATGTAATAAAATTGAATGAGGATTTCAAAGTTAATCTTGGTAGCTGATGGGCCAGCTAAAGAAGTCAGGATGTAGTAATTTAGTGAGATTTTAAATGTAATAGGAATGACTGGCCAAATAATTTGCATTTTATAGAGCTTCACCTAAAGTATTAGAAAATCTTGTCTTTCTGCTCCATTCAAATCTGATTACAAAATAAAATAGACAAGGACTATAGCTTAAGCCAGTTGTAAAACTGCAGATCTGTGGTCTTTCCAGCACTGGAGAGACAAAGGCAGGAAAATTAGTAGTTCAAGACCAGCCCTGGATACATAGCAGATTGAGACCATCATAGACTATACAAAATTCTATCCCAAAAAGAGAACAAAAACAATAAAAACAAAACCAAATCAGAAGAAGAGGAAAAGGAGCTTATATAAGTTTATATATATATTTGTTTGTTTGTTTGTTTTGTTTTTTTGTTTTTCCTAACCAGACATGGCAGTATATGCCTTTCATCCTAGCATTCTGGAGGCAGAGGCAGGCCATTTCTGGGTGTTGAAGACTAGCTTGGTTTATACAGTAAGTTCCAGGCCAGGGTTTTTTGAAACCCTGTCTCAAAAAAACAAAACAAAACAAAAACAGTTGGTGTGTGTGTGTGTGTGTGTGTGTGTGTGTGTAATTCAACTTTATTTTCTATAATGCTAATTAACCTTTTTCATTAAACCCACAAAGATTTTTAATGCCATTCTGATTTTAGATCCCTTTAAGAGTAACTGAAAATTTGAGGTTTACTCAATAATACATATGTGACCTTGAGTCATCTCTCTGAGAAGTCCACTGTTCAGCTTTGCCCCAAACATAAATCCATCCTAGCTGCTCCTGCCAGCTGGCCCCAAAGTCCTCATGCCATTTCTGAAACCTCAGTACACAGATAATGGGAGTGCTTCTGTCTGTCCAGCTTTTGAAGCCGAACTTGGGTTGTCATTGGCTCCATTCTTATCACCCTATCACATCAAAGCAAGGTTTGACTAATGTGGGACATAGCAATGCATGTACAAAATTACATGTGTATGCAAGATTAGACAGGCAAAATGGCTCAGCAGGTAAAGATGCCTACTAACAAACCTGAGGACCAGAGTTCAATCTCTCTGAGAACTCCATGGTAGAAGAAGAGAACCAACTCCCACAACTTGTCTTTAGACTTTCACATGTGTTCCCTGGAATAGAAACAAACACACACACACACACACACAGGGAGATACACGTCTTTATGCACACACACACACACACACACACACACACACACACACACAAATAAATGTTAAATTGTTCAATAAGTAGCTAAGAGCATATGAGGAATAAATTGCATTATTTATGATACTTTTGACTACAAGATGCAGAAAGTAACTACTACGCTAAAGAAAGGGAAAAGACTATTGTGAGAGCTCTAAAACTATTGTATGAAATCTAAGGAAAAAATAGATCAAGAGTTCAATCCTGGGGGACTGGAGAGATGGCTCAGAGATTAAGAGCACTGGTTGCTCTTCCAGAGGTCTTGAGTTAAATTCCCAGCAACCACATGGTGGCTCACAACCATCCTTAACAGGATCTGTTCTTCTCTTCTGGTGTGCATAAAAACAGAGCACTCATTTATATAAAATAAATAAATCTTTGTTTTAAAAAAAATATTTCAATCCTGTACACCCTAGGGAATTGCAAGCACCTCAGCCACTATAGAGGGCTCAATAGTAGGAGCTGCTTCAGGGTTGAGTGTGTACTCACACCTCAAAATGCAGCTCCTATTTCCAGTTCCCAGAGTAGCAATGGCCCAGCTCCATACTCCACAGCAGAGCAATTACACAGAATCTGTGACAGTCTGGGTTTGATCATGAGCCATTCTGAATAATTTAAATGTACTCAGTTTGGCCATTACCTAACAAGGCAGTTTATTTGGAAGCACAAAACAAATAGTAGAAGCACAAAACATCACTAGAACTATCTCATAGAGATAGTCACAGAAAATCTAAATGAACACATTGACCTTTAAAAAAAAAAAAAAAAGCCTGTTACTTTCATTGACTTGGAACACAGCAATGGATAATTAGCAGAATGTATGTGGTACTTAAGGATATTATGTCCAGGCAATGGTGGTGCATACCTTTAGTCCTAGCACTTGGGAGGCAGAGGCAGGCAGATCTCTTGAGTTAACGGCCTGCCTGGTCTACAAAGAGGACTCTAGGACAGCCAGGACTACATGGAGAAATCCTGTCTTAAGGGGGAAAATTTGACATGGGTCTAACAAGCCAGACATGATGATATAATCTGTTCTCTCAGCACACAGTAAGAAGCCCAAGGCGTGAGGACCTCAAATTGGAAGCCAGGGGCTGGAGAGCTGGCTCAGAGGTTAGGAGCACTGTCTGTGCTTTCTGAGGTCATCAGTTCAATTCCCAGCAAGCACATGGTGGCTCACAACCATCTATAATGAGATCTGATGCCCTTTTCTGGGGTGCAGGCATTGTATATGTAATAAATAAATAAATCCTTTAAAAAAAAATTGGAAACCAATATAGGCCACAGTTAACACAACACACACATACACACACACAGCACAATGCAAAATACAAAAGACAACTCATGGTCCCAAATACACTTGGAGACTCCTCTACAAAATTTTTTCTTTATGTTATTCCGTTAATTTCACATATTCCATGCTGTTCTTGAACTTCTTATGAAGCAGAGGGTGACCTTGAACCTCTGATCCTCTTCCCTCCACCTCCTGAGTGCTAAGATTGCAGGTATGCACATCCACACCTGTTTTTAAATGGTACTTGGGAGGAAACCAGGACTTTATTTGTGCTACACAAGTACTCTACCAACTAAACTATCTTCTGCTATCACTTCAGAAAATTTAAATATGTATTATTTCATGATTTTAAATATCTTTCATCCTTTAAACTTCCTTTTCTGCTTTAAGTAGCAACTTAAAAGTAGGCTAAATAGATTCTCATTCTCTCTCTCTTTTCTCTGGCACAGTCTTGCTAGCTCAGACTGACTTTCCTGCTTCTTCCTCCTACCTTATACACGTGAAACCACTATACCAGCAGAAAAGATTAAGTCTTTAAGCCCAACAGAGCCAACTTCCCACCATTATTAGAGACAATTTTCTGTCCCTTCAGCTGGATGCCCATATGTGAAAAGTCAAGTCATAAAAAACATGTACAATCAAATCTAATGCTGCGCTCCAGTGGGGCTTTAGCATTTGCACTAAGAGAAGATGCCAAAACTTAAAGGGGGTGTTTTCACGTCTCCATTAAGCAGACTATTAAACTATTACCCTTTTCCTAATCCATGTCCCCACTTTCCATTCCTTATCCTCTGTCTCTCTCTGAGTGCCACACACAGTACTTGCCAGTTAAAAATGTGTGTGTGTGGTGACTCTATATTAGTTTCAGGTCCCTCTTTGTCACAAGATGAATCTGGTATTAATGAGAACAAAAGATGAAATGCAAGATCTGTAAGTGTCGCTAGGGAAGAGACTAAGTGATCTTCTTTGGTTTTATCTACAGTGAAGTCTTTACACTTTCCTCTCCTCTCTCAGTTACTCACTCTCCATCCATACCTCTCAATACTTAGCAGTTTGCCTCCCAGAAAGCCAAGCAGCTGCATTAAACACATGCTTTTTAAGAGTTTCCTGTCTCCAGCTCTCGGTCCCTGGAAGGTTTCACTCTGTAATCAGTCACTCTCTGGGCTAGCAAGCCTTGGCAATATTTCTGCAGTTTTGTTCTCGTTTTTTTCAGTTCACTCTCAGATTCCTGAGTTAGGTGGCCCTCCCTGCAATTATAGGTCATTAGCAATGGCTTCTTATGATTATCAACTTTGTTTGTTTGCTTCCCAAGAAGAAGACTGGCTTTGTGCTTCACAGAATAGCACCACATTTCCTCAAGATTTTTAGAGCTATTTCATCTTGGTCATGCTGTAGTTAAAAATGCTACAACTTAGGGGCTAGAGAGATAGCTCAGCAGTTAAGTGACTGCTGCTCTGGAAGGCTTTGACTCCCACTACTCACACCAGGTGGCCCACAGCTACCTGTAACCCTACCTCTATGAGGTGCGACACACACACTTCTGGTTTTCCTGGGCATCTCCACTGATTATATATACTCAATCAGAATATATATTTTCCCACATGTAAATGGACGCACACATATACATAATTTTTAAGAAAGATAATGCCTCGTGAGTATAGGCGCAGTTGTCTTTGTTGTAGCTCAGGGCACCTGTGAAAGGCCCAGGCTTCTCTGGTTGGACAGGGCTTGAGCTAAAGAGGATACTAGTTCCCACTGACAATTTTTCAGGAAAGGCTAAGCTAATTCTGTGGCAAGAGTTACTGTCTAACATAAATAATTTACATTAGAATCGTTCTCCACTGTTATGTTAGGATAAATAGCAGAGTCACTAAACACATTAAGTACAAAAAAAAAAAAAAACAGCATAAGAAAGGCATGAGTACAAACAATAATATCCTTTTCATTCTTTAAAAAATGTTTAGCCAGCCTTGGTTGGTGTATGCCTTTATTCCCAGCACTTGGGAGGCAGAGCCAAGCTGATTTCTGTGAATTTGAGGTCAGCTTGTTCTTATTATAGAGTTCCAGGCCACCAGTCAGAGCAAGAGAGAGACAGAGACAGAGACAGAGAGAAGAGAGACCCTGTCTCAAAAAAATAAATGAATACAAAGTAAGATATTTATTTTTGTGTTATGTGTACATTCGTGCCTACGCTGGCTAGAACAGTGTTGGGTCCCCAGAATTCCTGGAGACTTTTAATTTGCATTGTGGGTGATGGGAACCAAAGCCAGGTTCTCTGAAAGAATAGCTAATACTTTTAACTGCAGAGCCAGCTCTATAGCTCCTGTAAGTCTTATTTATAAAAAAATCATGCTTCAAGTAAGATATGGTGTCACATACCTTTAGTCCAAGCATTCTCGAGGCAAAGGCAGGTGGATTTCAGAGTTTGAGGCCAGCCTGATCTACAAAGTGAGTTCTAGGACAGCCAGGCTACAAGGGGAAATCCTGTCTCAAACACAACAAAACAAAATGACGATGATGATGATAAACAATCCTGCTTCAAATTGTTTCTTTTGCCCATACCCATTGATGTATTTCTATAACAGTATTTACTTGGTGTCAGCTGTTTTTGGTTTTTGTTTTTTGGGTTTTCTTACAGGATACTGTAGTTTTCATGATCTCATTGCCTCTTTGTGAATGCATTGAGATCTCTTGTTTGCTGGTTGCTGTATTTCTGGGTTTAGTACTCTGGGCTCGCTGTCAACCTCATTTTTGTTATGCCCTAACATGACCTTCTTCTCCAGCCAAGTTAATTGGCAGATAGCACCCAGCACATGACTGGCTAGTTTCTCTCCTTGGGCCTTAGAAAGGCCATTCACTAAACCTGGAATGCCTTCTCCACTCTTTGTCAATGTGTCCTTACCCATTAATTTGCCTCTGTTGACCAAAACTTCCTTTTCTTCTGGTAGCTTTCTCATTGTCTTCACTCCATCACTTCTCATTCTCTAATTGCTCGAGCTCTGCAGTGCTTCTCAGTATGGTCCTTGTTAATTTCCTAAGTTACATTTAAGTGACTGTTATCTCTGCAGAATGGGGACTAGTCCTTTGTTTCTTTGTTATCTGAGCTAAATTTCCCTGCATGGTTGCTCTACAGGTTGCCTTTAAGAGAAGTTTCAAATATTACTGCCTTTGCTTGTCATATTGAACCATAATTTAAGCATTTTATACAGAAGACACTCAGAAATTATAAATCATAAAGGTAACAAATATATGGGCTAAATTAACATGCATACAGGTATGTATACATGGAATCACTATATAGTAGCCTCAAATACCATAGAAAAAGTACAAGCAATGCCTGGTGTGGTGGTATAAGCCTTTAATCCCAGCATTTGGGAGGCAGAAGTAGGCAGATTTCTGTGAGTTCAAGGACAGCCTGGTCTACAAATTGAGTCCAGGACAGCCAGGGTTACACAGAAAACCCTTGTTTAGAAAAACAAAATAATAATAACAATAAATTAAATTTAAAAAAGAAAAGCACAAGCAGAAGATCCTACATATATGTGTAACTTACACACACACACACACACACACACACACACACACACACATGCATGCACACATCAGTCAGTGGTAGAATGTGTGCCTATTTGCCACAGGGCCCTAGGTTTAATTCCCAGAAAGACAAATTTAAAAATATCGCACCACATACCACAAAAATAGTACATAAACATTTATTTATTTTTAACCCAGTGAAATATCTAGTGGGCAAGATTATTTGATGCAATGTAGAGTCTTATTTTTTTTTCTGTAAGCTTTCTGTATTTTAAAAATGAGTACATAATAGGTGAGTGATAGTGATATGTATGTGTATATATGCATATATATGTGTATATATATGTACACACACATGTATATGTATGTATATACTGGATGCATAGATGTCTGTTCCTCCTTCCTGTCCTGTCCTTCACTAGCCCACAGGAACTGGTGATGTACCCACTGAGCACATGTATTAGAGGCAGAGATCTGGTTCCAGATGATGAGTCCCTCTTGGTAATTTTTTATAGTTCTGAGTACTGAATCCAGGGCCCTGTGGATACTAGGCAAGCGTTATGTTATCTAGTTTGCTGAACTGTTCCCACACAGCGGTTTGCTTCAGTGGATCTGCAGTAGACATAAGACTTTCTCTCTTCAGTCAGATCTCAGGTCCTGGCTCTGCACTGCAACTGTCACAGTTTTCTGAGGTTAACTATGGAGAACGGTAAAACTAATTTTTGAAGAAGTCACTTGAGGCTCTATCATGACTGAAAGGTACAGGCCTGTAAGAGAACAAGCTCTTACACACCATTGGCCTTCTTCTACTTGTGTTTGCTCTGTGTCGTATTCACTTGTGAACAAAGCTATTTGCTTCTATCAGTGTACTCCTTCCTCGGTGTACTCTCCCGTCTACAGCATCTATGCGAAAAGGATCTCTCATCCTTTAAAATAGGACCTCCCTCCTCATTTCCTTCCCGGCTAAAAGCGAGAGAGAAAGCTATATACTCGGTCAAAGCTGCTTTGCTTAGATCTGGTTACAATTGTGATGTTTGTCATGGAGTTGATGATCAAGCCTGCCACTGGGAGACCCTGCATCAGCTTGAAGAAATGTTTGGTTTGGCCATCCTTTTGACCTCAAACCACCACGTTTTATTGACATATCCTCTCTACTGATTATATACTTTCGAGTGATCTGAAAAGAGCAGAGGTAAGCTTCTCTTCATGATCTGCTTCCAAAGTGTGCTTGAAAACACTGGTGGGGGAGAGAGAGAGCTATCAGCAGCAAGACAGATTCTATTAGCCCACAAGCTTCCCAGCAGCAGCTGGGAAGGCACACACAGCCTCCAGGGTGATACAGTGTATTTTTGTCTTGAGTCACATAGTTCCTGCCTTTAAATATCCAGGTTGCTCTTTGAAAAGACACTTCAAATGCTAGGTCATTTGAAGTCCTGGAGCTGGAGTGTGGCTCAGTGGCACAGCGCTTGCCTAGCATGAGTCCCTGGACCCAATGCTCTGAAATTCCAGCTATTATATAAAAGAGAGAATTGAGACCACTCATTCCTTAACCTTCCTTACATCAAGGTTGAAATGAAGAACAACATAGTGTGTTCCTTGTTGATGGGATCCAGCTTTGGCAGGCTTACATAGCTGGTGCTTTTTACAGTACCATGTGGCTATATTTAGCTAGTTGTTCTCTTAGAGGCCCTTGAAGTAATTTCTTTTGGCTCTACTGCCCTGAGAGGAAAAGGAAAGCTCCAGTAACATGAATGAGAAATGATTATGACAGGGTTTTTGGAAGTCAATGAGATTTCTGAGGTTTAAGTTTTCTTGAATTACCAGATTCTGAGCTTTATTGTTGGTGAATACATGGAAAAGGGTTAGCCTGAGGCAAAATTATCAGCTGGATAAATTTGCTTTTAGATATCCTCAGTGGTCTTTCCTCCTCTCTGAGGTATCTCCTACCTGTTTCTTGTGCTCCCTGAGTGATTGGACTTGAAGTGTTTTCTTAAATCATGGTTGCAGAGCAAAGGTTTAAGGGCTAGCCATGGGGCTCAGCTTGTGCAGTACTTGTCCAGCATGCAGGAAGCCCGGAGCCGCCTCCGTAGCCTACCTACTGCAGAAACCAAGCGTGGTGGCACATACCTATCATTTTAGCACTTAGAGATGGAATCAGGGGAACCAGAATTTTAAAGTCATCTTTAATGTCATAGTACATTTAAGGTCAGCCTCAGATATATGAGTCCTTGTCCCCCCCAAACAAACAAACAAACAAACAACAGTAACAGCAACAAAACAAGCAAACAAGCAAACAAAACAAGGGCAAGCAATGAAGGCTTAGAGGGTAAAGGCACTTGCTGCCAAGCCTGACAACTGGAGTTCAATCCCCAGGACCTACAAGGAAGGAAGAGAGATCTGGAGCCTGCATGCTATCTCTGACCTCCCATACACATACATCAAAATAAATAAATAAATCATTCTAGTGATAATAATAAGACCTGAGACTAACTAACCAAACAAAAACCACGGTAGTTCTGCATATCAGTCATTCTCACTCATTACTTCTTATTAGTTATGCAGCTGCCAAGGCCTAAACATCAGCAACAAAATAACAAATCTACCTTCACTGAGGCTACACTGTAGTGTAAGGAAATAGCAACACATAGGTAACTATTTACAAACACACACTACAAAGACTCAAGAATAATAGCGAGCACAGGAAGTAGTGGAAAGGAATGTTGAAACTTTCTTTTTATTTTCTTCGTTTTATTTTAGACAGTCTCTGTGTTGCCCAGGCTGGCTGGCTCTTCCTCGTGGATGAGAGATGCTCTTCCTTGCTTCTCCTTGGTTGCCATAGTGCAGGGGCCACTAGAGATGTCACAGTTTTCACTAGGCTGGTTTCCCTGAGAAGGCAGTAACACTTCAGCAAGGAACTAGAGGTGTGAAATTGGGCCCAGTGGAGAGACGTTCAGGTACAATGACTCCAGTGCATTTTTAAATGTGTATTGGTGTTTTGCCTGCATGTATGTCTGTGTAAGGCAGTCGGATCCACTGGAACTTGAGTTGTAGACAGTCATGTGAGTGAGTTGCCGTGTGGGTGCTGGGAATTGAACCTGGGATCTCTGGAAGAGCAGCCAGTGCTCTTAACCATCAAGCCATCTCTCCAGCCTTTTATCAGCTGCAGACTCAGACTCTGCTTCCCCACCATCCAGGGCTGTGTGTGAGGCTCTCTACAACCTCTGCCTTCCTGCTTGGAAGATGTCAGGCAGCTGTTCCTCAGGTTTCTGTCTGAACCTGATGTGTAGCTGACGGCTAATATTCTATACAGGTTGATCATCCCTAACCCAAGGTATTTGGGATCAGAACTGTTTTAAATTTGGAATTTTTAATTACTTACAAAATATTTTGTGTGTATATATACTACTGTGATGGAGTGTGCCATAGTATGAGTGTGGAGGTCAGAGGACAACTCTCTTTTCCCCCTTTATGTGGGTTCTGGGAATTGAACTCAGGTCTTCAGGTTTGTATAGCAAGTGCTTTCCCTACTGAAAACTGTCCCACAAGCTCCAGATTTTTAAAAACCGTTACCTACACATATGCTGTACCATAGAGATGGGATTCAGTGTTGAAACAAAATTTGTTTTCCTGTTCCTGTATAGCAGCATGTCTTAACCTGTGGGTCGTGATCCCTGTGGACCCTTTCACAGGGGTCACCTAAGACCATTGGAAAATAGACATATACATTATGATTCATAACAGTAGAAAAACTACAGTTATGAAGTAGCAATAAAGATAATTTTATGGTTGGGGGTCACTACAACACAAGGAACTATATTAAACGGTTGAAGCACTAGAAAGGTTGAGAACCACTGCTGAATGGGCTTCTGTTACTTTGTCTGTCTGTTTAGTGGTTCTGGGGTACAATCCAAGGATTAAGAAGCATTAGGCAAGAACTCTGCCACTGAGCCATACCTCAACCCTAACAAGCACATCAGTGGTAACAGTTTAATGATGAACTTTGTTAGGTGTGTGTGTGTGTGTGTGTGTGTGTGTGGTGCTGAAAGACGGCCCAGAACTTTTTGAATGTTAAGCCAGCATTCTGTTACTGAGCTATAATGTAGCCCCAGTGACTTTATGTCTTAATTGTGACCTAGAACATCAAATCAGTCAGTTTCTACCTTTGTCATGATGTGAATGCCCAATAAGTTTATGATTTGGAGCCTTTCAAAACTCAAGCCTTGGATTCAAGATACCCTTGCTATTAGTTCAATAGGGTTGCCTCTGTGGCAGCATTCTGCAGAACTCTGAGGTCTGGGTATTGTTGGCTGTTCTCGTTTCTTTCTATGGACGTGCACTGACTGAGAGTCTAGCCTATAACCTGGGGTGCGCGTATGTGAATGGCAGGACAGAGTCAGTTCCGTTTTGTTTGTTGTTAAAGATGTCACTTTGGGGTTTTTTTTTTGTTGGTTGTTTTAAAGATGTTTATTTTATGTATGTGAGTACTCTGTCTACATGCCAGAAGGCTGCATCAGAGCCCAGTGTAAGTGTGAGCCACTGTGTGGTTGCTGGGAATTGAACTCTGGACCTCTGGAAGAACAGACAATGCTCTTAACCGCTGAGCCATCTCTCCAGGCCACCCGGCACCCCCACCCCCAGCAGAGTCACTTTGTGAGGTATAGAAAGGCTACCAAGCAGGCAGGAGGGTGGTGGTAGTGGCATATGCCTTTAATCCCAACATTAGGGAAGAAGAGCAGATTTCTGAGTTTGAGGCCAGCCTGGTCTACAGAGTGAGGTCAGAGTACAGAGGAGAGCCAAGGCTACACAAACAAACCCTGTCTCAAAAAATTAAAGGGGTAGGAGTGGGAGAGGAAAAAAGAAAGTGAAGTCACTAAGCCTTGTCTCTATATTGCAAAGGTTCTCAGATGCTAGTGATGACAAAGAATTATAGTCTTGTTTCTTATGAGCTCCTTTATTTAATTCACTAGCCACAGACACACAGATAATATCATTTGAGGACTGATAAGAGGCAGGTGGATCTCTGTGAGTTCGAGGTCATCCTCTCTATAAAGTCCAGGACAGAAAAAAAAAAAATCAAACAACAACAACAAAACAAGACAAAACAAACAAAAAAAACTTAAAAATATCTGCCTAGTCTTGTATAATTTTTTTTTCAGTACATGATGTTATTTCACACTGTCATTACAATCTTTGCTAGCCTCATTCTGCTGTAGCACAGAAAATTTAAGAACAGATGAAGTTCTCACAACCAGTAAGTGATTAAACCAGGCATAAGATTTCAAGTTCATCTGACAGGAAAGCCCAACATAGATGGTAATGTATTTTCAAAGTAAGATGTAATTATCAAGTATAGTTTGTAGTTTCATTATTCCCTGAGATATTAAACATGAAATATCCACAGTGCGTGCTCTTGTGGTGACCAATGCTTTTGATCTTTCATTCAGGCAAAAATGCTGCCCAAACACAAGGAATTCCCCTGAGGCGATGTTGGCTGCTGGGAACCAAAGGAATTTCTCTAGCAGGAATGTCTTGGGACTTCTGTTGTAGGGAAAGGACAGAACAGTAACAGCTTAGGCCTGAGTGTGTGAGTCCAGGGCAGGATGCAGGAGGGAGGTAAAGAGAAGGCACGTGGGTTGGGCTAGCGGCCAAGTGCAAAATGAGAAGCTGCAGCTGCTGAGGACCCAGCAAAGGGAGCAGTCGGGTACTCTCCACGCTGCCCTTGCTCTTCCGTCTTTGTTCCGCTTCACATTGCTTCCAACTCAAGCCCTCTCAGTGTTTCATTTCCCAGAACAGGTAAGTCTTCCTAAATCCCTCTGAGAAAAACAGAAAATTAAAAAATTTTAGTCAAAAGATACAGTGTTACAATTTTTTTTTTTTTTTTTGGTTTGTTTTTTGTTTTTCTATCATTGATGTATTTAAAAAGAAAAATGGCAGCTGGGCGGATGACGCATGCCTGTAACCCCAGCACTTCCGGAGGAGGAGGCAGGAAGATCGCTCTGAGTTCCAGGCCAGCCTGGTCTACAAAGTGAGTCCAGGACGGCCAAGGCCACACAGAGAAACCCTGTCTATCTTGAACCTCTGCTCCCTCAACCTCAAAACAGAGAGAATGGCAATCTGAAGGTAGAAGCAGGTGGATCTCTGAGTTTGAGGCCGGCTTAATCTACAAAACGAGTTCCAGGACAGCCAAAAATAAAATTAAAAACAAAACAAATAAACAAAAACAAAGCAAAGCAAATGCCAATTGGGCAAGTTCAAGTAAAGTCAAATTCATTTATTTATTTACTTTCAGTTTTAGAGACAAGGTCTTGTTATGTTATCTAGGTCAGCCTTGAACTCCTGGATGCTAGTGATCCTCCTGCCACAGACTCCCAAGTAGGTAAGACACATTATAAAACTTGATTCAGTCCTTTTTCAGATGCTCGGGGTTACGGCCAGCAAGATGGCTGCAAAGCAGGTTACTGCTGCCAAGAAACCTGCTGACCTGAGCTGAACCCCAGGATCCAGATTAAGGTAGAAGGAGAGGGCCCATACCACAAAGTCGCCCACTGACCCCACAAAGTAAACAAATACAACTTTTAAAAGAAACTGACCTTTAATAGTGTGGGTGGAATATATTGGTAATCTTATCACTGGCTAAGACAGGACAATCATGAGTCACATAGTGAGATTCCGTCTGAAGCAAAACATAACAAAAACAGTTCCTGAAGCGAGAGGAACCACTTCGTACAAGAACAAGTTTTGTGGCTGGAGCCATGGCTTAGCAGTTAAGAGTACTGGCTGCTTTAGAGATGACCCAGGTTTAATTGCCAGCACCCACATGGCAGCCCACAACTGTCTGTAACTCCAGCTCCAGGAGATTCAACACCATCACACAGACATGCATGCAAGAAAAACACCAATTCAAATAAATCATTAGAAAAACAAAAACAAGTTTTAAGAACAAGTAATGGTGCCAGGCAGTGGTGGCACACACCTTTAACCCCAGCACTTGGGAGGTAGGTGGATCTCTGTGGGTTTGAGGACAGCTTCTGGTCTTCAGAGTGACTTCTAAGACAGCCAAGGCTACACAGAAAAACCCTGTCTTGAAAAAAACAAAACAACAACAAAAACAAAACCAAGCAGGAGTGGTACTAGGGATATAGCTCAGTTGGTAGACTGCTTGCCTAGCTTTCCTAAAGTCCTGGGTTCAGATCCTGAGCACTGCATAAAACTGAGCATGACACTCCCTGCCTATAGTCCCAGCACTCAGAAAATAGATGCTGAATGCCATTCTCAGCTACACAGCAGGTCTGAGGCCAGCCTAGACTACATGAGACCCTTTCTCGACAAACGAGCTGTAACCAGTAGCAAGTGGAAGAAAACTCTGCCACTTGGGACTGTGAAGACGTTTTCTAAGCTCCTCACTACCTCCAGCTCCAAGTAGCTCATCTGTGAAAAGGAGCGACAATGGCAAAAACAGTGCCTAGCCAGGTAGTTAACTTAAAAGTCAGCAACGGAGTCGGGCAGTGGTGGCACACCCCTTTAGTCCCAGCACTTGGGAGGTAGAGGCAGATCTCTGTGAATTTGAGGCCAGCCTGGTCTACAGCACAAGTCCGGGACAGCCAGGACCCTGTCACACACACACACACACACACACACACACACACACACACACACACCCCACCACTACCACCACCACAAAAACAAAACAGAATAGTTAGCAATGGAGCTGGGCAGTAGTGGCACATGCCTTTAAACTAAGCACTTGAGAGGCAGAATCAATCAGATCTCTGAGAATGAGGCCAGCCTGGTGGACAGATCAAGTTCCAGGACAGCCAGGAGAGCAACCTTGTCTCAAAAAAACCAAAACAGAAAAAGGGAGGGGGCATTTAAAACCTTTTCTGCCAGTATGCAGATACTGGATCAATCAAGACTGACTCAAATAACTAACACCTGAGATGCAATAAAGCCACAGCGCTTGGTCTACCTTGACTGCTGGTTTTCCCTTTGCCTCATTTCTAATCCATCCTCAGATTTTTGTCAGCCTTAGTGTCACAACAAACACAAAGGACTTTTGTCATTTCCTGTACTGATGCTATCAGAGTCAACAGGCATTCACATTCCAACTGGACCATTTCCACAGCATCTTACCTGGTCTCTTCTTGCAACTCATTACCTATTCTTCATAAAAACCACCAGCAGGCTGGCTCAAAACTAAATCACTCCTTGACTCTAACATTGACTGTCACTGTCAATCAAAATGAAATCCAATGTCCCTCCAATGTCATCAGGCCCTGTGTGCACACCCCTGCCCCACTTCCCTCTGACTTCATTTCCCACCCTTGGCCACTGCACACTGAGTACATTAGCTTTCTGCTCTTGCCTTAGGCCCTTTGCACCTGCTTGGCTTTGCCTGGAATGCTCATCCCCGAAATAACTTCATGTCTGGCTCCACTGCCTCATTTTTATCCCCGTACAAATGTCAGCATAACAGAGAAGCCGTTTCAGATCCTACTATTAGAAATAGCAACCTTTACCTCCTTCATCATCTTGTCATTCTCTGACCTCTTATCCGATGCTCATTTCCCCGTGTAATCTCTTAATTTAATATGATCGATTTGTTTGATGTCTGCCTCCTCTCCTGAACCTGTGACTAGAACATCAGTTCTCTGAGAACAAGAACTTTTCCTATCCTCTCACTCCCTACCGGTCAGTGTACACAAAATTAATTTCTCACAAAACTAGTTTTTGCTATTGTTCTTGAGACAAGGTGTCATATAGCCCAGGCTAGCTTTGAACTTGCTTTGTAGCTGATGCTGGCCTTGGGCTGTGGATCATCCTGCCTCCACTTCCTGACTTACAAGGCACGAAACATTCATACCTGCTTTCATGCTGTGGCGAACATACCCAGGGGCTGGGACCTTGTGCATGCTAGACAGGTTAGCTCTATCCCTAGCCCTAATTTTGCTTTCATGAAGACACAAATACAGTCAAAGGATTATGATGTATTCTTTTTAAAAAAAGATGTTCATAAGACGCAGTCAGCATGAGGGAAATCGTGCGTGATACCTCGGCAGCTACCAGGGCTAGTGAGTCAAGCATCTTAGAGGAGAATCTACTACAGCCACTTGGCTAAACCAACATGATTCTGAAACTACATTCTAAATCTCATCCTTATGCTCACAGATAAGTGCAGCTATAACTCCTCATCAAAGAAGCTTCTCTCTCCAGCAAATGGAGACATTAAAACAAAGCAAAATGAACTGACAACAAAAACCACAACTAGGCAAAATGAAGAGAGCAATGGATCATGGGGGAGGGGTCCATCTACAGTTCCTTGCACCTGTGGCTGAGGGAACACTGAGGAAGAACAGGAGGAAAGACTGTAAAAGCCAGAGTAGTAGGAAGTCTGCTGTGTGACAGCCTCTCCTAGAAAATGCTGCACCCACAGGAGGGGAAACGGGAGGGGCTGAAGGGAGGAAATGCAGGGGGAGAAGTGATACAATGATATTTTAATTTGAAATATAAAATAATTAATTAGAAGATGTTGAATGCTCATTTATTGGGTGAGGAGAGGGCACATCTCGTGGTCAGAGGATAGCGTGTTGGGAACTGGTTCTTTGCTTCGATAGTGTGGGTGCCGGGAATGGAACCCAGATGATCAGCCACCTTGCTGGCACAACCGTGTATTCTCTTCAAAGCATCTCTGATGCTTTCAGCTAGGGATACACTGAATTCGTTTCTTTTCTTACCTCAACTCTGAAATTCAGTTTCCAAGCAGTGCAATGCGGCACGCTTGGATGTGTTGCAGAGATTGCCACACGTCCACTCTACAAGGTATCTCAACATACAGCGCAAGACAAAGTATGGATATGCCGATTGATTGTATTTTGTCTGGTTGCATATTAAAATCTCTTAATAACTAGCTAGTAATAATTCGTCATATAGATACTCTATGAGCCCTTGCCTCTAATCCTTCCTCCGATGCTAGTACGATGACATGGAGCAATTTGCATAAACAAGCTCCTCCATCCCGTAGACACATAATGTGGGACATAGCTCTTTGGCCAGCACAGCTTAGGTCCTAGAAACCTGACTTGGGGCCAACAAGGGAAAAAAGAAAGCTGCGGTCCGCAGGGCTATGCGTGCTCAGATGGAGCCGCAGACATGATACAAACTGGAGCCCCTGCACATTTATTGTGTACAGCACAGGGGGTGGTGTTAGCCACGCTGGACTGGGTTTTGCACACTGTATTGGCTGCTTTTACGTCAACTTGACATAAGCCAGAGTCATGAAAGAGGAAGGAGCCTCAATTGAGAAAATGTGTCCATGAGGTCCAGTTGTAAGGCATTTTCTTAATTAGTAATCAGTCGAGGAGGGCCCAGCCCGCATGGAGGGAGGGGTTGTAGTCCACAGTTTTATAAGAAAGCAGGCTGAGCAAGCCATGTGAAGCAAGCCAGTAAGCAGTGCCCCTCCATGGCTTCTGCATCAGCTCCTGCCTCCAGGATCCTGCCCTGCGTGAGTTCCTGTCCTGGTTTCCTCTCCTGATGAACAGCGATGTGGAAGTGTAAGCTGAATAGCCTTTCTTCTCCTGCTCTTTGGTCCTGCAATAGAGACCCTGACTAAGATGAATATAGTGCTCTCATTCCTACCTGGCTCAGAGGAAGGGCTTGCCATCCTTCTGAGCCTCACTCTGGGGGAAAGACTGAGGGATTGATCCTTGCTACGGCTGTGCCCATATCAACAATACAAATGCACTAAGGACTTCCTTGGTTCCTCCCACAGAAGGCAGTTTAAATTCTTGAGCAGCCAGGTTGAAGAACACTAAAACAAACAGGGGAGGGTTAGAGGTCAGTGGTACAACACTTGCTAGAGCTGGGCCGTGATTTCCCAGCACTGCAAAAAGCAAAGCTTAAGTCAATATATCAGAAATATTTCAATATGTAATTAATGGAGGCCAATACCAATGAAGTGACTGTCTTCTTTGTACTGTCTTTATGGTATGCTTTACACTGAGATCTCAATTTGGATACATTTCAGGCATTCAGTTGCCACATGTGCTGTTATTGCCTAAGATACTGGATAGGGCAGACTTCACCTTTCACTCCAGTTTTCCCTGTAAAATGTGCTTGATAATAACATCTATCTTTGTCTCATCTGATTAAGTTCCTTAGCATAGACTCACAGTCTAAACTGCAAAAGTTGGTTAAGGCATTACAGGAAAAGAGCTCACTGGTCAGAGTCTGGGGCCTTCTTCCCTCCAATGGTACACACACACACACACACACACACATTCCCAAATATGTAAATAGAACCTCCTCAACCATCTCAGCCCATATAATGCTACTTGTATGCACAACACTTCAAGGCAGACCAATTGGCAGTGGACATTTCGGGGCCTTTCACCTGGGGAAGACCATTTTTCTTATTCCTTGGAATCTTTCTGCTTCATTTTCTTTAATGATCCTGAACTTAGGTGCAGGAGTTGTACTGCAGATACATCAGCTGGGACTAGGCGCCACATGACCTCTTGTCTTCTGACTTTTGATCTGCTGTAATATTCTGTAATGGCTTTCATCTGTGACAAAGAAAAGTTCCCTTGATGAGGGGGTTACTTATTTGCTTATTTTCATGTGAGTCTATGTGTGTAGGCATATGTGTGCAGAGGTCAAAGACAACTTTCAGGAATGTCCCTGTTCATTATGTGGACCTCAAAGGATAAAATTCAGATTGTCTGTCTTGGAAGCAAGCAACTTTACCAGCTGAGCCATCTGTATGCTAATCTCTTACTACTAATTCCTAATTAGGTATAAGCTATGTGTATATACGTATACATATACATGTACTAAATTAAAGTTATAATATAAATATTAATATATATTTCATATTTTATTTATTTTATAGTGTTGATGCTGAACCAAAGGCCTTGTTCATGCCAGTCAAGCAATCTTCCACTAAACTAGTCCTCCAAGCCTGGTTTTCATAAATCTTAGCTTGGAAATGATAGTAAATATTTTATACATAATAACATGCTTGCCTGAGCCCTGTCCCCAACAAAATCATGCAGTAAAGGGAGCATTCTGAATATGAAAAATATTGTCAGAAAGTACAAGATCCTAGAGAACATGACCACTATCAACTAATAAGCCCAAAGCCTCAGACAAGCTCCTTGACCTCAATAAGAATCTACGTGCTCTTATTTTCAGTATAATTCCAGCATTTGCCATCATGTAACTTCTAGACTTGAACCAGGTCAAATGATGTTAGAGGAATATCAGCTCTTTCAGGTGGCAGACCAGGAAACATGGAGTGACAGTGATTCCTGCAAGCGAAGGAGGGTAGAGAAAAAAATGAGGAGGAAAATTGAAATATTCCAAAAAATAATAATGAAAAAGAAAGAGGTCTAGGGCATAGCTCAGTGTTCTAGCATATAGAGGCTCTAGACACATTCACAAACAATAGTCACTTAGTGGGCACATAGTCTTAATCCTCTTTTTTATTTTGTTTTTTTTGAGACAGGGTTTCTCTGTGTAGCCTTGGCTGTCCTGGACTCGATTTGTAGACCAGGCTGGCCTCGAACTCATAGAGATCCACCTACCTCTGCCTTCCTGATTACAGGATTACAGGCGAGTGCCACCACACTCAGCTGCCTTAATACTTTCTATAAGGCAGAAATTTTATTGCATATCTTATACATTTTTTTACACAAAAAGATTAATCTTAAAATATTTTGGAATGTCTAAAGCACACAGTTAGTTGTTCTCACTAACTATCCACTAATTTTCCCGTTTACTATATTTAAATTAAGTCCAATATCTAAGGAGCTTAAGTTCTAGCAGAGAGGACGTATCCAGTATAGTGCAGTGCTGGGAACATGGTAGACCCTCGGTGAATATTGTTGGGCTTGGAATGGTCTTTAACATTATAACTGCTGTAATTATATTACAGTGATTATATGTTTGTGTATATATAATGATTGTAATAGATATATAAATTATGTGTGTGTGTGTGTGTGTGTGTGTGTGTGTGTGTGACCCAGATAATCCAACAATGGCTGGCTATGAGCAGGAAGTCCAAGAACCTAGAAGTTGCTCAGTCCATAAGGCTGGATGTCTCACCTGGTCTTCTTTACATGCTGGAATCACAAAGAAGAAGGCTCTAATGCCAGTGAAGGGGCGGATGTGCTATCAAGGTGTGACCAAGCAGGCAAAAGCAAAGCTTCCTTCTTCCATGTCCTTATATAGACTTCCAGCAGGTGTACCCAGATTAAAAATGTGTCTTCCGATCTCAAGAACTGGATTAAAGCCATGTGTCTTTCCCCTTCAAAGGTCCAGACTAGAAGATTCACCCACTTCAGACCTACCAAAAAGAATCTCACATGTGTGCCCTCTGTTTCTGGATCATAGTTCATTCCAGATGCGGTCAAGTTGCCAACCCAGAATGGCCATTATGCGCCTAGTACTGCAATAAGGAAAACTGTATATGTTAGCTAGGAGTGGTAGCTCATGTTTGTAATGTTTGTAAAATCCTGGCTCTTAAGAGGTGGAGACAGAAGGATGGTGGATTTGAGGACACCTTGGGATAAATAGTATGAGTCTATCTTAAACAAAACAAAAATGTTGACTAAATAAAATAAGGAGAGGAAAGCATAAATATACACATTTCTTCTAGAGACGAAGAGCTAAACTCTAGAGTGTACACATGCATTCTACCTTTGAGTTACAATCCCAGTCCAGGAAAATTTCCATTTGTCTATCAGGGCAATGAGTAGTGACCTGTATCTTATAGAAGGAGAAAAAAAGCATAAGATATTTGAAAGGAAAGAGATAGAAAAGTGACACGTACCTAGGCCAGGTGCCTAGGTGAACAGCTACATAAACCATAGACAGGAAGTTGATTATGAAGACCCTTAATTTAGCCCAGTAAACTAAGTTAAGAGCTTGGGCTTAGGGGCTAGAGAGATGGCTCAGTAGTTAGGAGCACTGGCTGCTCTTCCAGAGGAGCCAGGTTCAATTCCCAGCACCCACATGGTAGCTCACAACTGTCTGTAACTCCAATTTCAGAGGATCTGACACCCTCACACCAATAGACATAAAATAAAAAAATTAAAAAAAAAAAAAGAGCTTGGGCTTTATCCCAACTACTTTGAAGTGCATTATTTTTTTTGTTTGGTTGGTTTTGGTTTTTTTGAGACAGTGTTTCTCTGTGTAGCCTTGGCTGTCTTGGACTCACTTTATAGAATGGGCTGGCCTCAAACTCACAAGAGATCTGCCAGCCTCTGCCTCTGCCTCCCCGAGTGCTGGGATTACATCACCATGCCCCACTTTTTAAAAAATTTATGTTGAATGTTGTGGGTCAAGCCCAGGGCCTCATTCATGCTAAAAGCAAACATCATTCTAGTCCAGAACCTTGAAAGGATGGGAACAGAGGTGCCTCTGGTCACACTTGCTTTAGAACAGGCCCAACCACCCCAAGATCAGAGTCACAGCTGCCCATCTGGAAGCCCCTGCTGTGCAAATAGGGAGAAAAGGGTGAGTGCCCCAAATAAGACTGAGGCAGCTGTGAAACAAGAGGCGCATGTTACCTAGGAAGGTGATGGGGGAGATGTGGAGGGCTGGGAAGATGGAAGGGGGCTGTGATCATCCTGAGGCCCCGGTCCTCACACAGAACAGAGAAGCAGCTCAGGCTAGAGATACTTAGCGTAATAGTTGACCCAGACATGATTTGTTTTTATTTTTATTGATATTATTTTTGAGACAGGGTCTCATTGTGTACATTGTGTAGCCTCAGTTGGCCTTGAACCCACTATAAATATCAGGCTGGCCTTGATTTCAGAGAGGTTTGCCTTCCTCTACATCTAGAGTGCTGGGATTACATTGCAAGCATATGTCAGCATACCGGGCCCTGTCCATGAATTTTTTTTTTTCTCATTTTGCTCTTTTAGCATTACTGTTCTTCATAGTCTCATTTGCAAATGAGAGAGAAGGGAAGAAACTCAAGGACACATACAAAGTTTATCTGTTAAACGTAAGGAAAAACATTGAGGTAATTAACTTTAAAATTAACATATAAGGCATATTTTTTAGCAAAAAAATTTTTTTTTCTTTCACTTCTGAAGTCTAGATATTTTTTCTTTGTCTCTCAAATAAATTTCTCTCATTCCCCCCCACCCCTCTGTTCTCTCTGCTCTATTTTTGCAAAGTCACATTTACGTACATACCATCTGCAAACCAATGATTTGCTATTCAAATTTTTCCTAGTTGCCCCTGAATATTCTGACTCTATTTTCAGAGCCATAGTTCGTACTTTAATTGCTCAAACCCAGGCAGGGTCAAATGTATGTTTTCCCATCTATGGACTCTATACATCTAGATTTCCTTTTCTGTGTTCCCTCCATGACTTCACCAAGAGTTAATGTCTTTCAGAGGAAAGGAACGCCATGACTTGGCAGAACTCTTAGATGTATATCTGTACATTTTGTGTTCTCATGTCCTCTTTTAGAAGCAAGCCTCCTGCAGAGTACTACACATTTCCTGAAGCACCGTACAGAGTCCGATGGTCTGAATTGGAGCAGAGGTGGGGTCCAGTGCGGTGTGAACTGGTAGGTAGTGTTCCTCAAGCTTCTTTTCCTTTACAGCTTCTTAGAGGCTGCACATGAGTGACGCTTTCTTCCTGCATTCCCTGATCATCGCTCCTTCAAAAGGAAGTGGTCTAAGCGCTAGCTCAGGCTCGTGAAGGGCTGCTCCATCCTGTTGACATACTCAGCTTGTTTTCACTTTGGCTGCTCCTTTACCAGGCATATTGCCCTGTGAAGCCTGGAAGTTATCCCAGTGGAGAAGAAGGTCAGAAGCCGCTTCTGAAGGCTTCAGATAGTCTAAGGTTACTGTCCTTGTCCCTCAAGGTCAAAGTAAATCATGCCGACCAAGTGACTGAATCAACCCAGTGGTATTTGCTAAGTTTATATACTTCCCATTAACAAGGTCACCCATGGGCCACATCCAGGGCCATATTCAGAAAGTTAGTACCACACTTCTGGTTGCAGCATTAAGCCTGTACTAACTTCATGGCATGCCTTCACTGGGAGTCACATGTGTTTAGGTTCTTAAAATGGATTACAGAGGAACATGCTCTGCTGTCTGGTAATAAGACCGCAACTTCCACTAGTGCAGAATAAAAAGCAATGAAGTGTTAATGCATGCAACAACATGAAGAAATCTTCAGAGAATTTCACTGAGCAAAAGAAGCTAACCTCAGAAGATTATACACATTGATACTCCATTCATAAACACTTTGGGAATAGCGTTTTAGAAGTGGTGTTAAGGAGGAAGTGTTTATAAAATAAGTCAAAGAAACTGTTTAAAATCCTGTCTGTGGTTGGAGATACGTGAGTCTATAAAAATTTGCCTTACTCTTCCAAGTAGCTGGGATTACAGGCATCTGTCACTACAATTCTCTATACAGGACTTTGAGCATGCATGTGCACACAGAAGAACAGACAGAGACAGAGATAGAGATGAGTCGAACAACAAAGTAACAAAGGGAAATTTGGAGAAAGGTTAGTGGATTATAACATGTTCATATCATGATTATATTACACAATATCTTGAAATAATAATAGGAATAGTTGGAGAATATGTTCGAGGGCTCTGTGTTATTGTCTTTTACAACTTTAAGACAGTCTATAATGATCTTAATTTAAAATTTTAATTTGAAGCTAAAAGGTAACATGAAGAATTCATGAGCCAGGTGTGGTAGCACACGCCTGTGATCCCAGTACTCAGGGAGGCAGAGGAAGGCGGATCTCTGTGAGTTCGAGGCCAGCCTGGTCTACAAAGTGAGTCCAGGACAGCCAAGGCTACACAGAGAAACCCTGTCTTGAAAACTCGAACAACTATGATTTATAATTTTAATCTTTAATTTTTTATAAGATTTATCTAATTATTATTTACATGTATATCTGTATGCCTTTGTAAGTTTGTGTACAGCACGTGCTTCCGGCTATGGTTGTGAACTGCATGATATGGGTGCTGAAAACTGAACTCGGCTCTTAGGATAGAGCAGTAAATACTTTTAACCACAAACCATCTCTCCAGCTCCCAATCTTAATTATTATTGTTTTTTTTTTTTTTTGACAGGGTCTCTCTATGTAGCCCTGGCTGTCTTGGTACTTGGTACGTAGACCAGGCTGGCATAGAACTCACAGAGATCGACCTGCCTCTGCTTTCTGAGTGCTCTCTACTCATGTCTTGATTTTTTTTTAAAGGGACAAGGGAGATGAGAAGATCACACTCTTTCTTATCTTTAAACAGTGTATGTGTGCACATGTATGTGTATGGCTTACAGTTTAAGGTGTGCCATAGAATATATGTGAAGGCAAGAGGACAACTTCTGGGAGTCGGCTCTTGCCTCCCACCCTGGGTACTGGAGATTGAACTCTGGTCATCAGGCTTGGGCGACAAGAATCACCTTTAACCCATTGAGTCACTTCACCAGTTGTTCTGAGGGCCAGATGTCATGAATACACAATACCCCAAACATAGGCAAATACGCATCATCGAGTAACAGCAAATTCACATGGTCCAGTGATGCCAATGACAGCACTTTGTCCCATACTCCTCCTCTCCTGGTAGCCTGGCCAGAGCGAAGGCAGGTTCTTCTACTCCAATCTTAATTACTGATACCCACCCTCATGTCACACAACTCCTAGCACACAGAAAATGTACCAAAATACCTGTACACGTAATTATGGATTACAGGATGAATACAACTTAGAGAGGCCGCAGCAGAGTGCTAAAGGGCTGACGAGGGCCGCCCTGATTCAGTAAGGAACAGGACCAGGGCCTGGATGGAGGCGCTCCTGCAGTCAGCTGGAGTGAGGTCTGAGAGCAAAGCTGCCGTGTTCAGCTGTAAGGCTGAAGGCTGGACTGGATTTCTTTTTATTTATTTTGTGTGCGCATGTATGTGTCATGTGTTTGTGTGTACCCATGTCCCTCAAAGGCAGGAGAGAGCTTTGCCTTAAGGGGAGTTAGTTGTGAGCTGTCCGACACTGAGGCTGCTGTCAGAACTCGGGCCTCCTGTAAGCGCTCTTAAGTGCTGAGCCATTGTTCCAGCCCCCTAGGGGGGGCAAATGCTCATATTTAAAATCACTGTCCACAATAGTGTATCAATAGCCATCCCTCAGATAACTGATGATTGGTACTTGTTTTTTAGCTGGGGGTCTTGCTATGTATCCCAGGCTATCCTCAAACTTGTCATCCTCCTATCTCAACTCACCTAATTCTGGAATTATGGGCATGTACCTCCACACCTGTGTTTTCTTTTACAAGTTCTCCTGAATGAAATGCCCATTCCCTGTGATGTTTCCATTTCATGAAGACTTCCCCCAGTGACCATTAGTCACCTGTTATTTCATTTCTACTATTTGTAAACTACATGCTGGGATAATAACGTATCGGATACAATGCCTGACTTTAAAAAGTCAACAGCACAGCTATTGAGAAATAAGGCTTGAAGAGAAAAAGTAAACATATGATATAGCACAAAACTTATGTGTATAATGTTAATAATACATAAATTATAATGTAGTATGTGACCACTATTACAGACAGTAAATGCTAAAAACAACCAGAGGACAAGGCAATTCCAGAAGTCTAGGGAAATCCAATATTGCTTTTGCTTAGAGAAGTAAGTTTGGTATTTCATTTAAGATCAAGTAGACTGATTTAGCTGCACAATAGGTTTCTGTAGAGAAAAAAAAATTTTTGGAGTGGAAAGAAAGAGTCTTAGTGTGATGACTCTTAATTTCAGCCTCCTGACGTTCAGTCTATATTTAATATGAACAGAACTTGGCTGAAAATCCAGGAGAGCCAGAATCTTGCATTTCAAGCTATTGGTTTGGTAGCTACGGCTGCAAAGCTTTTGGATTGATGAGATTTCAGATTGCTTTGGGCCTGATGCATTTCGTCTAGGACACTTATTTGGGAGCGAGCCCACTTCTCTGGGATTGATTACCCTTCTCACTTTTGTCTGGAAGCTGTAG
Organism: Psammomys obesus; assembly: GCF_907164565.1. Taxonomy (NCBI): domain Eukaryota; kingdom Metazoa; phylum Chordata; class Mammalia; order Rodentia; family Muridae; genus Psammomys; species Psammomys obesus. The sequence goes on along the minus strand of NW_026596095.1, from coordinate 15,126,813 downwards.
TGTACAGAAATGTTCTAAATCTCAGTTAGGATGTAGGATGTAGCAAGAACCACAGATTTAGACAAAGCCTTCCTGAAATGGCAACTCTGTTAAGACTGTCTTGGACTAAGAAGGGTGTTTAGCCCGTTTTCCAGGTAAATATGGAGGTAGAGAAGGAAAAACACACAGGAAATTATCAACAACTGTATCAGGAGATGCCAAAGATAATGAAACTGTGTTGTGTGCTAGGGCCACTTAGCATTTCTAATGTGCTGTCACTACACTCTGTCCCTTGAAGTGCAACCCTTGACAAATACCAGAAGAGGTTTGGGGAAAGCATCTTAGTGGTAGACCCACAAATTTCTGGAAGCAAATTCAACATTTTAGACCTCTGCAATAGTAACAAACCGAAAGTCAGGGTTTCTCTGTATAACAGCCGAGGCTGTTCTGGAACTTGCTTTGTGAACTAGTCTGGCCACGGACTCACAAAGATCTGCCTGCCTCTGCCCCACAAGTGCTGGGATTAAAAACATGTGCCACCACAGCTGGCTCAAGAGATTTAATTTTTATTCACATGTATGTGGATGAGACTGCATGAGTTTGTGTTAACCATGCACATGCAAAAGCCTGTGGAGCACAGCAGAGGTGTTGGATCTGCTGGAACTGGAGTTACAGTCAGTTGTGAGTAGCTGTGTAGGTACTGGGAACCAAACTCAGGTCCTCTGCAAGGGCAGTGAGTCCTCTTAATCACAGAAACTTCTGTTTTAGTTATTGTTCTATTTTGGAGAGACCAGGGCCAAGGCAACCCTTATTAAAAAAAAATTTAATTGGGGCATGCTTACAGCTTTGGAGGGTTTGACCATGATTGTTATGGTGAGAATCAGACAGCTACTGGAAGAGTAACTGAGAGCTTTATATCCTGAGCTGCAGGCAGAAAGAGAGACAGAGACAGAGAGAGAGACAGAGACAGAGAGACACAGAGAGAGAAAGAGACAGAGACTGGCCCTGGTGTGAGCTTTTGAAATCTAAAAATCTACCCCCAGTTACATACTATATCTCCAAATTCCTCCACTAACTCAAGACAAAACATTCAAATATATGAGTCTACACTGCGGAGGTCATTCTCATTCAAACCACACACTATCTATCCTGCCCCTTGCCTGAATTTGAGAATTCTCTGAAATGTATGTTATGTTTCTTTGCTTCAAAGTTCAGACAATGGTCTCGCCAAATCATTTACACAAACATATACATTCATATGCCCTTTAACCTGTGCACTGTGGTGGAACCTTGATGCTGGCAACTAGCTGGGGTCATTGTTACTCCAAGTTGGGCTTCTTCAACATTTATTAAACATTTATTCAACATTTGTTAAATGTCAAGAACTGTCACATACATTGGGATGTCACAAAATAATGGCTCATAATCAGTTTGGAGAATTTGTATAGACTCATGGTTGTGGCTTAGTTGTTAGACTGTTTGCATAGCATCAAGGCATTCCTGGGTTTGGTTCCCAGGATCACATAAACCAGGCATGATGGTAAATGCTTGTAATCCAAACACTGGAGAGATGAAGGATAGAAATTCAGTTACATTATGAGTTTGAGGCCAGCCGAGGCATCATGAGATGTTGTCTCAAAAACAAACAAAATGGCAGGCAAGATGGCTCAGTCAGTAAATATGCCCGTCTCCATGCCTGATGACATAGTTTGATCCCAAGGATCCACATGTGGGAATAGAGAACAACTTTAGTCAACTGTACTCTGACCTCCACACAGTTTCTGTGGCCTGTATGTAGTATGTACACACACACAGACACACAAACGCAGTCATGCAGGCACACATACACAAATGTAGTAAAATAATGAAAACCAAAAATAAATGAATGAATAAGTCAAAGGTGTCTTAATCCCTCCACTTGAGGCCTAGCCTGGCTACAGTACTGCCTGCAGGATGTGCTGGAACCAGAGCCCAGCATAATCATCATTAGAGAGACCAGATAGACTTCATCCAGCAATGGACAGGAACAGATGCAGAGTCCCACAGCCAAACATTAGGTGGGCCTCAGGGGGGAAGAGGAGAAGAATCAGAAGAGTGGAGGGGTCAAGGGCACCACAAGAACACGGCCCACAGAATCAACTGACCAGCAAGCCTGTGTTAGTCTGAACTAAATCCTCTTCATGTACGTTATGGTTGTGTAGCTTGGTGTTCTTGTGGGACTTCAAAAGTGGGAGCTGCGGCTTGACTCTTTTGCCTGCTTGTAGGACTCTTTTCCTCCTGCTGGGTTGCCTTATCCAGCCTTGATGTGATAGTATGTGCCAAGTCTTATTGTAGCTTGTTGGCTGGGAGGCCTGCTCTTTTCTGAGGGGAGGCTCAACTGGGGGTGATGGTGGGAGGATGGGAGGATATGTGGATATGTGGATGTGGGGGAGAGAAGAAGTGTGAGGAAGAGAGTAGGGGACAGGAGGAAGAGAAAACTTTGGTCAGAATATGATATATGAGAGAAGAATAAATTTTAAAAAATTAAAGAAAGAAATAATGAATAAATAAATAAATAAGAAATAAGATAGAAAAATAAAACAGAAGAAGAGAAGAGCTGGTCTACAGCCAAAGAAGACAAACCAGGGCATAACGCACACTCTGTCAGTGGTGCTACACCTCCAGTCCTAGGGTAAATGTTAGTATGTAGGTGGTTCACATTTTTTATAGTAAAATAATCTTTTTTTTCCTATCATTTCTAGAGCTCTTAGTCTTAGTAATACATTCCTTACTTCCCTTAACAACAAAACCGTATATAAGTATTGGGAAGGGCTTTTATTCAAAGCAAAGGGATGCAATGCAAAGACACTGAAGCTTTTTAAGTGGGAGTTGGTTTATTTATTTATTTTGTGGAAGATAACTCTTGAGAAATTATGCAGGATGTTCCAGGATAGGGAGAGCTTCGAAAGGCCATCATCAAGAAATCACAGTCTACTGAGAGTGGCTGAAAGCCGGGATTAAAGCTCTCAACGCTGAGACACAAACCTGAGAGAACAAATACCCAGCCCAGGGTTTCAGATAATTCTGCCTGTCTTCACCAGGAGGGGAGGGAGGCCATGGCTGGGTAGAGCAGCTCTTGGTATGGCAGCTGGGAAGCAGAGAGGACGCTGAGCTATTGGGATTTTTTTCTTTGACCCCTTTTCTTCCATTACAGGCAACACCAAGGCAGGATGGAATAATCCTGGAAGTCAAATGACCAGAAATAGCTCACCAAATGCACCAAGGCATAGGATAACAAGGAGGTGACCGGCAACCTTAACAAGATTAGCTTTGGGGAAATGTTAAGGGAAACCCCAGTGGGGTGGCCTCAAGGGATCTTAGGGGAGAGGGATTATAGGTGGTAAGGACTACGCAGACAGCTTCTCAGAGGAGGTTTGCTGTGAGTGGAGAAGCATGCAAGTGGACAGGTGTGGAGAATGACTGAGTAAAGAGGGAAAGAACGTGGGAGCAGCATAAAGGGGAAGGAAGAGGAGAGAGACTGGTAGGAAGAGATCCTGTAAGAACAAGAACGAAGTCTACGAGTGTGTTTAAAGGGTGAGATCATGTACTCTCAAATGCCTTGGCATTACACGACGTTAAATGCCATGACATTGCATGACAGCATGCCTAATTCATCACAGCAAGCGGATAAAAGGAAACATTAAAAATATTGGCAGACTGATAGAAATCATGGGCGGGACTGGGTTTCAGCTGCCTGCCCGCTCAGTGAAATAAGAAGGGCAATAGTTGAGAATGAAGAAGCTGAGGTTCAAGGACAGAGAAGTTGCTAATGGTTGTCTGGGGAAATGGGGGAATGGGTTGATTGGTAGGATTGTCCCACTCTACCAGGCACCTGTTTGAAATGAATGACCAGCAGTAGCAGAGATCTCATTTTCCTCTAGGCACGCAGGGTGGGGCTGCAGGTTTAGAGCAGATGGAAGGTTCAGTTTTGTTAAGATGTCAGCCAATGGATGTGGACGCTGGGAATTGAACTTGAATCCTCTGTGAGGGCAGTCTATGCTCATGACCACTGAGCCATCTCTCCAGCTCTTTAATTAGGAGAAATTGTTGTCAAGTGATTATGGTATAGGTGGACAGGGGCAAGTTGAAGTTTCTACACAGTGTTGGCTATAGCACTACAACATTAGCACATGGACTCACACTGATTTAGGAAGGAAAGGGCATAGAGGCAGCAGGAAGGAAGTGGAACTGAGTGGAGGTTTCAGGAGGGCTAAAGAAGTCCTGGTGAAGCCGAGTGTAGTGGTGCGCAGCTTTAATTACAGCATTTGAAGGTAGAGGCAGGCAAATCTCTGTGGGTTCGAGGCAGGCCTGGTCCACAGAGTGAGTTCTAGGACAGCGAGAGCTACATAGACACAACGCGTCTTTAATGCCCCATCCCCCCCCAAAATGGATTCTTGGTGATAGGGTAACAGATGAGGTCAGTTAGAAAGCTACTAAGTAGTGGTCAGAGATTGGAATGCTTAATGCTGAGGTCAGAGGGAGGATGTAGTTATCAGTAGCCTAGGGCATCACCACGGAAGAGGACAACAGCTGCTTAGGGTGGCGAACTGGAGGCCGAGACCATCGATACTGCTATGTAGGTTTTACTTTCTAATTATTACTTATTTTTCTTGAGATAGAGTTTTATGTAGCCCAGGCTGACCTCAAATGCAACATTGAGGATGACCTTGAACTTCTGATCTTCCTCCATTATTTGGAGTGTGTATATGGGGACAGGGGGCATTAACGGTGTATGCTACCAAGGCTGGAGGAGGACTGGAATTTTTTTAATGAAGAGGGAGGCACAAGCTGTTGTGAGTAAGGATAAACCTGAGCGTCCTCAGTGCTGTTTTTTAACATCATCATCATTTTATCATTATCATTGTTATTTTGTTATTTTCAGGACAGGGTTTCTCTGTGTAGCCTTGACTGTCCTGGAACTCACTCTGCAGACCAAGCTGGCCTCGAACTCAGAGAGATTCACCTGCCTCTCTCTCCTAGGTGCTAGGGTTTAAAGGCATGCACCACCACCGCCCAGCTTCCATTAGCATTTTTAATGTCATTTACTGGTAGAACTGGATGAGGCACACAAACTGCTTCAAATGGAAGACACTGATTTGAGGCTTCTGGGAGTCCGATCACACTACACAGCATGGAGGGCCATAGCAGAACTCTGAGGGCTGACCTCTTTGTTCCCCTTAATTCCCTTGTGGAATAAGTGGCTTATTTTTTAAAGCTACATATTTTTTTCTTATTTGCAAAATAGAAATTACAATAGCACTTACTTTATACAGAGTTGCTGTGATGAGTGAGTGAAATGTATTCATAAGCATTGTCAGCCTCCCTTGGTGCTAAAGGAGATACCAGTCTTACATTCTTTATCTCTCTTCTCTTATTTTCAGGCAAATGCCATTCCATAAACAGCAATAGCTCCTTTTATTTAGTATTTACATGGTATGCTGACGGTGCTTATGTACAAATATCACTTAATAGTCACAGCAACTCTGTACAAAATAGGTACTATTTCTATTTTGCAAATAGGAAAAAAAATAAAATACAGAGCTGTGGAGTATCAGAATCTCAGAGCTAGGAGCTGATTTTAGTTCGTGGTACTAACCGTGCAATACTACTGCCTTGCAAACAAACAATCACAGTGGAAATGGGGTGTAGCTTGGTTGGTAGAGCGCTCTCCGAGCACCAGGAAACCCTCAGTTTGATCTCCAGTCCTACATAAATAAGAATGGATGGTGTTTCTCTATAGTCCTGGCACTTGGAAAGTGGAGGCAGGAGAAGGAGAAACGCAAGTTTATCCTCAGCTATATACTCAAGAAGAGGTCTGCCCAGGCCAGCCTGGGCTCCATATGATCCCAACTGCAAAACACACACACACTCACACACACACACAAAATCAATCCTGTTGGGTGAGATAGTTGATGGCTTTTGGATATTAAACCAGTTTTTATGATGTATCATCATGAAGTCTTTTTGTGCATTTGAATATGAATATACCTTATTTTAAATTATGAACGTATTACTTTACATATGCATAATTCTTTAATTCAAATCCTGGGCCTTACACATTCTAGGCAAGTCCTCGATCACTGAGCTGTGCCCCCAGCCCCAAATATGTATAATCTCTAATGGGCATTTGAGAAAATGTAACATGTAGAAAAAGAAAGGTTGGGCTTTTAAGTTGTGAACTAGAAGTCACAGCATGGCTCTCCAACCTTTTAAATAACCTTAGCAAAGGCTCCTGGATATTTTCCATTGATTAGACATAATATTCAAGGCTCTTGGTGCAGTGTTCGCACGGATGCTGCCTTTCGGGTGGTGGATAAACCTCGACGACTAAACAAGTAAACACAAATCCCGCCAGCAGGAGCAAAGCATCCAGAAGGGATGCAATAAGGAAAGCTGTCATTTCCTGGAGTGAATTTGTTTTCCTAGACCTCTTCTCAAGCGGTGAGGAGCAAGGGTATGAACATACAAACTGGTTATACTTTGGGTAGTAGAATATCAAACCATGATGATGGCTTGATCTAGGGGAATAGAGAAAATACAGACATGATGGAACTGTGAAGGCAGTAAGATCTACGGGGGATCAAGTTTGGGACAAAAGAGCAATCAGTAATTAAAGAGATTTCTAAGGACTTGTCCATTTGTGGTACAGGACCTATGTTAGCCAGGATGCCCTAAGCCTTGTGCTCAAGGATGCTCTTGGTTCAGACTACAGCCGTGGGCCATGGGGCTTGGCTCTGTTTTGTTAAAGCTGAAGATACATTTGTGTGGAGATTCATAGGAAAAGGAAAGTTAATAAATGGCAGAAGAGGAACATCTAGTCGCATGAAGGCCCTCTCTCTAGACCTATGTATTTATTGTTTGTTTATTTGTATATAAATGTCTTATGTACCACAAGTTGGCCTTCAACTCTCTGTAGAGCCAAGGACGACCTTGAACGTCTGATTCTTCTGCCTCTACCTCCCAAGTATGAGATTGTAGACCTGTACAGCCACGCCTGGTTTATCCACTGCTTCGGATGACACCCAGGGCTTCGTTCATAGCAGGCAAGTAGGTAATCAACTGAACTACATTCTGTCCCTCGGAGCTAAGTAAAAATGAACAAACAACAAAATTTTCACCTCCGTGGGATAGCTGAGTCACTAAAGGAAACCGATCAAGTCTTGGATAGCGATTTTCCCTGCTAGTGATGGTTCCAGCTCCATTCCAGGGAATCGGCGAGGAAAACTAGGCCAGCCATCCTGCAGCATGCGTGACTTGTGCCACAAGCTCTTTCACAAGTATGCTAAACCTGGACCTCTGGTCCAGCCTCTTCCCGGATCTAGGAAAGTGCTCAGGGTACCTTAGAGAAGGTGAGGCCAAGTCATCACCCAGAAGGGTAGCTGGAAGGCTCTTTCTCCTAGAGGAAAGGAGGAAAAGAGGAAACGCCCAGAGCTCGGAAGATACACAGCTGTGACACTCCACTCTCTTCAGTCCACATCTGACAGGAGCTAAGGTCACAGTGGCATCCCTCGTGTTCCGGTCACTACGCATAAATGAATCGTTCCTTATCAAGAGGGAGTGTTTGGAAGGACAAAGAATGCGTGCGCTAGGGGTGGGTGGGCAGCTCGCCCACGCGGACGGGAGATCGGGCGTGTAGCGGCACGGGAGTGAATGGGAGCCTAGGCTGCCCGCGCGGGGCAGGGAGGAGCCGCTGCCGGGCCTCCCCGGGGACGTCTCCCGGGCTGCGGGAGCGCGGCCGAGCTTCTTATCCCCACCCACCTCGCGAGCTCCGGCAGGCAGTGGTGCATATAGACATATTTCTGGGAGCTGTCCATGAGCTCATCGCACTCCCGGCGCGCGGCGAGGGAAGGAGCCCTCCTCTTTCTCGCCGGAGCCACCAGCAGCAGTCGCTTAGCTAGCGCCCAGCCCGCAGCCCACCCGGCAAGCCATGGCCCCGCGACTCCCCGCGAGGAGGTAGGTGGGCTTTGGGGAAGCAGTTCCCCCCACGGGCCACCGCGGTCACGGGTGGCGTTCCGCGGCCGCCCAGGAGCACGCGGGTCCCCGGGTGAGTCCGAACGCTGAAGGCCCGGAGCGGAAGAGACGAGGACACTCGGGACATCTGGGCTTGACCGAGGAGAGGAGCCCTGGGAACGCAGACATGGCTTCTCCCACCTCCCCCGGCCCGGAGGGCGGGGCCTGCACCCCGCCGAACCCACCGAGGATCCGTCAGGTGGGTGCTGGGGGCGGGGGCCCGCTGCCCCCCACGTCCTCGTCTCCCCCGAGGACCGGGACGTAGACCTCAGGGCAGGGGCTGGCCGCGCAGGGCACCCAGGCAGGCGCGCCTGGCCACCCTGCCTGGCCCAGGAGTATTCTCGAAACCTCTTTTTCACAGTCCACTTTCCATCCCCCCCCCCCCCCCCCACCCATACACACACACACACACACACACACACACACACACACACACACACACGCTCGCGCGCCTTCCCAAACCAGGCGTATAACTTCTGTAGGTACACACTGAGGCACACCCGCAAACTGGCTCTCTGCGCAGCACGGAGGCACACACCCAGCTGTCACGTGACCCACTGCAGAGCTGTACCGTTAGAAGCTGCTCAGGGGGCTGGGGTAGGGCTGTACCCCGTGAACGGAGTTCCCTGAAGGACCTTTGCCAGGGATGGCTGCAAACGCTGCCCTCTCCTCACTCACGGGAGGGAAGGGACCTCAACTTTCAGTACAGCTACCACAGTTGCAGTCTTGTAGTTGCAGGGAAGGTGTTCACGCTCGCCCCGCAGCTGTACGCACGGTGCACAGTTTGCCCAGCGTGCCGGCAGCGCCATAAGGGCTTGCCCACCTGTCAGGCTGTTTGAATAAGTCCTGTTTTCCGTCCATTATGTTAATAATTTTAAAAGGGAGTAGTGGTCCCGCATGGTGGCCTACGCCTTTAATCCAACACTGCAGAGGCAGGAAAATCCCTGTGAGTTGGAGGTCAGCATGGTCTACATAGCGAATTCCAGGCCAGCCAGAACTACATAGCAAGACCTTGTCTCTAAACACAAGGGGTGTGTGTGTGTGGAGGGGGGGGGGGCAGTATTCCCATTCACTAGTAATCTGAGATTTGATACCTAGGCTTTTTTTCTGCACCTGTGCCATAGCCAGGCCCTTCACCCTTAGCTTATCATCGTGGTAGTGATTTGCCCTCCTGTCTTGTTCAGATGGTGTGTTATTCTGAAATGTGATTTGCTAATGGCTAGCAAGGAACTTCTTTACCAAAGAGAGCTGGGCTCCTATTTAGAAACAGAGTAAATACATGGTTTACTATCTGGGCAGAAAGGTAACTCCCCCCCCACCCCCAAAAAGGGAATGGTGTTATTTATCCCCTAGCAGTGTGAACTTTCGGAAGAGTACCCAGAACTCTGTAAGTTATGAATGGGTGGTAGTAAAAGTCGGTTGACAGTTAGCAAGGTCTCTGTCTCATTTGACCCCTAATATCCCTAGGTGGATTTGCATTATGATATGCTCTTTTAATGGGTATTTTTTTTTTATTAGAATGCCTAAAAAAAAAAATAACGTGAGCTTCTTTTTAGGTTTCCAAAGGGATTGTTACAAAGATTCCAGTTTTTTGACAGTATATTTTAAATTGCACTTGAAAAAAAAATTTTTTTTTTCCTGTAGAATTGTGCGAAAAGGTATTAAATCTGGGTTAGGGATAGTTATGCATGTAAAAATGAATGTGACGTTACTATTTGCCATGTAAGAGCAATCACATGCTCGGCAAAAATAATTCTTATGACTGTATTGGCTAAATATGTTAATATGTGCATGTGACACTTAGATATGATTATTTAGGAGGTAAACTCTTAAATACATTAACTTAAATACAATATGAGCATGCACAAACATTTCTGTGAAGCCTTATTCTATATTTAGAACACTTTTACCGACCTTAGACATACCAGGGATGAAAATAGTTACTTGGAAAAATTTTCATGAAAGGTCACTGCTGTTTTGCAGAGTGGACATTTTACTGAGAGGACCTCATTAGAAGCTGTGTAAAATGACACAATGCTGCAACATCAAAGTTCCCAACTGGTGTCCTCTGTGGAGGATTTTTATTTTTTGACCTTCCGGCACACTTCTTTGGTGAATGGTGCATTAATTTGCATAGGATGTAGAAATGGGTTGCCCAGATTGGTCACTGCCCTCGACCTCTATCCAGTCAGGTAGAGCAGAAGTGCCAAAACCTCTGGCTCTGGAACTGAATCTCCTCCATTTGCCTGCAAACAATTCTGAACAAACTTCCAAAAATAGCAAAACAGAAGGTATAGCTGGATTTCCCTTCTAGGCGGTGAGCTGTTCTACACTCCAGTCACACTGTGCTATAACCATGTCACTGTTTCCGGAAAATGTTCCTCCAGGTCCTTTATTCTTTTTCTTGTAGATTCTGGGTTTAATTGGACTTACCTTAAAATCTGAATCTTCCAAACCATGCTGGGAGAAAACTATAATTTGAAGCAGAAGTCCGAAGGAGTCAGAATTGAAATTTAAACACATTAGATGGCTGTTAGTCATTACTCATGATTTTAATATATGATGAAAACTCAGAAAGAAAAATATTCCAGAAAAGGTCTGCTGAGCAGATAACAATTGCAGTTGGTAAGTTAGTGTGTTTAATTAGCAATTTGAGGGAAACTATGCTATGTTGTCTGGCAGTGGTGGTGCTTGGCTTTAATCCCAGCACTCAAGAGGCAGAGATTGGTGGGTCTCTTGAGTTCGAGGGCCTATAAATCGAGTTCCAGGACAGTCAGGAAGGACTAGGTAGAGAAGCCCTGTCTCAAAAAACCAAAACCAACAGAAAGAAAGAAAGTAAGAAGGGAAGAAAGAAAGAAAGTGGGCTGTCTTGAAACTCACTCACCCAACACACGCTCATTCTTAAGTTTTTTCCCCTTTTTTAAGTTAGGAAAACTTTTATATTTCACTTTGAGCTCATTCCCCATGCTCCACTCCATTTTCTTCTGTTTTTCTGAAGATAGTATTTCACAGAGCCCAGGGGGCCTCCAACTTGCTATATAATTAGGGATGACCTTGAACTCCAAATCCTCTTGATCCCAGGGGTGACTTACCAAGCTTGATGCAAAATAACGTTTTGTATCCTAAGGTAGAGAAATGAAGAAGACAAGCTGGACACGGTGGCACACACCTGCAATCCCTTAGGAAGCCATAGCAGAAAGATTGCCATGAGTTCAGGACAACCTGGGCTAGATAGCAAGGCCTTGTCTCAAAAAAACTGAAAGAGAGAAAAAAAGGCAAAACCGTTTCTTACTAATACATATGGATTAAAAACATTTTTATGACGAAAGCATTGGAACTTTTGAATTTTGAATTGTCTGTAGGGTCTTCTTCAAATTTAGATAAAATGGATATTTTTTAGCATTTTGTTTTGACCATGTCAAGCATAAATAATATCTGAGTTTTCATAGATATAAAATATCAGTACATAACTGAGTTAATTTTTTGATCGCTTGCTATATTTATGCTCTGTTTGATAGACCACTGAAATATTTATCAGATGTTATTTCTACAACTTGATCTTTTAGGGTAAGATGTTATTTTGTTATTGGTGTGTGTGTTTCCGCCTGTGCATACACATAGTGCTAAGTGTGGTGCACGTGAGTCGGTTTCGAGGATTGAACTCAGGTCACCAGGCTTGCAAAGCAAGTGCTTATGCTGACTGAACCACTGGCCAGCTTTGGACTGAGACTTTTTTTTAAATATCTTCTAGAAAACGATACAGTATGAAATATCTGAGGTTCTTAGTATCTTCCCATAAAGTGTTTAAAATGTATGTTTCAACTGGGCTGTGGTGTTGCACATCTTTAATTCCAGCAGAGGCAGGCAGATCTCTGTGAGTTCGAGGCCAGCCTGACCTACAGAGTAAGCTGCAGGACAACCAAGGCTACACAGGGAAAACCTATAAATTAATTAACAAAATGTATGATTCTAAAAAATGACAGTCAAGGAGAAGTGGCCTTCAACTTCATTTTGTCCTTTCTGAATGCCCCTTGGGGGGGGGGGAAGAGAGACAGAGAAAAAATAAACAACAAAAAACCCTTATTAATATACTGCATTATCATTCTTCTAAGAAAATAGGTGTTTCTATCTTTCTCAATTATTTAATTATTTAGAGACAGGATCTCCTTATGTAGATTAGGCTGGCCTGGAACTCAACAAGGGCTTGCCTGCCTCTGTCTCCTGAGTGCTGGGATTAGAGGTTTTTGCAATCAAACCAGGTCTCTGTTCTTTCAATAAATGTTATATCTTGGGGCTGAGGCTGTCGCTCAGTTGATAGACTTCTTACCTAGCATGAATAAGGCCCAGGGTTCAGTTCCTAGCCATGTACAAATTGGCTGTGTTGGTTGTGATCCCAGCTTTAAGGAGGTGAGGGAGGAAGATCATTATTTCCAGGTCATCCTTCATTATATACTGAGTTCAAGCCCAGCCTGGACTGCCTGAGACCCTGTCTCAAAAGTAAAACAGTACTAGAGAGGTGGCTCTGTTGACGAAATGCTTGCAAGGGACCTGACTTCAATCTGCCGAAACCCTGTTTCAAAAAAACAGAATGAAAATCTGTCGCGATGGTATGTATGTTTGTGTTCCCAGCGCTGGAGAGGGGGAGGAGGCAGGAGGAACCCGCAGGTTGGATGGCCAGGCAGTCTACCCTACCTAGTGAGCTCCAGACCAGAGAGAAACCCTTCCTTCCTTCCTCTCTCTCTCTTTCTCTCTGTTTTTTCTTTCCTCTTAAGACAGGGTTACTGTGGGTAGCCCTGGCTGTACTGGAACTATCTCTATAGACCAGGCTGGGCTCAAATTCACAGAGATCTGTCTGCCTCTGCCTCACTCAGTACTGGGATTAAAGGCCGCTAAATCCAACTGAGAAACCCTTTGTTAACCAAAGGAGGATGGTACCTAAGGTATAACACCTGAGGATATTCTTCTCCTTCCACATTTGGACTATTTAAGCACACACATAACACACACACACACACACACACACACACACACCAGCCCCAAACAGAAAACCTGTTATTTTCATAATAAAGTTCAGAAGTGGTATTTGCTCCTTTCAAATTCATAAGTCAAATTAGTTTCCAAACCAGTTAGACAGATATCCAGCTTGTGTTTGCTTATGCACGTCTTTGTGTGCGTATTATTTCCTCGCTGTACGAGGACCTACTTCTTGGCCTAGCCGTGGTAAGCAACACTGTTTCACGGAGCTGTGTCCCCACCTCCCACCCCATGCTTTTTAAGACAGGGTCTACTGACTGTATGCAGGCCAGCGTCACACTTGCTTTCCAGCTGAAGACGATCCTGAGCTTCTCTTCCTGCTGCCTCTGCCCTGAGTGCTGGGATTCCAGGCATGTGTTACCATGTTGCCACACCTGATTTAATGAGATGACCAACCCCAAGACCCTGTGTGTAGTAGGCAGGCATCTTATTAACTAGTCTCTTAGCAACCCACACCCCACCTCCCTCACTGGTTTTAAGACAAGATCTTTTAATTTGTCCAGGCTGGCCTTGAACTTGTGACTCTCCTGCTTCAATCTCCTAAATACCGGGGACAAGGTGCACACACATTAATGGCCCTGTGATTATTATTTCATTTTCTAACCTCATAAAAGAATTAAGAAAGGAATGGTTTTGGCCAGGCCTTTAATCACAGCACTTGAGAGGTCAGCCTGGTCTACAGAGTGAGTTCCAGGACAGCCAGGGCTACACAGAGAAACTCTGTCTCAAAAAATAAAATAAAATAAAATAAAATAAAATAAAATAAAATAAAATAAAATAAAATAAAA
>NW_026596095.1:15104855-15112953 GCF_907164565.1 Psammomys obesus | reverse complement strand
AATAAAATAAAATAAAATAAAATAAAATAAAATAAAATAAAATAAAAAAAAATAAATAAAAGACAGAAAAGAAAAGAGAAAAAAAAAGAAGCTATAGTTTTACAACAGAATTTTCTTTTTTAAAATTTTATATTAGTTTATTTACTTTACATCCTGAGGGTGCCCTCTTTCTCTCCTCCTCCCAGTCCCTCCTACTTCCCCTCCTTTCGCTATATCCCCACAGAAAAGGAGGCCCCACCTCCACCCACCTTTAACCTTCTCCAGCACATCTAGTCACATCAGGACTGAGCATATCTTCATCCCCTGAGGCCAGGCCAGGCAGCTCTGCCAGGGGGAAGTGATCCAAAAGCAGGCAATAGAGTCCATGTTAGAAACAGTGTTCCCCTCCACTTGCCAGGCGTCCTATATGAAGACCAAGCTGCCTGCCAGCTAGCTACATGTGCACAGGAGTCCTAGGTCCAGATCATGCATGCTCCTTAGTTGATGTCTCAGTCTCTGAAAGCCCCCATGTGACTGGGTTACAACTGAATTCTTTTTTTTTTTTTTAAGATTTTTATTTTTTTTTATTATGTATACAATATTCTGCCTGTCTGTATGCCTGCACAGCAGAAGAGGGCACCAGATTTCACTCTAGATGGTGGTGAGCCACCATGTGATTGCTAGGAATTGAACTCAGGACCTTTAGGAAGAACAGACAGTGCTCTTAACCTCTGAGCCATCTCTCCAGCCCCACAACTGAATTCTTAAACAGAGCATCTTTACCTAACATATACACTGAAAGGTCCTGTGGGCTGATGGGGCTTCTTCGGTACTGATGCTGCAAGTGCTTGAGCACCAATAAGACGACCTCACTCTTTGTGCCACAAAATGAGATGTCGCAGCTTCCTTGGGGATCAGTCATTCCCCAGAGTCTCTGGGTGTTGGTGTCATTTCATTCAGGTAAACAAAAAGTGTTCTTTTTGTGCGTCCTGTGGTAAGTCAGAGACTTCTCATGTGGCAATAACGAAATGTCTACAAGGAGCCAGCTGTGGTACTCAGTTCACCATAAATAAACCTTATTGCACAGTGAGAGGTGGGAGATATTGTTACTCCCCTTTTGGAGTTTAGGAAAACTACTGTGTGTTGAAGTTCATGGACAGAGAGTTTCATCCTCGGGATTTAAAATGGGTTTTGGCGGCTTCGTTCGCAGCTGCTGTTTACGTCTTGTTCTTCTGATGCTAGCGTTGTGACTGTTGAGGCAGCTCCTTCCAGCCCTCTTGGCGTTCCCAGCTTGCTGTAATTATTCTCACGACATTCTCTTTTGAGCGGTCTTGACTTGACTGTGGGTTTTAAGCAGAAAGGAAATTAACTCAATTCCATCAGATGAGGATAACCTGAGTTCTCTCTCCATGTCAATGTTCTCTAAACAAGTGTTTCTCCAGCGTTGGGGTTGCTGAGAGCAGAGACCTTCTCACTTAGTTTTTGCTTCTCCTGGGAACTACCCAATTATTTCTGCTGTCTGTACCACACTCCTGAAAAGGATCACTCTTTGAATAATTTGGGCTAATGGAGAATCTTCTCGAACAGGTCCTGCCCTCCTCTTAAAATATTTATATTCTATTCTATAACTTGGTCAAGATGTTATATTTTGGGCTAGGAATACACCACATATATATATATATATATATATATATATGTATATATGTATGTTTATATATAGGTATGTACACACACACACACACACTTACATTTTCTATTAAAACCCTGCGTTTGGTCTCCATCACTGAGCAAAAGGATGTTATATTTTGAATTTTTGTGGTTTACAAAGCATTGGGGTTTTAAGAGAGGACAGTTGAGTTTGTACAGTGAGAGGTGGGAGAAAGAGGCAATAAATGAAGACAGCAATGTATGAACATTTAAATTTATATTTCAAATTAAAATGTTTAGTGTTTATTTATTTATGTATTTATGTATTTATTTATTGGATACAGGGCTTCCTAGCCCCAGTGGTCTAGAACTTTCTATGTAGATGAGGATGGTCAGGCATTCTTGATCTTCCTGCCTCTACTTTGCTAGTGCTGGAATTACAGGCATGTGTTTCCATGCCAGGTCTTACAGTTCACTTCTAATTTGTGTATAGTAAGATTCTCTTTTATACAGTTCAGCAAGTTTTGACAAATGTTAAATGTATGATGATCACCATCTAGGTACAGAGTAGTTCTGCTACTCTGTTACATTTCATCTGCTAATCCTGTGGCCCAGCACTCCACCCACATTTGACACCTGGTAGCCAGGGTTCTGTTCTGAGTGTGTGTGTGTGTGTGTGTGTGTGTGTGTGTGTGTGTGTGTGTTCCAATGCTGGCCACTGAACACTGAACACAATATCTGATTATGCTAGGCAGGGGCTCAGCCACTGAGCTAAATCCCCAGTCCAAGACCTTATAGTTTTACCTTTCCCAGAATGTCAGATAAATAGAATTACCTGGAATATATCCAGTTGAAATTGATTTTTTTTTCCACTCAGCCTGTAAAGCCCATCTAAGTTATTGCATGAGTCAACATTTTATTCCTTGCTGTTGCTGAGCTGTATCTATTGTGTGGTCTAACACTCCTGGCCATTCAGTAGATGAATATTTTGGGCTGTGTCCAGGTTAGGGCAATTATGAATGAAGCTGCTATTAAATATTTGTATATAGGTTTTAGTGTGGGTGTAAGATTATGTTTCTCTTGGATGTGTTTCTAGGAATAGGATTGCTGGATCATATGTGTGCTGGATAGTTTTATGTTGGCCTGACATAAGCTAAAGTCATTTGAGAGAAGAAAATCTTAATTGAACAAATGCCTCCATAAAATGGGCTGTAGGCAAGCCTATAGGGCATTTTCTTAATTAGTAATTGATGGAGGAGGACCCAGCCCATCCTAGATGGGGACTGGTGGTTCTGGGTTCTATAAGAAAGCAGGCTGAGCAAACCATGAGGAGCAAACCGGTAAGCAGCACCTTTCTATGACCTCTGCATCAGCTCCTGCCTCCAGATTCCTGCCCTATTTGAGGTCCCATCCTGACTTTCTTTGGTGATGGACTGCTATGTGGAAGTGTAAGCCAAAAAAATACCTTTTCCTCCCCAACTTGATTTTGGTCATGATGTTTTATTACAGCGATAGTAATATTAACTAAGACAATATAGTAGGTATAGATTTAGCTTAATAAGAAGCTTCCAGCCAGGCAATGATGGCACATGCCTTTAGTCCCAGAACTTGGTAGATGTAGGCCAGCCTGGTCTACAAAGTGAGGACAGCCAGTGCTACACAGAAAACTAAAAAAGTAATTAAAGCCCATAGACTCAGTCTCCAAGTGGGTTCCCTAGTGAGGGGAACAGGGGCTGTCTCTGACATGAACTCAGTGGCTGGCTCTTTGATCACCTACCCCTGAGGGGGGAACAGCCTTACCAGGCCACAGAGGAAGACAATGCAGTCAATCCTGATGAGACCTGATAGGCTAGGATCAATTAGGGAGGAAGACTTCCCCTATCAGTGGACTAGGGAAGGGGCATAGGGGGAAAAGAGAGAGGGAGGGTGAGATTGGGAAGTGATAAGGGAAGGGGCCACAGCTGGGATATAAATTGAATAAATTGTAGCAATGATAATAATAAAAATTTTTTAAAGTTACAGAACATTTTATACAGTACAAATAAAGTACAGAGTCTGGTATTCTGGCATGTTGGGAATTTGAAACAAGAAAGAAGGGACTTAGGCTTCATTCACTGTCAGCTATGAAGAAGACTAGCATCTTACATATTTATAAGTAGTTATTATATAGCTAGATTATGCTATATTAAGGAATAGTTACCTATGTCTAGGGACATCTAGCAGCCTTGAGCTCGGTAGCCTGTTACCCTAGCTTTTACTTCAAGGATTTGTAAGGCGTTTTCTTTGTCAATTTCCGAATGACAAACGACTGCAAACACAGAGCATCATACTGCAGCAATCATGCATTTCGCTCCTGAATCTGCAGTTTGGTTCGACCAAGTCATCAGCTGGGGCAGGAATCATCTGAGCTGACTCCCATCATATGTGTAGTGGCCAGTGCTAGACAGGGTGCAGCCAAGCTTGTGCACGGACCCTCACTGAGCACCAACTCTGCAGTGCTGCTGTTCTGAGCACTTCCTGTGACTCACCAGGGTAACGGCCTCACCTGATGGAAACCTCAGGTACAATTGCAATACCCATTTAACCGTTGGGGTGAATAAGGTGCATGTAGGTTAAATAATAATGCCATGCAAGCAAGTGGCAGAACCAAGACTCAGACCCAGGCAGCTGGGTAGCAGGAGCCTCTTCTATCAACTCCAAAAAGAACAGGATGGTTGAGGGACAGTGCAAGGAAAAAAAGGGGGGGGGGAAGTCATTAACCAAGGTAAATAGTATTGTAATGCAGTGTCTCTAAGTAAAAGCAAATTTTTGCAAACCCATGATGAACAAATCTTTGAAATACAGACTCTAGCCCCAAACTTGTCTTCCCTGTTTCATTCAGCCCTCTCTAACCTTGGCTAGGAGTCAGGCCAGCTTCCATCAGGCTTTTCACTGCATTCTTTGGGTGACTCTTCCTCTACATAGACACTTGGCTCCCACAGTGTGGTAACCGAGTTCGGAGTGTGAGAGTACCAGGACACTTTTGCAGAAATGCAAGGCATCTTTATGACGCAGCTCTGGAACCACGTAAGGTCCCTTTGCCTTATTCTGTTGGCCAAGGCGGTCCACGTTCACCTAGATTCAAGGAGAAGGACCCAGAAATCAGCACTTGATCACACAAGGAGTGGAGAGTAAAGTACATCATAAGAACAGTATGTGTGGGATGGCATGTGGGCCTTCTTTGAAAGTGTGCTCCACTCCAGAGGGTGGGTGTTAAGTTGGTAGAAAGTAAGCTGATGTCAAACAAGACTCAGGCTGGGGTTCGCCACTGTGACAAGGACTAGTCAAAAGTCATTCTATAGGAGGTCATTTCTCACATCTTTGTGAATCACTGTCTCAAGCGCTATGCTTGATTTGTGCTGTCTCTTTAACAGGCCAGAGATCGTGGCCTTGGGTCTGCTTGTCAATTTTTGACAGTGTTAGGCTGTACCACCCTTAGGCTCAAGCAGAAGACCACCTGTATCTACAGCCACCCGCTGGGGGTCTCTCCTGACTCCATCTTTTCCTACTGAATGAATGGCTAGGGACTGGAGACTCACTTACACATAACTTCCATCACCTTTCCTCAACCGTGAGCTAGGAGTCAGGACATGGAAATCCTGTCAAACTGATTGCAAAGGTGCTGTAAGCCTTTCCCTTTGCTCTGTTTGTAGTGGGCGGCCTGGGAGGCCAGTACGTATACCCTGACACCCCGGGATGACCGTTTGTTGAGTTTAGAGATTGACTGCAAAGGCTGTGTTATCCATCCATCTTGTGTCACTTAACGGTTTCATAGCTTTAAGCAGGCTACATAATCTATTGTCTAACTTCACTTTGGAAGTAGGGGGCACACTGGTATCCACTGAATACGTTTGTTTAAGGGTTAAATAGTATAGTATTCATATGAATTTACTTTAATGCCTGGGTGCTTGTAAATACTCTTTTTTATTGTTATATAGTAATTGCTCAATAAATACTCACTTTTCCACTTTCCTAAGGACCACAGTAGGAGAGGCAGGTGTTCTTTTGGATGCATGTCAGCACCAGATTGCATGACTCCCCTGTTGATGTCTGAGTAAGTCTGCAAGTTGTGAGCATTTATCTTGTAATCTAATAGTTAATCTCAGGGATCAGTTGTTAAACCAAATAGAATCGCGCTTGTAGCTCAATAGTACGCTGCTTACCCCCAGCACTGCCAAAAAAGCCTACCAAAAACCTCAAAACAAAGCAAGAAAGCAAATACATAAAAACTTAAATGATACAGAATTGTTAAAGACTTAGACATAGCAAAATATTAGGGGCTGGGAATGCAGCTCAGTTGGCTGAGTGCTTGCCTGGCATGCTTGGAGCCTTGGCTTCCATCTTTAGCACTTAAACCAGAAGTAATGATACACAAGTCTGTAATGCCAGCATTTTCAAGGTGGAGGTGGGAGGATCAAAAGTTTAAAATTGGGGCTGGAGAGATGGCTCAGAGGTTAAGAACACTGACTGTTCTGCCAAAGGTCCTGAGTTCAAATTCCCAGCAACCACATGGTGGCTCATAACCATCTATAGTGAGTTCTGGTGCCTTCTCCTGGTGCACAGGTACACATGAAGGCAAAATGCTGCATAAATAAATAAATATATTTTTAAAAAAGTTTAAAGTCAGGGCTGGAGAGGTGGCTCAATGGTTAAGAGTACCATCTTCTATTCCAGAGGACCTGGGTTCAATTCCCAGCACCTACATGGCAGCTCACAACTCTTTGTAACTCTAGTTCCAGGGGACCCAAGACCCTACCATAGACATACCCGCAGGCAAAGCACCAATGCACAAAAAATAAAAATAAACATAAAAAAATCTTAAAGTCATCCTTGGAAACATAGACCAGCCAGCCTAGGATACAAAGATAAAATAATAAATATTACACATGTTTAGGTTGTGAAAAAGAGCATTATTTTGACTTCAACCTACTGATCTTATGACTTGGTTAGCCAGTTGTCGTTTGCTATACTACAAGTTTTAAAACAATTTTACCTAGCTTTTTGTTTGTTTGTTTGTTTGTTTGTTTGTTTAGTTAGTTAGTTTTTTTGAGACAGGGTTTCTTTGTGTAGCCCTGACTATCTTAGGACTCATTCTGTAGACCAGGCTGGTTTCAAACTCAGGGATTCACCTGCCTCAGCCTCCTGAGGGATGGGACTGAGGACATGCTCCATCACACCGAGATTACTGTGCTTTTCTACATTGAAGGAGTTATTGAAGAATGTCGCATAACCTCACAAATTCCTGTATGGGAAGAGTAAGCTGCTCCAATCCCAGCCTCTGCAGTCTTCTAGTTCAGTGGATCTCAAGGTTCCTAATGCTTCGACCCTTTAATAAAATTCCTCATGTTGTGGTGATCCCCTAACCATAAATTTATTTAATTGCGACTTCATTTTTACTGTAATTTTGCTACTGTTATGAATTGCAATATAAATATCTGATATTTCTGATGGTCTTAGGTGACCCCAAGGGATGTTCAACCCCCAAGAGGTTGGGGCCCACAAGTTGAGAATCACTGTCCTTTTGAAATAAAATTTATTCTAAAGCTGGGCATGGTGGTACATAGTTTTAATCCCAACACTCAGGTGTCAGAAGCAGGTGGCTCTTGGTGAGCTAAAGACTGACCTGGTCTACACAGTAAGGGCCTGTCTCAAAACAAAACAAAGTGAGTATATAGGTAGGTTTTTGAAAGAGTCACAAGGTAGGTAATTTTTTTTTTTTTCTTACAGTTACGTGCTTGTCTGGGAGTTGTAACTCAGCGATAGACTCCGAGCTCACTTTCTAATACTAAAACTGGGTGAGAAGCCAGCTTTGTGGAGGGGTTGTTCTGTCTGCCAGGTTCTCAGGACTGAACTCAGGCTGTCAGCTCGCATGGTGGGGCCCTGCGAGTATCCACTGAGCCATCTGTTTATCCCCAGGCAGATTTTCGGTTCGTTTTCAGTGTACATGCCAGTTGGGCCTACATGAATATCTGTGTACCATGTATATGTCTGGTGCCCTCAGAGGCCAGGGGAGGACGTTGAAAAACCTGGAAGTGGAGTTACAGATGGTTCTGAGTGCCGGGTTGATGCTGGGAAAGGAACTGGGGTCCACTGGATGAACAGCCAGGGCTCTTCATCTCGGCGCCATCTCTCCAGCCCCCCAGCTCTCTCTTTTTATAGCAATACTTGGGAAGCTGGTTTCAATTCAGAGCTCTATGATGATAATAAGAGAATTAATAGAGACTAACAAAGCCTTAATAGACGAGGTTCAGATACAAAGTTCTGTGCCTTTTCATTAGGAAGAATCAAATTCCATATTGTTATTTCCCAGCAATGCCTGTCTGTGGTTTGTAAACTTCCTCGTCTTAGGGCCATTATCATTTATTATTATTTTCATGTCAGTCTTTTTCTTCTTCTTCTTCTTCTTCTTCTTCTTCTTCTTCTTCTTCTTCTT
>NW_026596095.1:15064440-15104845 GCF_907164565.1 Psammomys obesus | reverse complement strand
TCTTCTTCTTCTTCTTCTTCTTCTTCTTCTTCTTCTTCTTCTTCTTCCTCAGTGCTAGGAATTGAACTTGTGGCCTCATGCAAACTATGAAAGTATTTTTCCACTCAACTACATTATCATCCTCATTTGTTAATCTTACCTGTGTCTGTGTGATTACATTTAAAGTACTGTGTTATCTTTTGATTTCTGGGTATTTTAATTTTGTCAATTTACTATGAAAATCTTCCACCATTTTATACCAGCCTATCAAACTGGCAATGATGTGAGTCTAACCAGTGTCTTTATAAGTTTTTTATTCATTATTTTCTATGCTGAGCATTGAACCTGTTTTTTTTTTTTTGTTTGTTTGTTTTGTTTTGTTTTCATTTTGTATTATTTTGTCTTGAATATATATGTACTTAGATTTGGTATCTGGTAAGCTATGGCTGGACTTGGGAGGATGTATACAGATTTTTTTTTTTTTTTTTTTGAGATAGTGTTTCTCTGTGTAGCCCTGGCTGTCCTGGAACTTACTTTGTAGAACAGACTAGCCCCAAACTCAGAAATCCTCTTGCCTCTGCTTCCTGAGTGCTAGGATTAAAGGCACATACCACCACTGCTCAGCTTAGAATTTTTTGTTTTTGTTTGTTTGTTTTTGTTGTTTGTTGTTTGGTTTTTGTTTTGGTTTGGTTTTTGAGACAGGGTTTCTTTGTATATCCCTGACTGTCCTGGAACTCACTTTGTAGACCAAGCTGGCCTCGAACTCACAGAGATTCACCATTTCTGCCTCCCAAGTGCTGGGACTAAACAGGGGCATCACTGCTGACAGGCCAGCTTAGGTGTTTTAAGCTATTGCTTTGTGAATCATTTCCGAATTGTTTTCAGTCTGCAAATAGAACTGTCTGGGTTAGCATCCAGTCTAGTAGCTTTTCTATGACAGAGGACCAGAAGCAGCTTCCCTGAGGATGTGCCCAGTTCAGGGTTGGAGGGACAGAAGAGCATTCCATCCAGAGGCTGGAGGGGAGCCTCATCCTGTGCATGGCATCTCACAGCTGGAAGAAGCTGGAAGAGGTTCTCTGACTTAGGTTACTGATGATTTCTACACCTGGTACTTATTTTCGCTTTCAATGAAATTAAGACAATTGTTTTGTTTTACCTGAACAGGACTGAACAGTTTAAATTTGTCTCAGTTTTTTTTTTTTTTTCTTTTTTAGCACAGAAAGTAATGTTTAATTTCCTTTGGTTTTGTTGATTATTTTTGTTTTGTTTTTTTGAGACAGGGTTTTTCTATATAGCCTTGGATGTCCTGGAACTCACGCTGTAGACCAGGCTGCCTTCGAACTCATGAGATCCAAGTGCCTCTGCTTCCGGAGTGCTGGGGCGAAGGGCATGCATCATGCTCTGCTTGTTGATTGTTTTTGAAAACAGTTTTGTTCATTTTTTTTTTCTCCATGGAGGTTCTGAAGGTTGAGTGCCTGGCCTTAGGGTGCTACGCAAGCCCTCTGCCCCTGAGAGACAGTCTAGTTGTCCATTCATGCTCTGTTTTGAGACACTGTCTCACTGATGTACCCAGGCTTGAACTAAGTCCATAGCCCTTGAACCTTCTTCACTCCCCTGCTTCTGTCTTCTGGGGTCAAGGATAGAGAGGTGTGAGGACTCTGGAGAGCAGTAGGGAAGTATGGCTGTTTAAGGCAGTAGGGAAGGGGAATGTGTCAACTCCCACGCTCACGAAGCCCTTACTTTGTATCCTAACCTTTTAAGACGTCATTAAAAATATTTAAAAAATCTTTTGTTTCACTAAAGAGGAAGTAAATCTCTGGGAATCTTCCACAGCATCTTATACACAAGCTGTTCATCTCCAGTTTTCCTATATAATAGATGGCCTGTTGCCAGGCACTTGGCATTAAATGCCAGACTCCTGGAAGTGCAATTTTTTAAACCCATTAACCTTTACTCAACTCTTATGAAGAAGAATTGTCGTCATTTTTCTGCAGTGTATAATCCATTGTGAGTTGGGTTTGACTGACCTTTTATCCCAATGTTGTCCTAAGATGGGCTTATCAAACTAAAATCTTTTTAGAGCTTTTATGGAAACGAAGTTTTTCTTTTGCTGTCTTTGCCTTCATAGCACAATGTAGTTTCTCCCTCGTTCATTTGGGGATTGAAACATGCTGAATAAAACCCATTCTGGAAATTGTTGCTCAGTGAAAGCATCCTGCTGCACCATGGAGTGGCCAAGACATGAAGGAGGATGTCAAATGCATGGTCTTGAGGTATTACCTCCACTTGTGAACTTGAACCAGGCCCAGGGACAGGCTTGCTTGTAGTTCCAGCACTCTGGAGGTAAAGTGGGAGGGTGCTTTGAGTCTACCAGCCCCACATCTGCCTGGATCACAAGCAGATGGCTACAGGAAGATGACTTCTCAAAACCAAATAAGTAATGGAATTGGAGAGCTGGCTCAGCAGTTATGAACACTCGCTGTTCTTCCAGAGGACTCAAGTTTGTTTCCCAGAGCCCATGTCTGTCTCACATAGCTCACAACTCTAGCTCCCGGGTGTATGATGCTGTCTTCTGACACCTGATGCAACCCCATACACATGCTATACACATACAGATACACACTCACACAAGTAGAATAATTTTTAAATGCGTGTAAGTTCTTACATTTCTAACACCAATAATCACTCTCACAATGCTAGCTGTGTTGTGTGCTCTTCTCCTTCATATTGTAGGACTTAGCCCAGCAGCTCTTTTCTTTTTGCCCTCATTCATTAGGCTTCATTGCATGTAGAGACTGGGACAAAGCTAAGCCTGATAGCAAGATTTAGGCTCACTCATTTGTTGTGTCGAGAGGGATGCTTTGGTTGAAGCATTTGCCAAAGCCCTAAATCCTACTGGGCTTTTTAGTTTTGATTTTGCGTTCTTGAAGCTGTTCTCACTGAAGCTGCAGATCAACCTTTCATATACTCAGATAAGATAGATGTGAGTTCGGGATGGTTCGGTGTAGACACCATTCATTACGCAGCAATTATATTCACTCCCTCCGAAGTCCTGACGCTTGCACTTCCTTAGCTGGCATTTCACTCCCTCTGAAGTCCTGAGGCTCGCACTTCCTTAGCTGGCATGCGTCTGTTCCTCTGTGGCCAGCTCTGTGAGTGTACTCCCTCCTTGCTCTCAGGCACCATAATAATCACAAGTGAGAGATAAAGAGGTCAAGTGTGATGGGGCATACTTATAACCCCAGCACTTCGGAGGCCGATCCACCAGGATTGTCATCAGTTCAAGTCCAGTCTAAGCAAGAGCCTGACTTAAAAGCAAAGCAAGAGCTGGGTGTGGCGGCACACCCCTTTCATCCAAAGACCCCTGAGGCTGAGACAGAAGGATCTTTGAGTCTGAGGCCAGCCTGGTCTATAGAGTGTGTTCTAGGACAGCCAGAGCTACTTGTCTCAGAAAACCACAGTAACAACAAAATCAACCAACCAATAAATCAACGAAAACCAATACAAATTAAAATAGAGGTAGGAAAAGGCTATCCATACCCATCATTCTGGCTCTTAAGAGAGAGAGGTAGATTGATCTTACATTGAGGACAGCCTAGGCTACATAGGAAGATCTTATTTCAAAAAAGTAATAAGGGGCTGGTGCTTCAGCTCACCAGAAGAGCACTTGTTTAGTTTGTGCATGGCCCTGGGTTTGATCCCTAGCAAGTGGAAGAGAAAGAAAGAAAGAAAGAAAGAAAGAAAGAAAGAAAGAAAGAAAGAAAGAAAGAAAGAAAGAAGGAAAGAAGGAAAGAGGAAAGAAAAAAGAGACTCAGCCTTAGCAGATTTCTCAAGATCAAAGACAAGTAAATGGCAGAATAGGAATCCACGCCCACATATGTTAGACACGAAAGCCTGCCTCCTTAAATAGCACATGGAATGCTACCACCACCTTATGTCAGCTGTCATGCTGAAGCCTGGAAACACAGACACAAATACTCTCAACACTGGGAGATCCAACCAAACAGACAGAGTGCAATCATCTTGATAGTGGGGCTTTGTGATCCTATACAAGGGGGTTGTCGGTTGGCTTGGTGAATTCAGAAGTCACAACGAGAGAGGCCAGTGCCTGAGGGAGGCTAAGAGCTCGAAGCACGAGTCAGACAAGGGGGGAACTTGTCAGGGAGCGGCTGTAGGAGAGGGAGGGGACTGAGCATAAGGAGTGTGTTTGTCACCGTGACTGGATCGTGGTCTTCCTACCGTGTTTCTCCTGGCACATTATTCCTCATCCCCATCACCACTATGAAGGTCTTTCACGGCTCTGCTTTTTATCTTTGTCTGATTTTCCTGTCACATAGTTATACTTTTCCTCAGACCAGTTATCCATCCCTGCAGCTTCTTTTATCAGGCTATAGCCCCTAAAGTGGGTCTCTTCAGTGGCATCCCTCTTTCTACCGTTGGCTTTTACCTGCCTGTTTACCATCAGGTCCTGCAGACTCAACCTGGCTGAACAGTTCCTGCTACCTGCACTCCACTCCAGCTGTCCTCTTTGTCTTCTCTCTTGGGTGGTGTCCTCAGGCCAGTCATCTTTCTGATCAGAAAACCTTGAACTGCCTTTGATTTCTCTCCCTCTTGCTTTTTCTCACTTTCACAGTCCGAAGTTAGGCCTACTCTGTGCATTTTCCAGCTAGATTGCAGTATTTCTGTTGATTTTGTTCTCCCCACTCTCTCCCTTCACAAGCCCTCTTCTATACAACCGTGTATGATGGTGTCATTTCTGTTTAATGAAATGAGATGTGTGTTTCCTTAATTGCTCTCTTAGGTGTTGAAGGCAAAATAAAACAAAACCAAAACCTTTTACACTGAGTACTGAAAACAAGAAACTTTTAAACATGCCTAACATGAGTGTCTAACATGATGGCTGAAAACAGGAGCTCAGTGAGCAGCTTAATCTTTTAAATTGATAATGCAGTCACCTATGCAGACTGGATAGAAAGAACACAGAGTTGGTTTTATAATGTGCTTTTTAAAATGAAGGCTTTTCATTGTGCATCATTCAAGTATTTGTTGCCTAGAGATTGTGTTCAAAAGCTATTACAGAAGCTATTGTGCATCAAGGAGCTTGTCCTTGGTAGAGGAAAGAGGATGTCACCATTATTATTTTTAAGTGCTATAAGGTATGTTGGTATTTAGACATTGCTCCAACCCAGATTCTCCCTACCAGAATCAGTTGGCTCCCTTTATTGTTTTTCTGCTTCAGAGAAAGCAGAAGCTCATACTCCCAACGCCAAGCTCTGGGGTGAGAATATAAAAGGTAAGGAAGGGGGTGGAAGGACGCTGGGGAAAGTGTTGGACCGAGGATGGAAAAGTCCTTTGTAACTCTGGGAGTGTGTGTGCCATTGTGAGGAAGATAATAGGTTCTTACTGTCCTGGAGCAGACTCTGGTGGAGTTGGCCACCCCTAAGAAGGCAATGTTATTGCAAGCAAGGCAAGAAGGGTTGTGAGCTCCCAAATTGAAGAGAGAGAAGCAGAAAGCAGAGGGAATAGTTGTAAAGCTATCGCTGTTTTTCTAAGGAGGGGGGAAACAATGGAATTATGAGTCTTGAAGTGAAAGTGTCAGCCTCATTGTGTCTTGTAGTGACTCAGAGGCAGATGTGATGGAAATGGTGCTGCAAAATGAAAAGAAAATATGTCAAAGGCATGGCTTTGAGTAAGTGACTCACCTGGAATCATGTCCATCCAAACCCAGGGTCTCTGAACTGATCTCTGAAAGGGCTCTTCTGGAAGGGAAGCAGAAACAGAAGAAAAGGAATTTTCCATACCTTGCATGCATTTCCATCAAATGCCAATTGTTGGCCCTTTCACATTTTATATACTAAAGCAAATTCATAAACTATTTCATTGTGTTAAGTTTTCTGGTTCTGCAGGAACACTATTTGAGTCTTTCAAAAGAGCTTCAGGATTTTGTATAATATTCAAAATTGCCTCAAGTTTGACAGGGGCCGGCTCCAGTAAAGATCACAATATAGTTGGTTACATCCTTTTGTTGGTGGATCTTCATTTTTCTTTTAACTTATCGTTGCTTCTGCCTCCAAAATGTTTGACAGCTACTCATATTTCTCTGTTATTTTGCCTAAAACACAGATCCGCAGAGGCACACACACAATGGGGCTTTAAAGCTTAGGACTTTACTGCTTTGTGAGAAAAGGCGTTCAGAGGTTGTTATGCTCAGGAGAGTTGGCTCAGTAGCTCCCAGAGTCCCCAGTGATGCAAGCATCTCTCACCCTTGTACTTGGCAACACTTAGCTGATAGCTATGTCACAGAAGTGCTGCCGTGGTTCCAAGCATCTTGCCTTCTTGTAATGACACCCAAAGTAGAAAGCGAGGACTGGTGGTCCAAAGGTCTTTCTCACTAGTTGGGGGTACAGCTAAGTGATAGAGCATGCTGCCATTTTGAGATGGTATCTCTTATAGCTCAGGATGGCTTCAAATTGCTATATAGCCAAGGATGACCTTGAACTTCTATTTCTTTCAAGTGCTAGAATTATAGGCATGAGCTAATTTTCCTGGTTTATTGTATTGCTGGAGATTAAAGGAAGAGCTTTGTGTGTGTTAGGCAAAAACTGCCAAGTGAGTTGTGTTCTCAGTCCTCAGCATTTGCTTACATCTGTGGGAGACCCTGGGTTCACTCTTCCTCACAGGTCTTTCTCCGGGGCAGAGAGATGGCTTAGAGGGTAAAGATGATTTTGCACAGGGCTGGCAACCCAAGTCAAATCAATGGAGCCTACATAAAGATGGAAAAAGCAACTGGGTCGTGGTGGCAGCACATGCCTTTAATCCCAGCGTTCTGGAGACAGAGCAGGCGCAGAGAATTCTAGGCCAGCCTGCTCTACAGAGCTAGTTTGAGGATAGCCAGGGCTATACAGAGAAACCCTGTCTCAGAAAATCCAAATCAACCAAACAAAGGATGTGTGCCAGAAGCCTGTCC
The DNA here is from genome assembly GCF_907164565.1 of Psammomys obesus. Classification (NCBI taxonomy): domain Eukaryota; kingdom Metazoa; phylum Chordata; class Mammalia; order Rodentia; family Muridae; genus Psammomys; species Psammomys obesus. Next base: position 15,097,899 of record NW_026596095.1, on the reverse strand, counting down.
ACTTCAGCTTTTACATAGGTGCAGAAACACTTGACTGCATGAACCATCTTCTCAGCCCATAAAAATCATTCTTGGGCACTTGTTGCATAACAGCATGAATTACTTGTAAACTTAAAGATAATTAGATTGTAAATTTTTTTCTTTCTTAGTGAGGTTTTTATTGAAATAGAACTAACTTTCAGAAAAATCCATGTGTATTTTTTAAAATTTTTTATTAATTACATTTTAATCGCTTTGTATCCCCCCTGTAACTCCATCCCTCCTCTCCTCCCAATCCCTCCCTTCCTTCCTCTTCTCCACGAATGCCCCTCCCCAAGTCTACATAGGGGAGATCTTATGAAAGAAGTGGGAAATAGTAAGATCTGGAGAGGACAGAAGCTCCACAAGGAGAGCAACAAAACCAAAAAATCTGAGCACAAGGGTCTTTCCTGAGACTGATACTCCAACCAAGTACCATGCATGGAGATAACCTAGAAGGCCTGCACAGATGTAGCCATGGCAGTTCAGTGTCCAAGTGGGTTCCATAGTAATGGGAACAGGGACTGCCTCTGACATGAACTGATTGGCCTGCTTTTTGATCACCTCCTCCTGAGGGGGGAGCAGCCACAGAGGAAGACAACGCAGTCACTCTAGATGGTAAATTTTATGTTGTGCAATTTTGTTACATTTACTTTTTATTTTTGAGACAGAGTCCTATACATACCAAGCTGACATCAAACTTGATATGTAAGATGATCTTACACATCTTTTGTTGTTGTTTTGTTTTGAGACAGGGTTTCTCTGTGTAGCCTTGGCTGTCCTGGCCTTGTTTTGTAAACCATGCTGGCCTCGAACTCAGAAAGGTCCACCTGCCTCTGCCTCCTGAGTGTGTCACTGCACCTGGTAATTTTACACCACTACTGCTTCCACCTTCAGAGTAGCAGGATTACAGGCATGGACCACACACCCAGTTTTTATGCAGGCTAGACAAGGACTCTGCCAGTCGATCTATGTCTCCAGCTTAATTGTACCATAATTACAAATTTTAAAGTTTTTATTTACGCATGAACACATATATTCACACATATTAATACTTGTAAAAAATTTTAGATCTACTTATTTTTCTTTTATGCATGTGTTTTGCTTGAATATATGTTTGTGCACCAAGTGTGTACAACACCCATGGAAACCAGAACAGGGCATTGGATCCCCTGGAACTGGAATCACAGATGGTTGTAAGCTACTATGTGGGTGTTGGGAATGGAACCTGGGTCCTTTGGAAGAGCAGTCAGGACTCTTAACGGCTGAGCCACCTCTCCAGCCTCAGAACAGAGTTCTTAAACTGTCTTTTCTTAAACTGTCTTAAACTGTATTATTCTTCCCCATCTTGATATTTTTCTAAAGGAATAGACTATAAAAAATTCAAGATATGAAATAAATATATGAAAATGTTTATATCTTTGGAGGCAGAAATTAAGCTTATTTAAGAATTCTAATTGTTGGAAAAGTAAGCTTATAAAGTACAGAAATCAAAGCTAAATTTCTTTATCTGGATTACACATAATTTATGGAAATAGGTGATGAGATGGTCTCCCCCCCCCCCACACACAGTGGTTATAAATATCCAGTTTCAGTTTATAGACTTGGTGTAACATTAAATAATACATAATTCAGAAAGTGGTTATGATATGTGATAATTTTAAAGATACATTTTACGTTGTGTAATGAAGGTGTTTACTCGTGTATTTAGAGACGGGGTCTTGCTACATGACCCTGGCTGGCCTGAAGGAACCTAACACGTGGATGAGTCCTGCCTCTTCTTCCTCAGTGCTGAGAACAAAGGTGTGTACCACATGCCTGGCTTCAGGCTAAATTGTATGCTGTCTCCAGTCTTACACACTGCGCCATAAGTAAGAGAGGTTTGATCTAGGCTTATTGGTTTTGGCTTTTAGTTCCATGTGAAAGCTGCGTTGAGCTTGGCTTGGTGGTGCCTGCCTTTGATCCCAGTACTCAAGAGCCAGGCTCAGGTAGATCTCTGTGAGTTCCAGGCCAGCCTGGTCTAGATAATAAATCCCAGGCCAGTAAGGGCTACATAGTGAGACCCTTTCTCAGTAAGTAAGTAAGTAAACAGCAAAAACCAAAATAAGGTTATATGATTTTGTGTGGGGTCAAATTCATGGCTGCAGTTCATGTGTCGGACCACAGGTTGAACACACCTGGGAAGCCTTTTCTTTACAGTATTTGGAGTGACTAGTAGTCAGAGGAAGTTGCTGACTTCCTCTGTGAAGAACTGAGTTAAGGGCATGTAAAGTCAACCGAAGACAAGTTAGCTACCCTCATACAGCTGCGATCCCAACTTTTCTTCATCATATAGACATGGGCTTCTCATCATTTTCTTTCTTTTTTTCTTTTCTTTTTTTTTTTTTTTTTTAGGGTCTTAAAGAATAGTTCCCTTGTGCAATGTCACTGATAATAGTTACAATTTGTTCTATAGAATGTTTCACATGATTAAATATTATTAAATTTACTTTCATTATCTTATATGTACCCATATTTCGCCTGCATGCATGTGTGTGCACCACATACGAACCTCAGGGATGTAAGAAGAGGGCACTGGATCCTGAAACTGGAGTTACAGATGGCTGTGAGCTGCCTTGTGAGTGCTGGGAACCTGGGTCCTCCGGAAGAGCAGCCAGTGAGCTATTAACCACTGAGCCATTTCTCCAGAACCCTGTTCTAATTTTGAAACTAGAAATAAACAGTAGCACAAAGAAAGAGGGTCTCCCGTCATTTTACGCCCCTCCCTCCATTATTGTAAGACACTTGTTTCCATATTTAGTTATAGTACTTTGTTGGAGTGTGTGGGAAGACCTCTGGGCGTCATGCCCAGTTTTGTGGTTTTTTTTTTTTTAATTTTTGTTTATTTGTGAAGTGTCGTGGATTTTGCTGCATTTATTAGATTATTACCGTTATTAGTTGTTGCTAATGATATGTCATAATGAATTCTTATCCATCTAGCACTGAAGCAACTGAGTCCTCCCCTCCCCCCCAGAGCAATCTCACACACGGCTTCAGCCCGAAGAAAGGGTCAGCAGTGGCGACGCCCTGCAATGAATGCATCCCCTGACCTGGAGGTCTTTAAGCGGTTTCTCCTTTGCGTATTCTGCTTGCAACAGAGGCGGTGTCCCTTCACATTCCCCCGCACTGTGGCTTTTCCTGCCTCTACAGTTTTGCTCATTTCATCTTTATTCATCTCTCTCCCAAAGCCCCAGACATCTTCAGGGATCGACACCAATCTTATTTCTTGCACAGAAGCTTTCCTATTCACATCCACCTTACTCACAGTGGACAGCAGCACGCCTCTCAGCTTCTTCCTAAGCCACTGAGCTAGTACTGGCTATATCTCTGACACCATATTTATTTCCATCTGTTTATTGTGTGTATGTTGCAGGTGGGTGTTCCTGCGAGAGTGCATTCATCCGTGTGTGTGTGTGTGTGTGTGTGTGTGTGTGTATGTGTGTGTATATCTTATTTTTTGAAACATTATCTCTGACTACAGTCAAAGGGTTGCTGATAAGTTTAGGCTGAGTGGCTAATGAACACCAGGGATCTACCTGTCTCATCCTCCCAGCGTTGGGATTCTAAGAGTGTACCATCATGCCTGGCTCTTACACTTACACAGCTGACATCTTCTTGACTGAGCTATCTCCTAAGCCACTCTAAGTTTTCTCCAGCTGTGGCAAAAAAACGAGTAAAGACAACAAAAGTTACCAACTCAGGTCATTTCTAAATGTATAATTTAGTAACGTAGGTACAAGCTCACCAGCATACCATGATCTCACAAACTTCCTTCTCTTAGAAAACTGAAACTGGGGCCGGTGAGATGGCTCAGCAGGCAAAGGTGCTGGCTGCCAAGCCTGATGATGACTGCAGATTAGTCACCCAAGTCCCACACCATGAAGTGAGAGAAAAAAACTTATCCTACTCCTGCACGCTGGTGGAGGCTGTCTTGTAGTGAGGTGCTGATCTCATCAGTAGATGATAAGCCTGGGGCTAGCTCTGCTGAAAGCAGACAGAAAAAAAAGAAAAGATGAAAGAAGAAGAGTAATAGCAACCCTTTCATTTTTTTTTCTTTCAAATGTTTTCTAACCTTTATTTTTTATTTTACATGTATGGGTGTCTACACCATGTTTGAGTAGTGCCCAAAGAGGCCAGAAATGGTGTCACATCCCCTGGGGCAGGAGCTGCCTTCTGGGTGCTCTAGGAATTGAACCCAGGTCCTCTGGAAGACCAACAGATGCTCTTAAGGGCTGAGACATCTCTCCAGCCCCAAAAGTCCCTTCCTTAAGGAACACAATTAAGTGGCTTTGGCCTGGGGTGTTGGTGGTGGTTGAAGCTGCTTTCCTCAGAAAGTCGCTCTACTTATCAGAACCCTGGGCTAGAGCTGGGGATGTGGCTCAGACCTTGAGTGCTTATGTAGATAGCATAATGAGCCCCGAGTTTGACTCCCAGCTCTGCATAAGCTGGCACAAGCCTGTCAGCTCAGCACTTGGGCGGTAGATCAGGAAGATCAGAGAAGTGCAAAGCCATTCTTAGCTACCTGGTGAGTTCAAGACCAGCCAGCCTGATAAATGAGATCCCCCCCTCCACCTCCCAACTCCCAACTAAAAAGAAAAGGAAGACACAAAAACATCCTGTCTTCGGAAGATGTGTGGTCTGGGTTTAATCCCCCGAACTTTGCTCAGCATCTGCTATCACGGATTACTGCACCTCCTAATTCTGCTTCCTTATCTGTAAATTAAAAATGGCATGTGTGAGCTGGAGGGATGGCTCAGAGGTTAAGAGCTGTGGCTGCTCTTCTAGAGGTCCTGAGTTCAATTGCCAGCAGCCACATGGTGGCTCATGACCATGTATAATGAGATCTGGTGCCCTGCTCTGGCATGCAGGCAGAATACTGTATAAAAATGGTATGTGTAACACAGAACCCTTGTGAAATTGTTATTATATTCTACATCTGTTTATTAGTGTCTGTGTACTGTGTACAGATGTGCATGCGTGCACATGCATGTCACAGCACATGAGTGGAAGTCAGAGGACAACTTTCAGGAGTCTCTTCTCTCCTTTTGTCCTGTGGGTCCTGGAGCTTGAACTCAGGTCGCCAGGCTTGGTGGCAGGCTTCTTCACTGGCTAGGCCAGCTCTTGGGCCCTATTGTAAGAATTGTATAATGCTACAAAATGGCTGCCACACAATAAACACTTCATAAGCAGACTCAGGAGATGGCTTAGTTGGTGAAGGTCTTGTTGCACAGGTATGAGGATCTGAGCTTGTTACTGGACGTGGGTGTAAAATTCTACGTTCTGTGACTGTAGTAGTGGGGAGGTGGATGCCGAGGGAGCCGTGCAGCTCACTGGCCAGTCAGCCTGCCTGAACCAGTGAACTTGGGTTGGTTGAGAGACTCTGACTCTAAAAATTAGATGTGGGGTGATTGACAAAGAAATCAGCTATCAATTTTTAGCCTCCATACATGCGTGCACATACACACATACTATATTGTGTGTGTGTGTTTGGTGGCGGGAGGGAGTCAGAGAGAGAGAGAGAGAGACAGAGGTCAGTGCTGGTTGCGGTGCACATGGCTTTAATCTCAGCCCTAAGAAGGAGAGGCAGTTGGAGTTCTCTGAGTTCCCAGGCCAGTCAGGGCTCCATAGTAAGAGAGACCCGTTCTCAAAAATCCCAAAATACAAATGAGCAAGAAAACAAACAAACAAACAAACAAACAAACAGACCTGAGAGAAGTGGTGGGAGGCAAAGACTTTGCAATGGCTAATCAAATAACATCAGACTATTCAGCTTTCATAAAATACGCACACTCTTCGTGTTTTTGTTGCCTCTCCTTCATTGCACTTGAGCATAAAACTGTCCCCATCTATCTGTGGATCTGAAAATCAGAACAACAAAGGATCAAGAAAACAGGGGTGGGGTAGGGATGGTGAAATGGCTTGGCAGTTAAGCTGCTATTACAGGTGACACAAATTCAGTCCCCAGCACGCACATGGATGCTCTCAACTGTTCGTGACTCCTCCGGATCCAGGAATCTGACACCCTCTTCTTGCCTCCACCAGCACCTGCTCCGGCTCACATGGTATACACACATACATGTAAGCAAAACACTAATAAGTCAATAAAAATTAGTATTTAAGCTTTTGCTCAAATTACAACTGACTTTTCTTGTCATTGTTCTGTAAACTATATAGTATCGCACCCACTTATTTTGTAGGATGAAAAATCCATCTGGAGATGATTTAAAGCTTGTGGGGGTGGAGCCCTACAGCAGATGCTTGACTGTCATGCATGGGGTCCGAGGCTGATCCCTGGTGCGGCAAGATAAGTAAGTAGGTACATATCTGAGAGGGTGTGTGGATAGAGACCACACTGTTTTACCTCAGGGACCTGAGCATCTGCAGATTTGGGTATCCTTGGGGTATCTTGGGCCCAATCACCCATAGATATTAAGGAACTATTGTTTTCTCAAAGATTTCCTACAAAAAAGTCAGCAAATTTACAGAGATGCTCTCTCCTCGCATCTCCCTCCCTCTGTTACCCACTGCTGCATAACAAACCATTCAAACAGTCACTGGTTTAAAGTAACAGCAGTCTTGCTAGGTGGCAGAGCAACAGATCTGGACGCCACACAGCATCTGCTGAGGTGGCTACAGTGGTCACGTCCAGGGTGGTCCATTTTCACCACTGGCACGTTGGCTTCAGCCAGGAGTTTGATCCAGGTATCAGTTCAGTTTCCGCTCAGCTGACTTCCTTGGCCTCTGTTGTCACTTTGGTTCTCCTCCGTTATCTTCCCTGTTGGTCTTACCCTGGAGATAACTCGGGCTCTCTCCTAGCGTGCTGACTCCAGGGGAGCTGGACTATGAACTATGAACGTGGCGATTAACTTCCTATTGTCTCAGAAGAGAAAGCTACCGGGAGCTGGAGCAGGTGACTTGTGCTGCGTCCTGTGAGTTAAAGTATGTCAGATTCAAGAAAGACTTGCACAAACACTTAGCTGAGACGTATGACAAATTGTCACACTGTTCACCTGACCCAATGCTTGGCCCCTACTGATGCTTGACAGAGAATTCACCAAGTCCCCAGCTGCTTCTAGCAGCACTGAGAAGACACAAGTGAACAACGTATACCGGATCCTCGACCACATGGAACACACCCTTGACATGGAAGTGACTTCCGTGTCCATGTCCAGTGGTGCTGCGAGAGTGGTGGGTTCCAGGGATCAAACATGCCATCATCCTTGTGCAGCGCGTGCTTTGCCTGTTGAACCATCTCGCCAGCCTACAAGTAAACTATTAAAGAGCAAGGAGGAGTCCATGTGTCAGGACGTGAAGGGCTCAGAATCGTAATGTGTAGTACAGAGTCCCCGCAGAAGGAAGAATCCAGTGCTGTGTGTGTGTGTGTGTGTGTGTGTGTGTGTGTGTGCGCGCGCACGTGTGTACATGTGGTCCGTGATGGAGCTCTGCTGTTCTTTCCTGCTTGCTAACCTCAAGCCAATACAAACAGCAGTAGGGAGGCACTCACTGCTATATTCAAATCTATGTTTGACTTTTAATCTTGAGGCAATCAGAAACATACTGAAGAGATCTCACAGGGAGAGAGGCCCTATGCCATCCTGTCCCTGTCTCAGGCAGTGTCCCCTTCCAGTTCTGGGGCGGTGTCAGTGATTTCCCATTTCTTCTCTCCCTGACAAATGTGTTTTTCTTTCAGCTGTGTTAGCGCAGCAGAGCTTTCTCTGAATACCTTTCAATATGCAAATGACCTTGAATTTTCATTTGGAGAAAATGATAAATGAAAGAGTGCTGTAATGCAAATATGCTAAAAAGTTCCCAGAAAATGTTGCTTAGTCGTCACTTGTGGTCACTGTGGAATGGACTTCTTACTAAATTTTGTATTCAGAGTAGGCATTCTCATCAATTGGGTGATTCTCATTGTAAAGGAGTGATGGGATCTGGGGACATAGCTAGGTTAGTTACCACTAGCTGCTCTTAGCACAGAAACCAAGAATGACAAATGAACCTGCAGTCCTAGCACCCAGAGGGGGAGGCAGAAGGATCAAAAATTCTCTCTCTCCCCTCCTCACTCACTCACTCACTCACTCACTCACTCACTCACTCACTCTCCTCATTGAAATAGAGAGCTGAGCTGTAAAGCAGATTCTTGCTCCCACCTTTGTGACTTAGGAGGTCGGGAGTGGGAATTTGTAATTTCTAGTAATTTCCAGGGCAGGTAGGTGCTGCTGACACAGTACCATGTTATTTGCATGACAGACCATATACCTTCCCTGTTTCTGGACTAATACTTTAGCACTTGATATCTTTTCCATTCTCTTTAGCTTGTAGCATCCCTTCATCTCTTCTCTTAGCTGATACTTTAGCTTCTGGATTCACCAAGAATCTGGGTCTGGAGAGCTAACTCAGTAGTTAAGAGCACTGGCTGCTCTTCCAAAGGACCAGGGTTGGATTCTTAGCACCCACATGCATCTCCCAATGACCTGTAACTTCAGTCCTACAGTATCTGACAGTTTCTTCTGGCTTCCTTGGACATTGTTTGTGTGTAGGGGTACAGACATACATGCAAGCAAAATACTCATATACATAAAAAAAAAGAAAAAAAAGGAGAGAACTTCCATAAGCCCCCTTGATGAAACTGGGAATGTAGCTCATCTGGCAGAGTGTTTCCCCAGCATGCACAAAGCCCTGGGTTTGGTCTTTCATTCTGCATAAAAACAAGCCACGAACACTTCTGTGATCCCAGCATCTGCTAGGTGGAGGCAGGCTCAGGAGTTCATTCCCTGTTATATAGTAGTTTAAGGCCAGCCTGGGATAGAATGAACTGTCCAAACAGCAACAGCTCCTTGCAGCAGCCACATGCTCTGCCCTGGCAGAGAGCGTTAAGTTCACGTAAAGTTCAGGTTTCTGGAAAGAAATGGATAGAACTGGAAATAAAAGTTATACTGCCTGAGGTAACCCAGGCACGAAAAGACAAACATTGTGTGTTTTCTCTCACATGTGGATGCTAGGTCCAAATCTTTAGATTTGTGTGTCTAATTTGTAGTATCTGTAGAAGCCTGGAAAGCAGAGAGGAGCCAATGAGGTAGAGGATGCCTTAAGGAAAGGAAAGTATTAGAATATAAGAGGTATGAAAGTAGGGAAGGGAAATACTGAGTCCAGAGGGTGTTTAAGATGGGATTGAATAGGGAAGGGGAGAGGTGGGAGAGGGGTGATTATTAACCTTAGGGAAAGTTGTATGAAAAACCCACATGGAAACTTACTACTCTGTGAGCTATTTATAAAATATAACTTAAGGAGCCAGGCATGGTGGTGCACATCTTTAACCCAGCACTTGGGAGGCAGAAGCAGGAGGATCTCTATGAGTTTGAGGCCAGCATGGTTTATGTAGTGAGTTTCAGGACAGCCAGGGCTTATAGAGAGATCCTGTCATGAAACACACACACACACACACACACACACACACACACACACACACACACACTGTAGATGTGGCTTAGTGGCTAAATGCAAGTATTATTCCCACAGAAGGCCTGGTTTGGCTCCCAGCACTCTTATCAGTTGGCTCCCAGCTGCTTGTAACTTCAGTTCTAGGGGATCTGATGCCTTCTTCTGGCTCATTGGGTACTTGCACACATGTGGTACACATACTTGAATGACCGAGGTTCCGTGCACACACCCTCAGGTCCACATACATTTCAAATAATTGTAAAACATATGTTTAAGTTGGGCAGTGGTGGTGCACACCTTTAGTCCCTAGCACTCAGGAGGCCGAGGTGGGCGAATCTCTGTGAGTTTGAGGCCAGCCTGGTCTACAGAAGGACTTGTAAGACAGCCAAAGAGGAACCCTGCCTCAAAAACAGACAAACAAAAAGAAGAGGAGGAGGAGGGGATATTCTGAATGGCTGTAGGTTATTAAACGTAAATCCCGTTGCCAGGTATGGAATACCCTCTGATGTTGTGCTAGTCAGGGAAACACTGAACAATGCAAGGCACCCGAGTTCCTACTGATGGCCCAGCAGAACTAGCTGATAAGGTCCCATTGCTGAAGACACCATATTCCTTCATTACAAGATGTAGGGGATTCAAGCTGGAACTCAGCTGAAAGTTTCCGCCTTGCTGGCCAGCTATCCCGGTGCTAGATGGTGCTGTGCAGGCGCCTGGCGTGAACCACGCCGTCCTCCCAGGAGAGAGGTGGTGCAACAGCGACATGACAATTGTGGACGTAGCCGTTGGTCTCTGACTGAATCCGAGTCTTGCACAACAGGAAGGAGTTCATACTTGTTACTATAAACCCAGTCAAAAGCCCGTAGCCATGTATGTTAGCCATAGTGGGCCATCTTAATATTGGGTAGCTACATTGACACGGCTCCAAACTTCTTTCTAAAAAATTATGTTCATACCCATAGAACAGTGCTGCTCCTAGCTCCAATCAGAGAATTTTTCTTTGCCAATGACCCGTGGTGAATGCAGAGATTCATGGCTGCTCTGAATGGCTGTTGTTATTGAAATAACAACAATAACAACTGAGTGAGTACGGGGTATTAAACAGGACATTCATATCATGCCATCTAAGGCTCAGGGAATATCATAAAGGAGGTGGTGGAAAGAAAAGTAAAAGGCAGAAAATAGGTAGGGAGGAAGTCTGGGGAATGCTGTCTTCTGGTCAAGACACAAGCTTATAGCAGCTGAGGTTTATGGGCACCAACTGGACCTGTTCCTAATCAGTGATGAACTGAGGAGAGGCTCGTGAGATGCTATCCTTTCCTGCTAAACCACTGGCTACTGGTGGATTTGGGGAGAGGAATAGTCATTGTCTTCAGTTGGGTACCTACAAGTGAGCCCAGCAGGCTCCAAACCCATCCAGGGTCAGGAATCCAGTGAGTTACAAAACAAACAGAAAGACATGAATGTGAGAAATAGATTTATGGCGGGGGGGAGCAGGGCAGGTGGGAGGGAGGCAGGAGAAGCTGGAGGGTGGCCATAACTGGATTGACTATATACACATAGGAAATTGTCAACAAGCAAATTTAATAAAGAATATTTTTTTAAAGAAGTACGCCCATCCCTGAAAAACAAAACAAGTCAAAGCCCCTCAAGCTACCACCCAATAAGAGTAAAAGCGTGCGTCTTCTAGGAATATGGGTTTGCATGTATATAACATGCAGATCACTTTAGGTATTGGTTTTCTGTACGGTTATCATTTGGAACAGAAGCTGCGAGAAGCCAAATTGAAAAGCTGCTGGAGTTTATCACCTGTGAGGTTCCTCGTCTTCAAACTGTTCTTAGATCTGTTGTAAAGTAAAATAATGGGGTGGAAGCTGAACGGAGACAGGAAAATAAGAAGGGAAGGGCGCTCACGTGGGAAAGTAAATGGGACTCTGCAGCAGTTATCCTGATGAACAAAGGCTCTCTGTGTCTGTCGTGATGGAGAAATTCCGTAGAGTTGATGACTAGCTGTCAGCCATCATGTTAACAGAGAGGACAAATAAGGTGATGTCATCTGCATTACGTTCTTGTAAATAAGTAACACTTTGGCTGATGTGTACAGATGAGATCGAATATGAACAGAGTGCTAGCAAGATTCAGCAAGAGCCTTCTACCCCAGACATAATGGGGACTTATAGGGTCATCAGTAGAGACCGAGAAACCGTAGTTTTTACAGAGAAAAGTGAGGAGATGTCATTGACACACTTTCTGAATGGGTACGTTGTGTGAGAAATAAACTAAGGAAGGATACAGAATTACGATTATTATATTTCCCCCTCACACTTTTTTGTGTTTTCTGAGAGGTCACCATGCCTTAATAATTTACAATGTCGACCAATGTAAATTGCTTTGGTGGCAAAGCAATTTGGTGGCATGCTGCTATAACCTGAGCACTCTGTATGTAGGAAGAGGCAGGAGGATCTCTAGTTCCTGGGTAGCCTGGGCTGCAGAGAGATACATGTTAGGGAGAGCATATGGTCCTGAGTTGTATTCACAGCATGTGGGAGGCAGGGAAGAAGGAAGGGAGAGAGAGAGAGACAGAGACAGGCAGACACACACACACACACACACACACACACACACACACACACACACACGCAGAGAGAGAGCGAGCTAGCTCAAAGCATGTAAATTTAGAAGTATATAAATGTTCTAATCAATTAGACAGTTTACTGGGGCCCATGGGACGGCTCCACATGTAAAGGTGCATCCAACACAGCTCTGAGAGCCTGATTTTTACCCCTAGAACCTGTGTAAACATGGAAGGAGAGAACTGACTCCACAAAGTTGTCCTCTGACTGCCATCCTGCAGGCCTCGGCATGAGCGCCCACCCCTGTATGCACATACAATAATAGTAAATAAAACATGTTCACCCTGCCGCCAGGTGTGACGGAACACTCAGGAGGCTGAGCCAGGAGGATCCTGAATTCCAAGCCAGCATCGCCTACACAGGGAGACCATGACTGCCCGTGGTGGTGCATGCCTTTAATCCCAGCACTGGAGGCTGAGGTCTTCAAAGCTGATATAGGACAGTCAGGGCTATTACACAGAGAAGCCCTGTCTCAAAAAAAACCAACCAACCAACCAACTGGGCGGGAGAGATGGCTCAGAGGTTAAGAGCATTAGCTGTTCTTCCAAAGGTCCTGAGTTCAATTCCCTGCAACCACATGGTGGCTCACAACCATCTGTAATGAGATCTGGTGCCCTCTTCTGGCTGTGCAGATGTATATGCAGACAGAACACTGTATAATAAAACAAACTAAAAAATAAAAAAAACAAAAACCCCAAACAACCACAACAACAAAAAACCAACCAACCAACAAACAAACTAAACAAAAAAACTCAATGTATAGGGTTGAATGGAAGTATAGCATAGGAATAGAGTATGGGACCCTTAGGTTGATTCCCAGCACCACAGAAAAACAACAACAAAAAGCTGTATCAATAAAGGAAACTAACTATACGTTAAATTTGTTTAGGTATGTATATGGGTGGATTTGAAGCTTTCACCTTTAAGAATGAAATCCTGTCATTTTCAGCAGGGATGGACTGAAGAACACGGTGTTTTATGAAACATTCCAGCCTCAGAAAGACATGTGATTCACAGACAAAAGCTGACAAGCACATCATTTATAGGCTGTGAAGCAGATGGAGAAAGGGGACAGAGGCGGATTGGATAAGGGGTTCCAAAACACAGCTAGACAGAATAAATTAGTTTGGGGGTGCAACAACATCCTCAAGTGGCTTACACATTTTTATCAATCAATCAATCAATCAATCAATCAATCAATCAGTTAGTTTACTCTAAATCCTGATTGCCCCCTCCCTCCTCTCCTTCCAGTTCCACTCTCCCACCCCTTCTCACTTCTCCCTTCCCTTTCCCGAGAAGGGGTGGCCCACCATGGCTACCAACTTGCCCTGGAAACTCAGATTGCAGCAGAGCTAAGCGCGTCCTCTCCACCGAGGCCAGCCAAATCCAAAGGCAGGCAGCAGGGTCACCGGAAGAGAAGAGACAGGTCCTGTAGCACTCCGGTTTCCTCAGCATGGAAGCTTGCTGCCTGGCAGTTCTTCCCACAGAGAAATGCAGCTGTCTTTTTAGGCACATCTGAGGACTCAAACTTCTGTGGATATCTTCCCGAATCTTACAGGTTGAATCAGCTGCTGCGCTCTGCTGTATCTGCCTTTAGAAACATTCCTAGCAAGCAGCAACAGCTTGACTCACTTGTTTGGTGTTTTCGGATGGGATCTCATTATTAGTGTATCAGCGCTGGTCACCAATTCTTCATCTTCCTGCCTCTGCTTCCTTAGCACCGTCCTCAACTGCATCTGGCTTTAACTTACCTCTTTGATATCTACAACACAAAAGAATTAATTTTTTTTTTTTTGCTCATGTAATAAGCAATTGTTTCATTAGTTACAAGATGCCATTTTTAGGAGCAAGCATTGTACCTTCAGCCTAGTGCATGCCAGGAAGCTCTCTGCTACATTCCCCGCTTACCTGTACCGTGTTGTAGGGCATGGGCTGTATTTTATTCACCTTATCTACAACAAGGCGCATTCTCTGAATGGTTGAATGAATGAGGTGTGTGTGTGTGTGTGTGTGTGTGTATAACCCTTTAAACACATAAAAACCTCGGTTGCACGCTGGTTCTTTTAGCATATTTTATTTCTCCAATTCTTACCACCAACCTGCCGCTTTTAAATGTCAGAGTTTGCAGCTGTGTTCTGATGAAAAGAAAGGAAAAGAAAAGAAAGAAAGGAAAAAGCAAAATCCAGAGACAAGCACCTGTTATCGAAGAGTGAAAACACTATTCTCTTAAGGGGTGTTATTACATGTGAGAAGGACTTCCTCCCTAGCAACCAGCATTTGTTATGCGCCTCAGTATCTCCTGTCAAAATGCAGGGAACCGTCTACACTTTGCTTCAGTGAGTGATGGCCCCAACCATGCTTTTCTCTAATAAGCAGGCTTTCTTCTTTTCGGCAAGCCTGGCATCTACACACTCAGACCTTCTCAGTGAGTCTCCTTGTCAGGTGGCTGTCTTGAGAGGTCCTGCTAGGGGTATAATCTCTCCTGGACCTGGAAGTGGGCCGTGTGCCTAGGATGAGCAAGATTCACTTCAGCTCTCAGGAGGCACGTCAGTTTGTCATATACGGCACACCACTGCTGGCTCTCTCATGGCTGGGCCATTCCAATACGTAGTATAAGCAGTCAGCCTAGTTTCATTATCTAATCTTATTATTTTATGTCACTCGGGCTTCATTTCTCTCCTTGGATATATGTTGTAAGTTTGATGGTAAAATTGGCATTCGAATTGGGCATGGTGGCAAACACCTGTAACCCCAGCACTTGGGAGTTCAAGGTCACCCTTGGCTACATAGTGATTTAGAAGCAGCCTTCTCAAGAAAACCAGCTGGCATTGGTTGAAAAACCCTTCTGAAGCATTTTCCTGGCTTGCTGACAGTTATAAACTAATATTATTTCAAGTCTGGATGTTGAATATGTGGCTGCTTTGTCTACACAGGTTATGGTCAAAGGACAGAATACATGCTTAAAATAGAATAACGTGACAAATGCCACACGCAGTGGAGCGAGTGTGTGTGGTATATGTTGGAGTGTGTTTGGAATGGATTGAAGGAGACCTTTGATAAGGCTGGTTCAGACTGACTGGGGCCTGATTCTTAAGGGCCTTCCTTGTTTGCCTTGATTTATCCTTTGGACTATTATTACTTGTGGTGGATTTGTAAGTAGAGGAAGGCAGTTCATGAGCTGATTCCTGTTGCTTATTCTTAAAACAGTGTGAAGCTAAAACTGGAGAAAACCTCTCAGAGTAGAATGCCAGGCAATGAGAAAGCCCAAGACAAAACACAGGTAGGCTCTGGAAGGTTTCTATGACAACAGTCCTCACGTAGACTCGGAAGGGTCATGCAGACTGGGAAGGCTATTCTCTCTACCTCTGAGATCAATGCAGGCCACCATCTCAGGTTAAGGCCATATGTTTACCTTGCTCCTTTGCATGGAAAAAAAAAAATTGGAATTCTATCTTCCCAAGCTAGAAAGGCAAATCTGTCCATATCAGCTTGTACAGGCCTTAGTCAATGACACTGTTGCTAAGGAAATGGCTTCTTTCAACAAAGCCTCAGTATTCTAAAGGGGTTTTATGATCTTTGCTGTCTATCTAGAACAATAATAACGAAGTGTCAATAATTCCTTTGACTGACAAAAGCATTATGGTAGAATTCTGTATAAGTAACTTAATTATTATTTATCCTGCATAATGAACAATTATTATTTACATATTTTCTTCCAATTTCACTTTTTTTTTTTTGTCTTTGCTTTGTTTTTTTTGAGATAAGGTCTGATGTATCCCAGGCTGGCCTGAAACCCCTGATTTTCCTGACTGTTTCTCAAATGCTGGAATTATAAGCGTATACTATCACATTTGGCTTACATATTGTTCTATTTTATCTATCTATCTATCTATCTATCTATCTATCTATCTATCTATCTATCTATCTATCTATCTATCTTTAAAGACAGGGTTTCTTGGCTGTCCTGGCCTCGATCTGCAGTCCAGGCTGGTTTTAAACTCACAGCAATCTGCCTCCCAGAGTGCTGGGATTACAGGCGTTTGCCTGCTCCATATTGGTCATTTATTGATTGATTTTTAAATGTGTATTTTGGGGGGATTGATGAGGTAGCTCAGGGACAGAGTGTTTACCAAAACATGTCCATGTCCTTGGGTTTGATCCTCTGTTTCAGGAAAAAAGGAAAGGGTTCCCTGTTTATTTGTTTTGTTCTGGATTTGTTTTTGTTTTAAGACAGTATCTCTCCCTTGCTGGCATGGGGCTCACTATATAAACCGGGATGGTTTATATCTGAATCTGAATCTGCCTGCCTCTGTCTTCCCAGGGCTGTTATTAAAAGTGTACACTGGAAAAGTATTTTTTTAATAAAGTATTTTACTTGTATACTTGTAAACATTGAAACACTAGGAAAAGATATTTTTTTTAAGAAATATATTTTTGAAAGGAAGTGAAGCTGGAGAGATGACTCAGTAGTTAAAAGCACCAGCTGCTCTTCTAGAGAACCCAGGTTCAATTCCCACCCAGATGGCAGCTCACAGCTGTTTGTAAGCCTAGTTCCCGTGGCTGTGACGCCCTGACACAGATATACATACAGGCAAAAAAACCAATGCCTGTGTTTTCATAAAATTGAAAAAAATATGAAAGAAAAAATAAAATAAAGTGAAAATCTTTTGTTGCTGTTGTTTTGTTTTTGTGTTTTTTTTTTTTTTCATTTGTTTTCTGACACAGGGTTTCTGTAGATTGCCCTGGCTGTTCTGGAACTTACTTTGTAGTCCAGGCTGGCCTCCAACTCAGAGAGCCACCTGCCTCTGTCTCCTAAGTACCGGAATAAATGGTGTGCGCCACTGCAAATCTTAAATTGAGTTTTGTGTACAAGTCAGTGACCAGCATTGGAAAGGCAGGAAGATCAGAAACTCAAGGCTACAGAATAAAAACATAAATAAACAAAAAGTGCAAATCTTGCCATGTTGTGTGGCTCCAGTCTTTAGTCCCAGCACTCTGGCTTTAATCTCTGAGGCCAGCATGGTGTACAAAGCAAGTTCCAGGATGGCCCGGGCTACACAGAAACCCTGTCTTGAAAAACAAAACAAAACAAACAAACAAATAAAGAGTGCAAATCATTCAATACTTGAGCTTCTTTCCTATGAATTGTTTAGTTTTTTTTTTTTTTAAATGCCCAAGAACTGTGGTCCTGTATTAAATAGAATAGCATGGGAAGATTTACCTAATGGCCATAGAGTATTTTGCCATGTAATGGCTATTTCTGGTTTTTTTCCCCCCTTTGATTTTGATGTTTCAAGACAGGGTTTCTTGTGTAGCCCTGCTGTCTTGGAACTCGGATCCACCTGCCTCTGACTCTGGAGTTTACCCTTAATGCACGGGTACAACACACACACACACACACACACACACACACACACACACACACCACAATCTTACACACAGTGTAAGTGCAGTTATTTTTTAAATACTTAAAATACTATTTGTAATTATGTGCATGTCTGTGTATCTGAGCGAGACTGCGTGCACAGAGTGCAAGTGCCAGGCAGGCCAGAAGCTTCAGATCCCATTAGACCTAAAGTTACAGACTACTGTGAGCCAGCAG
Organism: Psammomys obesus; assembly: GCF_907164565.1. Classification (NCBI taxonomy): domain Eukaryota; kingdom Metazoa; phylum Chordata; class Mammalia; order Rodentia; family Muridae; genus Psammomys; species Psammomys obesus. The sequence goes on along the minus strand of NW_026596095.1, from coordinate 15,080,169 downwards.
AAGTGCATCCTGGGAAACCAAATCTTGGTCCTCTCTAAGAGCAGTCTACACTTCAAGTGCTGAGCCATCTCTCTAGCCCCTGGCTTTCTTTCTATCCCCGCCCCCCTTGAACATAGTCTTAATTCTGTCCTCTCAACCACCTAGCCCACCTCAGACCTCATGTTAACCCTTTTAGAGGAACCCACTGTTTTTCAGTTATATACTAACTATTAAAAAGAGAGTTAGCCAGGCTGTGGTGACATATACTTTTTACCCCATCACTCAGGAGGCAGAGGGGGTGGATATTGGTGCATTTGAGGCCAGACTGGTGTACATAACAACTTCCAGGACAGCCTGGAAGAAACCCTGTCCTGAAAAACAAAGAAACAAAAAGATTTAGACATTTTTTGAGTTATACATATTTTTAGTGACAAAGTGGCATGTATGCATGTATGCATGCGTGTCTTTAAAAATTAGAACAACTGTGAAATTACTTGGTAGAGCTGAAGGTACAGTGTATGGCGGTGCAGTAAAGCTAAGGCTCTATCTCATTTCTCCACAGCGATGAGGAGACAAAAGAAAGAAGGTTGCTTTCAAAGCCATCACCTCTGATCCAAATGACACAGTGTCCAAATAAGTTGTTATTGGAGGTGGTGTTGGAGCAGAGTGGGGCTTGGAAAACAACTTTCAGATGTTCTCCATGCTTTGCTGGGTAAAGGACATCTTTATCTTTCTTGTATTGATAGAACACAGATGGCACTAATCTTAGTCTATGCACAATCTTTCTTTCTTTCTTTCTTTAACGTTAAATAATATTAGCATTACCCGAAGATTTGTAAAAGGGAAGACTACCTCAAATGTTAGTCTGAAGATTTTCACTATTTCCCTATAACCAAATAGTTTGAATGTGCTAATTTAAATTTCGAGCATACGAAATCATGAAAACAACAGGAAGCTTCATAAGATTATTCTTTGACTTATTCACTATCAAGAAAAAGTGACATCCTTTTTATTATATTCTGTAAACACTTCCAATGAACGCCCAGGTGTGCAATTTTAAATAGTCGTGAAGGCTACTAGTATATAAATACGTTTACAAAATTTCTAGAACAATTGTAGTTTGCGTTGTTATTTCAGGAGTTGAGGCCAGATAACAATGGCCTGAGATTCCCAGCAGAGTCCCTTCTTCCCATTTCCTAGGAGAAGGGGAGCTACCCAGGCACAGCTTTGAAGGCTGAGGAATTCCCAACAGGCTGAGTTACGGAAGAGTATCAACACCCCGAGGTGATACATTCTTCATCCAGGACTCTGTGGGGATTTTTGCAAAGTGAGAAATTCTTTTGTATCTTTGAAACCAGGCAAATCAAAGGAATTTCTTTTAATCTGATTTAGGTCCAAGCCAGTGAGTGGCGTTAATAAGGAACAAACACATTAGCACCAAAAGGAAATGATAATTAGAAACCAAATCTTAATCCGTAGCCCACTGGCTGAGATCTCCAAAGCTTTCGCCACTGGATTTTAAATGTAAAAAAATCACATTCAAATGTGTAAGGGGCTAATGTGCTGTGTATTTGCATGTGAAAATGGATGGGGTTCGTGCATAATTGGAGAGCTGAAAACCTTTTGTTGGGGGAAAATGGGGTTCTAGGAACTGTTGCTTTGGGGAGAGAAGTAAAGTTTTATGCAAAAGCAGTACAATTGATGAGCAGATTTATTTTCAAATTGAACATTAAAAATTAGGCGTTCATAATTAGGCCAAATGTTTCTGACTTTAAAGGATTTGGTTTAATGGCGGCTCGATAATGGCTGCTTCCATTTCTTAGAATCTAACACTGTTCTTGATGCTGAGAGTTAAAAGTAAAGGACTGGAAAAAAAAAGATGACAGAAGTAGCAGAAGAGGTTAAATCAGACTTTAACCCTTGGAGTGAAAAGGAGAAATAGTGTGAAGTAAAAGGGAAAGAAAGCAGGCGTAGAGTTCCCAAGGTTGATGTCATCAGAATATTCTGTGCACAGCTGCTTAGTAGTTGTCTATCTTATGGACATGAACTTGTTTTAATTTCATTGAAAAGATTTGGCAAGCCTACAGACTGAGGTCTATGCGGGCTGTTGAGAAGTAGTCAAGGCTCTTTTCATAACAGAATTGTTTGTGAGCCATCCTCTGCATGACTCAACAGTATTGGTAGCAATCAGGAAAATGTCATTTTGTGTAATGTACAAATCCTCAAAGAGTCCTCTTTAAATTAAAATTGTTTTAATGTCCTCAAACTTGTATCTAGGGCTGACTTTGAGTTAACAGCTTGTTTATGTGTATGGCTGTGTGTGTGCGTACGTGTGTGATGCTTGGCTCAAAGCTACAGCCTCTAAGAACTGTTTTTGAAGATTTTCCCCAGGTTTCTAAAATTTACAAGGTATACCCTAGGAAAACTCCAGGGTTTTCATCTGAAAATAAGCACCACCTCAGGTGGCACACACGGATATATGTATATAAATAAAAATGAGTTAAAAAACAAAACAAAACAAAACAAAACCAAAACCTCACCAGCCTTTCGGTCGTGATTTATGTCTGTAATCATGGCACTGTGCAGGCAGAGGCAGGTGAATCTCTGAGTCTGAGGCCAGCCTGGTCTACAGAGCAAGTGGCAGGGCAGGCAGGACTCCACAGAGCAACCAAAGAAACAAACAACAACCACCACAAATCCCCACACTCACAAAGATTAAAACTATAAAAAAAAAATACCGATGTGGATTAAAGTGGCACAGATTAGAAACCAAATTCAAGGTAGTTTAGCAGTGGTAGAACTAATTCAGACTAGGCCACGCTGACAAACCTGGTGTAAGCCTTTTCCCCCACAGCTGCAGCTAGAACTCAGGCCTTGTACACCTCAGCAACATATTTCTTCTCAGAATGTGCCCTCAGTTCCTGAAGAGGATTCTTCACACTGTTAAATCCCTCTTTACTGAAACATTTTGTTTCATAGCTTGCCTCGTGGCTAGCAGGAAGACCATGTTAATTTGACATTATAGATCATATTCCCATTTGATCTCACTTTCTATCCCCGGCAGATGGTCAAACTTAAGTTTCTCTTCACATGCTTTTGTTTTGTTCTGAGAATGGATGAGTCCAAGATACTTAAAATATATGTGTTGGTGTGTGATAAAGCAGGACCTCCCGGAAAATGACTTGCCTCACTGGCATTTTGAAATGTGCTGTGTTAAAAAATTTCTTTTGAGTCTTTGTATGTTGCTTATACTGTTATATCTGTTATGATGTGATTGTGGCTGGGGCGTGCTTCCATGGTGTGGCACCTGCCTAGTGTTCTCAAGTCCCTGGGTTTGAAGGACAGACCACAAAAACCAAAAGGACTATCCAACATTGGGCTCCTTCTATTTTTTTTTTTTAAATTAAGAAACTTAAGAGAAATATCCCCAGACACAAGTTTAAAATTACACAGTGGTTCAAACGAGCAAAGTTCAGTAGGACCAGCCGTTAAAAAGCAAACAAGCAAGCAAGCAAATTAAAGACAAACAGGCAAACACACCTTAAACCCGTGTTTGCTCCCTTGCTTTCATCTGTGGCTCTTTTCTTCCTCATAGGAAGCAGGTATTTAGGAGGCCAGTCTCAGGTAAACTGAAGAATAATCTCGGCAAGGATTAGTGCTGGGGGGGGGGGGAAGCTGCAGACCCCCTGCCTTTCCCTATTGTGTTTGTGACTGCACACCTCAGGAAAAGTTAAAAGCATGCCTGGGAAGTCTCACACGGACGTTCTCTCAATACAAGATACTGACAAGCCACGTTTCAGATACTATTCACTTAAGTCTGACGAATCACTGGAGCAGTGGACCAGGATCAAGCATGTGCCGTTGAACATTTGTCGTTTAGTGCCTTTTACATACATATGTTGATGTACACACAGCAACTGCTCTGCCCAACTCTGCTATCCACGGCTTTGTGTACACAAGTTGCTACAGTCCTTTCACATCAACACAGGAAGCAAGGTTTCCTCTTTGCCCAGGCAAGGCAGCTTGATGAGGCTTGGCTTTGAAAGGGACTGATGTGGTCTAAGCAGTAGGCCCGAGGCTGGAGAAAGGCCATTTCGGATAGAGACCCGAGGAGAGCAGGAGGCAGTTTGCTGTGAGGTTTTGTGGGACAGAACTGGTGTGAAATAAAAGGCGACAATGGAAATAAAATAATCATAGCCAAGTTTGAAGAGTGCTTGATCAAGGTCCAGTTTCTCTGTCCTCTAGTGTTTGGGCTCAAATTAAAAAACAAAACAAAACAAAACAAAAAAAAAAAAAAAAAAAAAAACCCCCCTGTTGTTTACTATTTAACGGCCTAGAAAGCAAGGGCTGTCTTTTTTTTTTTTCCTCATTCCTATCTGGATCCTGTGATAACTGGGTGAACGTGTCCATGCACAGGAGGCTTGGTGAGGTGAGGAACAGTGAAAGACTGGTGTTTAGTGACATGAGCACTAGAAACAGAACAAGGCTCTGGGCACACTGTGGCATGTTTAGAATAAAACTCAGAGGACCGGTGAGCAAAATACTCACTTTCTCGCTCCTGTTAACAACCTTTAATTCGCTGGGTGCCGGTGATGTACTCCTTTAATCTCAGTACCCTGGAGGCAGAGTCAGGTGGATCTCTGATTTTGAGGCCAGCCTGGTCTACTGAAGGGTTCCAAGACAGCCAGGGGCTACACAGAGAAACCTTGTCTTGGAAAAACAGAAAACAAACAACCCCCCAAAACCCTTTAATTTTTTGGAAGGGGACCTGCTGTTCCCTGTACCAAGCTGGTTTTGACTGTGTGTGTGTAGCTCAGTGTTGGAGTACTAGCCTAGAGTCTAGAAGGCCATGGATTCTACCCCCAGTACTGGAAAGAAGAGAAAGAGAAAAGGAGAAGGTGGTAGAATTAATGTGTGTCTCTGGCTTTGGCGGTATTTCTCTTGGGTTCCAAAAAGTAACAAAATTTTTTTTGTATTGTATTGAAAACAACTACAATTTCGGTTTATCTCGCCTGAGTTTCCCAACCTTCCTGTCACATTCCTCAGCAGTCATTTAATCTTCCATAAGCAAAGATCCCTCCAAAGCCTCCAACACCTCTGCTGGGACACCGTATGCAGATGGCCCTCACTTCCTACCTCGGAGATAAGATCACTGCCATCTGGCCTGAACCCCCTCCACCCTTAGTAGTGTGCATTCTTGCCCCTAAGGTTTTACTAAACAGTTGTCTTCTGTCGCCCCAACCCCCCCCCCCCCACTTCTGATTCCATTCATTTTACCCCCTGCTACTTAATCCTTCTCATCCTTTGGTGCCTGGTTTAATCCTGGCCTCCACAAACTTTCTGCTAGCATTTCCTGGCCACACAGTGCTATCTTCCTTCTTTGAGCTTTAGTGAGGTCAGCCATAAAAAGTCCTTGGATCACCAAAGTGGCAGCACCATAAGCCTCTTCTGGTCTAACCTTCTCAGTTTGCATCCCTTAACTCTTGCCTGATTTGGCACCAGGCAAGATTCTTATGACAAAGGGCTCTGGCTGGTGGCTAGCTCAGGGGTAGAGCAATTTGTTCAGCCTGGCCTAGGCCTGGTTTTACTCGAAAAGGTCAGTGTTTCTTCCATTCCAAGGAGCTCCCCTTGCCTCTGCCTCCTCAGTGCTAGCCTCCAGAGCGAGCACCACTATTGTGGGGGCAGAGATGCTAGATTATTTACTTACTTATTGCAGTGCTGGGAATTGAACTCAGCGCCTCACAGTTGCTATGCAAACACTCTACAGTGAGCTACACTCCCAGCCCTGTCCTCCATATTTCAAGAGGCTTGTGCTTCCCACTGCCACAGTTTCATGGCAGGAGGGGCTGGCCTAGCTCCAGGTCTTAGGTAGGGCATCCAGGCAGTGTGCTACAGCACCTAGAACTCCGGGTTTGAGAACAGGAGGCTCAGGTTAGGATGAGAGACTTAAGTGACTACCAGGGAATTTGCCTTCCTTGTTCTTCTTCTGCACTCCGTCCAGTGCGCCGCTGAAGTTGGGAGTGCTTTTCGGATGGTCACAGGTTCGCTTGTCTCCCTAAACTGTGTCCCTCCTGTGTCTGGAACAGTAATTAGACACCTTTTAGCGCTGTCTTGGCCCCACTGCCGCAGTCTCTCTTTGGCCCAATTATTTATTTGTTTATTGCTGTAAGATATTGCCGTCTGATGATTCCTGAAACCTTTCCTGGTTCAAAAATTCTCCAGCCAATGTAAAACTTGCCAGTCAAGAGTGGAGGCAGAAGACTTAGAGCTGGTAGGAAGATGCAGGTCCACATTATATTTTCATTGTTTGGGGGCTTTACTTGCTGGGAGAGGGATGACATTAGATTCATATAAAAGTATGAAGGTCTAGCTTTGGGTGAGATTACACCCCGAGCCTGCTTTCCCTTGGAGAAAGCTCCCTTCCCCCCACCTAGTAGGATCAATCCGCTTCAGCTCCTCTGTCTCACATCCCGTGAGACTCTTGCCACACTGCCCTGAGTTTACAGCCCCTGCCCCAAAGGTGCCTACCTCCTAACTGGCCAGACAGGGACCTGGTGAAAGAGAGATAACTGGAGGGATGAAATAGATGCGATAATATGATAACAACAGTGTCTCCAGGAAACAGAGACTGTGAAAGAGGGGGGAAAGGAAGACCCCGTGGACTTAGTAATCTTGGAAGTGTAGGGAAGAGAAATCAGCATCCTTTCTTAGCCGGTGGATCACAACAGGCAGATGTACAAAGGGAGCGAATGTATCCGACCACAACTGAATGCGATGCAAGAGGTTTCAAGCATGAAGGCTCAAAGACCCAGGGGGATTTTTTTTTTTTAAGTGCTTACGGTAATGAAGAAAGTGCAAGGGGTGGTAGGGAGTAGGGAGGGACTAGGTTGGGGATTTGACCCCCCCCATGGTACTAAACTGGTGCTAATTCAGGAAGACCTGTCTCTGAACGCCATTCCGCCCCGTGGGGAATAGGAATCCACACTTCACATGAGGATCTTCCTGAGAGAATGCCACCTCTCTTTTCTGCTGTAGTTTTTTAGTGTGCCTCAGTTCAAAACACTCAGGAATGCCAAGGTGCCAATCCTGGGAGATCATGTCCTGTACCCCTTCTAATGGATGGCAAAGGTGAGCTGGGCATTACAATGCCTGTAGTCCTAGCTCTTGGAATGCCAATGCAGGAAGATTGCCACAGACTTGAGGCCAGCTGTGCTCCACAAGGAATTAATTCCAAGCCAGACTGGGCTGCAGTGTGAGTCTATGCCCCCTCAAACAAAACAAAACAGCTAAGTTTATTAAGCATGTAACAAATCGACGGTGCTGTGCGCTTCTCAAGGTAGAGTTTGAAAGTTTCCTTCTCACTTTGACCCTATGCAAAGTATAAAAACATTACCTCCGCACATAATGAGCCTGAGTGAGGTCAGAAAGACGGTGAGGCGTTTTTCCTTGAAAAAGAACTAGTGGTTCTGACTTTTGCCCCCTGATCCCAAAGCCCGCATTTTAATCTGCTAACCTCCTCCGTGAATGGAAAAGGTGAGGATTAGAGATGAGGACTGATTTACTCAAGCTTATCAGAGTGGGGGAGTCGGGCCCAGGCCTGCCTGATAGGAACGCCTGATTGGGAGGAGCACAGGGCTATCCTGGAGTGAGCACCGACGAACACAGAATGTTATTTAATTAATTAACTTATTTTCAAAAATGCTCATCTATGCTTGTGTGTGCACGCTTGTGTCATGGGGCAAGTGTGTAGTCCTTTTCTTCCGGGTGAGAGTTGAACTCAGGGCATCAGGTTTGCACAGCACGTGTCCTTACCTGCTGAGACATCTAACTGGCCTCAGTTATGCTTTTTAAAAAACAATTCATTGGGCTGGGGAGATGGCTCAGCGGTTAAGAGCACTGGCTAGTCTTCCATAATTGGACCGGGGTTCAAATCTCAGCACCTACATGTTTGTTCACAACTGTCAGTAATTCCAGTTCCAGGGAATGTGACACCCCGGAATGCATGTGACATACATGGAGGCAGAACACCAATGAAAATTAAAAAAATAAACAATTTATTTTATTTTAACTTTGTGTATATGTGTATGTGGGAGCCCATGGCGTCAGATACCCTTGAACTAGAGTTACAGGCATTTCTGAGCTGCCTGACACAGGTGTTGAGCTGACCCTGCACTCACAGAGATCCGTCTGCTTCAATCCAAGGGTGACCCAAAACAGTCTGGTGTTGTTTTTTTTTTTCAGACTTAAATTTCTTGCTTACATAAAATCTGTTTGTTCCCATCTTTTTCTCCTTCCTTTCTTTTTTGTTTTGTATGGAGGGTATGTGTCAAATCCAGGTTGCCATGCTTCCAAGCGCATCCATTACTGAGCTGCACCCCAGCATAAAACATTTTTACCCCTCGGACATAGTGTGCATCCAAAGAAATATGTTATACACATTTGTGTGAGTGTGCTACATATTGTGTGAGAGTGTCGATGCTTGCAAAACAAGTTTAAAAAATATTTATTGGGAAAGAAATTAGGTAACATGAAAGCAGTTCTGAATTTATCATCATCATCATCATCATCATCATCATCATCATCATCATTTGACAGATGGTTTTGAGCAGCCTAGGCCGGCTTGGAACTCACTATGTAGCTGAGGATAACCTTGAATTGCTGATCCTCCTGTCTCTGCATGATGGGATTACAGGAGTGTGGCACCATCCCCGGCCCAGTTCTAAATATCTTTCGACACTAACTTGTACTTAAGATTTTGTAAAAACTAGTTTTTGTTTGTTTGTTTGTTTTTATGCCTTTTGACCTTGTAGTGTCATCTTGCGACAGGAATTTACTGTTAAGCCTGTTAAGCATTTGTTTTGCAAATGCTTAATGACTTGATATAGCTTAATTCTATGCATATTCAATATCTCATTAGGGAAAATTAAACTTGCAAATCTATAGAGGAAGTGCTAAATTGGACTTAAATAATGACTTGTGGAATCCTTTTGGAGCACCGATGACTAGTCAGTTCATTTAAGAAAACCCATTAAAAAGAGAAAAATTCTCGGGCAGAATCATCCATTTGCGCGTGTTCAAGGCCAGTCTGTGTATTTGTTGCGTTTGCAGGAGGGATGCTGACTGTGCCCCCACGTCTCCATTTTCTCATTCATCGAATGGGGGCACCAGTACCTTACCGTGTATTAATTACTCTTGCAAATTAAGTGACATGTACAGTTGCAAACTGTTAGTTTTGTTTTGTTTCTCTCTGTGCAGCCCTTGACTTAACCGGAACTCTCTCTGTAGATCAGACTTGGCCACTGGCCTCGAAATCAGAGTTCCTTCTGCCTTGGCCCCTGGAGTTCTGGGATGGAACACTTGCTGAGGCTCAAAGCCAGTGAGAGTGGCTATTTGCACTGAACTCTGGGCAACTGCTTAGCCCTTTTCAGAAGTTTAACTAATCAAGACTGAACTGCGAAGAGGCAGCAAACAGGCCCCACAGTCCAGTTTCTTAAAGCAAAGGGGCTTGCCCTCCCTTCTCTTCACTGTTGCCTTGTCTTCACTAGTCTCCTTTGGGCTTTCTCACCATGGGGCTACAGAACGCTTCTGTTTACCTCTGTGAACCGTCCTTAGGACTTTGCCAAAGCGCATTTTACGGGGATTTTTTTCAGTCCCTCGGTTAATGCTGAATCTAGCCTTAAGGGCTGACTTCCTAGCTAGCTCCTGGAAGCTAACAGTCAGTAGCTAACAATCCTCAGTGCCTTCGGGAACACAGGTCTGCTCACCTAGTTGCTGAGTCTACAGCTTCTCCTAGATTTATCTCCCGACAAACAGGAGCTTCTTCTGTGAAGAAGAAATCATTTCTTCTGGGCTCACAGGCTTATCGCCACGGGATTTCCTGTATCTCTTACACAGTCTTCGTGACTCCACTCTAGGCTTCCTTTAAGGCAATGGAAGTTTTAATGGAAAACCTGTGCACAGTGGTGGAGGCTCAGTTGGAGGTCAGAAGTCAGTACACGGATCTGCTGCGTCTCAGTATTAAGAGACCTGGCCTCGGGGCTGGAGAGATGGCTCAGAGATTAAGAACGCCTGCCACTCTCTCTGAGGATTTGAGTTCAGTCTCCAGCAACCCACATCGGTGGCTCACGCCCACTCCAGCTCCCGGGCAATGAGATGCCCTCTGCTGGTCTCTAGGAGCATCTGGCAAACAAATACACAACTACATACATGAATACATAAATAAAAGTTAAAGTATTAAGAAAAGTTAGCATCTCATTTAGATCATGGCGGTTGGGAGCATTTGAGGCAAAGCTAAAGTCTAAAAACATTGTTGCTTTCTTTTTCATGGGAAATCACCTTTCTTCTGTCTCCTGGCTGTTTCCAAGCCAGTCTCTTCACTGGAAATGCTCTGATTTCTTCTTTTTTTTTTTTTTTAGATCAGAGTTTCCATTTCAGCTCTGAATTAAAGTAGTGAGTAGCGACCAGGCCATAGAAACCAGGTATAGCAGCACCCACCTGTCATTCCAGCATTTGGGCGATGAGAACCAGGATGGAGGAAAGGAATTCTGAGTCATCCTAGGCTTCACAGTGACTCTGAGGGCAGCCTGAGTTACTCAAGGTCTCTACCCCAACTCTCTCCACCAAGTTTTGTCAATAAAACAATTAAAGAACGTGTGAGCGGCTGGAGATTCAGCCCAATGGGACGTGTTTGGCTGGCATGCAAAGTGCCTCGGCACTGTACGGTCCTGAGAGAAAGCGCCAACTGCAGCACGTTCTGATTGCATCGTGTGGATGCTCACAGGAGTTATGACCCCTGTGTCCTGAACTTACAAACTAACCAGTGAAGACAGAGGAAATGATTCGGGGCTGCAAAGCTACAATGGGACTTAACCAAGCCAAAGAACTGAAAAGGTGATTAGACTCGGTATGCGCTGCGTGTATCACTGCACAGAAACCATAGTGAGAGCCGTGATTCCTGCCTGGGAGGCAGACAGTCCACATAGGTCATTACAGAGTGATGCCTGGCAGTCTGTTGGATACTATCCAGGGTGGGTCAGGTTCTTGGAAAATCACCTTTCTTTCCCCCACATTTTGCTAAAAGCCAGGAGATCAAATTCACTTCCTCCTGAAGAATTAGGTCAACTAGGGTGATGCCCACACCAGGTTTGGAGACTACCATTTGTTAGGCCTTTGTGGATCCTAAGAATTTGTAGTGTTAGACCCTCCGTTTTAGTTCATATCTATCTATCTATCTGTCTGTCTATCTATCTATCTATCTATCTATCTATCTATCTATCTATCCATCCACCTATCTAGCTCTATTTATTTATTTAATAACTTTTTAGCCTGATCCCAGCTACCTTCCTCCTCTCCTCTCAGTCTTATCCTTATATCTTCCTTTCCCTATTTCCCCCTTTCTTTCTTCTCAGAGAAGGGGAGGTTCCCCAGCAGTACAAAACCACTCTGCATGTCAAGTTGTAGCAGGACTAAGCCTCCTCTCTCACTGAGGCCAGACTAGGCAGCCCAACTAGAGGAAAGGGATCCAAAGGCAGGCAGCAGAGTCAGAGACAGCTCCTATGCCCATTGTTAGGGAACCCACATGTTGATCAAGCTGTACAGCTACTACATACATGTAGAGGGCCAGCCCATGCATGCTCTTTGGTTGGTGGTTCCGTCCCTGTGAGCCCCCGTGAGCCCCCGTGAGCCCAGATTAACTTGCTCTTTAGGACTTCTTGTGTGTCCTTGTCCCCTCTGGCTTGGTTCCCTCCCTCCCCCTTTCCCACTTTTCCACTCCCAGAGAGCATCTTATTTTCAGTTGCTCAAGGCCTCAAAGCCGCAGAACCAGGAGCAGTGCTGCCCCCTTGGGGAATTTAGGGAAACGTGGCACTTGAGTTGTCACGTCTCTGGATTTGGGTTAGAATTCAAATACTTGCCTTTCCTGGGTTTCCAGCTTGCACACAAAAATTTCTGGGGCATAGGCTTCATAGTCACACAACCCTGTTTCTGTTTCTTTATGTTCACCTGCATGTGTATTTCCCACTGATTTTATTTCTCTAGAGAACTGAGAATAACCCAACTTTTCTGGATGACTACAACAGTGTTTATACTAGGTCTCTCTTCTCTCCTTTTCTATCAATGCTGTACAAAGTAGCAATGGATAGTTTATTTCCCCTCCTTCTCTCCCTCTTTTCCTCTCTCCTTTCTCCTCTTCCTTCTTTTCTCTCTGTCTCTTTGTCTTCCCCCCATACCCTCTGACTTGTGCAGGCATAAGTTTGGGTGTGAATATTTTGGGTTCTGTGCTGTTTGTCCCTTTAAAAATGAGCAGAGTATCAGAAAACATTCAGCTGCCTTCACTCCATTCTCCATATCCCTTAGTACAAGGTACTGAGGGGGATTCCCAGGGAACACATGGGGGCAGCACTCTTGAGGGCCCAGGACTGGGAACAGATGGTGGAGAGCTATCTTGGGGCTGTTGAAATGTCACTGAAGGAGCATTGGTTGGGAGAACATCGTCTCTGTGTCTTGGTGTTTCTTTGGAGTATCCCTCTGCTGATCCAAGCTGTTTACTCTTCAGACTTCCTGTAGGATAGCAGCAGATGGCACAGACACATTTCCAAATGGACAAAACCCTGGGCAGCTTACTGTTCTGTTTCTATCTTGGTGGTTGGGAACGCTGCAGCCTGAGACCCACCGTGGTGGGAGTAAGCAAGTGACTCATCCATTGCCAGCATCTTCTTTTAACAATTACTTTTTACTAGTGCATATTAATTGTGTGGAAAATGAGTTTTCTGTACACTGCCTTCTTTGGTCTGTGGCCCTTGGACACAGGAGATGGATGTCAGTGTGGCCTCTTAGGCAGCACAGGGAAGGATGACCCATCAGAAAGTGGGTCATGCCAGGAGAGGGGGAAGCTGAGAGGAACATGGAGGGGGAACGGTGAGAGTTCTGTGGGGTCTGAGCAAAGACTGCTTCATTGGCATTGTGTCTGTTATAAGTACCCAAGGTGAGACAGGGTGCTCATAAACGTTTGATTTACTTTTGTTCTCCTACATCTGTCTTATACTCTTTGGTTCTTCTTTCTAGACCACAATGTCTCTCTGTGTAGCCCTGGCTATCCCAGAATTCACTGTGTAAATCAGATTGGCCTTGAGTCACAGAGATTAACCTGCCTCTGTCCAGAATACTGGGACAAAAAAATCATGCACCACCACTCTTGGCAATAGACCACAATTTAATACCTTATTTCAAGCCACCATTCAGTGCTGTTTTTCAAGCGGTTGGATGACTTTTCCTAGAAATACATACAATATTTATCTGAGATAGACAGGATACTGAGAGACAAAGAAAGGATTCTCTCCAGAACAGGCCCAGCCAACCAATGAGTTTAGTGGCATTACTTACAGAGCATGGATGACTCAGAATAGTCCCACCTCTGCCACTGTTTGCCTCTTAAGATAGTGGTCTTTGGAACCTTGAATCTGGGAACAAGATGAGCTCATGAGGATCTCATTGTCTTGGGAGCCTTGAGTCTTGTGATTCACCCCTCTTCTCCTACCAGGGAGTGCTAAGAGCTCTGATCTCCTGAGCATCACAGCAGCTCTGCTTCAAGCTGATGATGATCATGTTCAACTAGAAGAAATGGCTACTCAACTAACCTTGCATGCATTAGAAATCACCAAAAGGGGTTGACTCCTGAGCCCCATCCTCAGATTCTCTCTCTTTCTCTGTCTGTCTCTGGTCTTTTCAAGACAGGGTTTTTCTGTGTAGCCCTGGCTGTCCTGGCTGTCCTTGTAGATCAGGCTGGCCTCCAACTCACAGAGATCCTGCCTCTGCCTCCCAAGTGCTGGGATTAAAGGCGTGTGCCACCACCATGCAGCCAGATTCTCTTTTTAAAAGGATGCCTTTATTATATTAATGAACTAACTACCTAACCAACTAATCAGTGTGTGTGTGTGTGTGTGTGTGTGTGTGTGTGTGTGTGTGTGGGTTTGAACATGCCGTGGGGTATGTGTATAGAAGTCAAAGGACAATTTGTGAGAGTCGGTTCTCCCCTGTTGAGATGTGGGTAGGGGTTGAAGTCAAGTCATCAATCTTGGTGGCAGGCCCTTTTATCTGCTGAGTCATCTCAGTGACTCTGAACCTGAGTGCTTTTATGCTAAATTTCTGTGAGAATTAGAAAGTCATGGGGAACTATGAAAGGAAAAAGGGCACAAAATTGATGGAAACAGGTTGGGAAATACAGGAAGTACTTCACCTTGCAGTTTCTTTCCATGTCCTTCTGTCTGCAGGGAGCAGCATGGTCCTCTCCTTTGGGTGTCAGGGAGGTATCTTTCACAGGGAAATTTTAGACTTGTTTCAGGGGAAGATCAGATATTCATTCTGGGAATTTTTCCTTTTCTTTCTTTCTTCTTCTTCTTCTTCTTCTTCTTCTTCTTCTTCTTCTTCTTCTTCTTCTTCTTCTTCTTCTTCTTCCTCTTCTTCTTCTTCCTCTTCTTCTTCTTTTCCAGATTTCTCCAGCATCAAATATCCAGTATGCCAAGGGGAAGTAGGTTTTGAACTTCACCAATAATGGTGAAATCTTCATGCAAACTGAGATGTGACAATGTGTGGGTGTGCATGCGTGGAGGCCAGAGAGGAAACTGAGTGTTCTGCTTCCTCCTTGTTATTACTGTGAGGCAGGCTCTCTCAATAAACCTGGTGCTCGGCTGGTGGCCAGCTTTAACAATCTTTCCCTTCAGGTCCTCAGGCCAATAGGCACTTCTGCTTTTTGTGTGGGTTCTGGGATACAGACCAGGTCATCAGGCTTGTGCAACAAATGCTCTTACCTACTGGGCCATCTCTTCAACCCTTATCCTGAGACTGAAAAAAACAAAAACAAAACCCTACTATCGGGGGCTGGAGAGATGGCTCAGTGATTGAGAGTACTGGCTGCATTATGTATAGGGTATTTTGCCTGCATGTGTATGTGCCATGTGTATGCCTGGTGTCCTCAGAGGCTAGGAGGAGTCAGGTCCCCTGGAACTAGATTTATAGATGGTTGTGAGCCACCTTGTGGGTACTGGGAATTAAACCCAGGTTCCCTGGGACAGTAGCCAGTGCCCCTAACTGCTGAACCAACTCTCTGTGCCCTTAAATGCCATGCCATCCCTCCAGCTTCTCACACTGATGTCTGGAGGAGCCATTCAAGCTGGAAGACAGCAGCTTCTCTATTTTCTTCTCTCTTTTGATAATCTAATGCAAACTTGGTATAGGGAAAAGCTCAGTGGATAGAGTGGTCTACAGTTTGAGACCCATGTTTGCAACCTATTTCAGTGTCTTTAATAAGATTTCCTGGTAGGTTTTTGTAAAGTGAACTAATAACAACCTTCCTAGCACTCAAGAGTATCATTAAAAAAAAAAAGTCAGCTGTGCATATGAAAAGAAAACCACAATACATCATTGTTCTACACATATTAATTACTTAAACATCATCAGCCAGCAAATAGGCAGCAAATAGGTGAAACTACTGAAGCTCAATCCACAGTGACAAACATCTGTGGATGATACAAGATCACACACACTGAAGTCTGGGAGGCATATAAATGTAGCACAGTGTTCATGAGACTTGCAAGATGTCTCATGTCTAGTTCCCCTGAATTAGGAAGACAGATGTTGATTGTCCCCTTGGGATAAGTGGAAAGGGAACCTATGTATGTGTGTGTGTATCTATCTGTCTGTCTATCTGTCTATCTATCTATCTATCTATCTATCTATCTATCTATCTATCTATCT